>NC_086236.1:24269687-24575000 GCF_036321145.2 Pelmatolapia mariae
AGGAAAAGTGTGTCCTCTGTGTGTGAGAGAATAGAAATTATCTATCCCCATCTCTATTCTCCTGTAAATAGGGGGGGAAATGGAAATACTCCTTGTGTGCGGCTAGTGAAAAGGCAATTTCCTAGAGATGCGCTACACTTCTGCACTGCCCTTTGTTAAGCTTTTATTGTGGGCCACACATTTCCAGCCAATACAAACTGTGCCTACATTATCCCGCTTATCCTAATATTTTCGTACATGCTAACAACTATACATAATAGCATATACTCTGCGTAAGGGTGTGTATGTGGGTCACAGTGTTTACTGGTCTGGGCTGTTGCTTGTATATCAGTATTTCATTTACATCAGTATGCCTGATCACATCTGGGCTGCTGTTTCTACATGGGACCAGACAGAGATTAGCTCATTCTGTGTAAACAGAAAAGAGGGAGAAATACGATGACCACCACAGCAGGGGAAGTTACTACAGCAACAGTTCTAATCTTTTTCTGCCACTAGACAAACAAATGAGAGGTGTGTCAGCAAATCAAGATTCTTTTTTAATCCACATTCCTAATTTTCCCACAACTTTACTTGGAAATAAAATTCAGAATATGACAAAAATGAAAAATGTCTCCTTTTCCCCGTCTTTTCTGCTCTTTTCTTGCAAGTTAATGTGACATCAAACAAGCCTGTGGGCATGCGAGGACACAATCTTAATGTGTGACTTCTTTCATGTGTCTTTTGAAGTGAACAGTAGCGCCAGATAACGTCCCGGTTTGGACAGCAGCTAGATAAGAAGTTTCTTTAGGGAAGCGGGAGAGGAAGAGGAAGCAGCGGGTGCTGGTGACACCCAAAGGTGCCTGCGTGACTCTGTGCTGCCTCTGTTAATGCTTTTGTATTTACACGTCTGACTGCCCTCGTCCTGCTGGAGCGGGTGGTCTCCACCTGACTGCCTGTCTGGCTTGTAGGTCTGAGAAGATAAGGAGGACATTAGTCTATTCTAATGTATTCCATTTCCTCTTTACTGGCTGAGAGGCTTGAATCCACATTGCATAGCCTGGCCTAGCCTTCTTTTTTAACTGCCAGTCTCTTGTTCTTGCTCATTTCTTATTAGAAAACAATTTAAAGTGCCTGTGTTCTGGAGAAGTGCACGCTAAGACAGCATGTTAGTGAACTAAGCTGATGACTGCACATATCCCCTTTGATCTTTACGTAATTGCAACAATTCCGTGTATATAGACAGTGAATCACAGCTTCAGTACAATGCTACTGCTGACCAGGTTTTACTGCACTCCTACTGTAGACAGACGTCTCTCCTTCTGGGCCCGGGTGAGAACAATCACTGCACGTAATATATTCTATTTTATGTCGTTTTTTGCCAGAGGGAACACGCACGTGACACCACAGCAAAGCTTGAGCGCTCCATCCACAGTAGAGCCACCCATTTCCTGTTGTGTTTAATTCAGCCCTTCCCATTGCTAATAAAGTTATGACAGTAAGCAAACAGTCGCAATGCAGTTTGATCCAAAGCACAGACCTTTGTATTGTAATGAAAAGGACTTTGAAGTCACAGAGCTGGATTTTTATTAGCTGTATCTTGGGAAGAATAAAATTGAATAATGCTACATTAGATGCAGTGTGTATGAATGTCTGGAACTATGGTATATTGGATTTTTCTGACATTTTCTGACAATAGTAGATTTCGTATTTCATCTGCCTCACTCGGGCATCCACGCGTAAATATGGCATATGAACTAAGCCAGTGATTTCTGTGTTAGGGGTCTGTGATGAAACTGATTCAGTGTCACGCTTGGGTGCCAGGTTATCACACACCTTCCTGCCCCACAATCCCATTCAATCTCTTTCTCTCATTCGCACCGCTGTGAACCTGTTTCACCGTCCCTGGGAGCAGCTTTCCATTTCTCGCTACACCACTGAGAAAGAGATTCAAGGTTAATTTAGTTCATTTAGTTGGTAGAAGCTATACTGAATCTTTGTACGGCAGTACAATACGTTTTGATCTGTTTTATTTAATTTTGTTTCCCTCATCTGCTACCTTTGCTGTAGACACACACACACAAACCTTCATAGGAAAAAAAAGAAGAACGCACATAAAGGTATTTGCTGTTTATTAGTCTACACAAAGGCCTCTGCAACCTTGCAGCTACCTGTGAAACCAGGCCAGATTTCAGGAACAATGAAGTGTAGTGCTCTGCGATGCTTCTGGCTGCTTTGGCTTCTCCTAATCGTTATTTTACTCCCTCTGTCTGAATTCTGCACCCACTTCAAAGCTAATGAAGTGAAGAGTCAGGCAAGTTGGCAGTCATGAGAAACAGAACGCACTGAGTTTTCCAAGGACACTTTTTCCTTTCATTCTTCTTCTTCTTTTTTTTTTTTAAAGAAAAGACAAATATGAGTGCAAGTATTCTAAAGGGCAGCATTATGAATGGAAAAATAATAAGCACTGGTTTGTTGTGAAGTACCTGCTTCTAACCAAATATCAGATTTGAGTGTTTGGGTTTTTTTTTTTCGTTACTTTGAAATAAGACAAAGGTCTAATTGGTTAAAGTGAATGCAGCGAGTGGGAGTTTTGCCATCTTACCCTTTAAAGTTTGTTGTGGTCTTCTTTTGAGTCTCTCTGGAACGTTTGCAATGAAACTGGGACACATTAGTGACTTGAAGCCCTTCCACAATTCACTGTCTCATCATCTCTGAGTTATTATGATAGCCTCGCATACTCAGCAGCACTCATCTGATTGGGACTGACACACTCTCTCCACACCTCTTCAGTCTTATTCCTCTCCCTGGGAAAGAAGGCCTGGCTAAGCTGGTCTTTCCATGCCATCTTCTGCTCCGACAAATGCTGACTGTGGGTTGATTGTACAAGGAGGGGTACAAGGAGGTGAATGAAGTTGGCCTTTTACAGCTCAAGGGCAACATTGCACGGCTCATTAAAATCCCTGTATCTGAGCTAAAATAACAAGAGAGTTTTCAGTTTTCTGCTTTTATGTGATTGCTTTTTGTTACTTTATTATACCAGCAGCTCAGAGGTGTTCAGTTTGCCACGTTAAGGAGGCTTCCTAGTTGTGCATGCAATGAAAATGTTCGGCCTCTTTGCAAGCCATCATGGTGTCATGTCAGCTTCTTATATCGCACTGTCCATTCCTCATAGGATTAGACCACTGAGGCGTGTAAGACCCCTTTGAAATTAAGCTCTTCCACGCTGCAGTGGAATCTAAAAGATTGTGTAATTTTTCTTACACAGGCCTGATTAGTCCACATTATTCACCCTGTATGGAGTTCAGTCCATGCAGTTGGGTTAGAAATGAATTAAAACAAAGAATTAAACAGTGATGCTGCTTTCAATGCATCCCATTCTTCTTCACTGACAAAAACCTGCTGCCTATAATACCCACAATGCAACTAGTGGGGTGAGAGATTTTGGTGCGTGTTGGCAGCAAATTTAGCTCTAAGCCTCTAAGCTCTAAGAAGCTCACTTATGTCTAAGGTACGAGTTGAGGAGGCTTTGTATCCTCTCAGTTTCCAGCTTTTTCCAGCTCTTGTTTTTACATATGGAGTCGTAAAGCTGTACACAGACTTTGATGTGTAAAATTGCTGGAAGCCCTTCTTAAGATGTTCTCTTTGCTTTAGATTTAAAGGACAAATTGATTCATTTTTAGTTATTCTCTGAAGTAAGTTGCTTTTTTCTTTTGGCAGATTTTTTCCTCATCCCTCATTAAAACCTCGCAGAGATGGAGTCAGCCCAGGCTGCAGCTTATCTGATCCAGACACTTAGCCGCATTCTGTCCTGGTCTGATTGATAAAATCCAGCCCCCATTCTGCTCACCTGATACTTACTCGACACTGCTTCCTGGATTTCATTCCTTTGAAATGCAGGCAGTGCTGTTGTTCGCGTACCCACCCTGGCTTTGTGTCCAGGTTTGCTCCGAATGCCATCATTTTCAGCGCTGTAGAGAAGCGGCCTTGGGTTGCAAACACACACATGTGTGTCTTTGTGTTTCTTCCACAAAAGCTGAGAATACTTTGATAAAGAAGGTCATTAAAGTGTCATTAGCTTTGAGGTGTCGAGCCCCCACAGATAACACACGGGGAGCTGGGACGGCTGAGCTCCAAGAGAGAGGGACAACGGGATGCTTGACAACCACACTCAGGAGATAGCTCGCCTTGACCCGTTCATGCTCCCTTCTTTGTGTTTCATTCTCATCGTTCTGATGTTTTTTTCTTGTTTTTTTCCCCTCCACAACAGTCATTCCCAGAGTCCCCAGTGTGCAACTAGAGCATCACTGCAAGCTTCCTCCCTCCTCATCCTTGTTGACGGCAACTGTTTGCTGCCCACACAAAGCATCGATTTGATACTCATACAGCTCCTGCATTGTAGCTCTCATATGAGCATTGTTTCCCGCTGACCATGAAACTGCTGCCCTTGAAAGCAGAAAAACTGACATCTCCTAAAATCAATTTGGCGTAATAAAAGAGATGTTTGCTGTAGTTTTCTAGAAAGCTACCCACTTTGAGAAATCCAAGCTTTTCCTGTAACCCAGTGCTCCAAACCTGAAACAACTATGACACCTGGAATTGTAATGGAAATGCAGTGGGCACTCAGAATGACTAAGAGCAGCACTGATAGCCTGTAGCACAGTCGATAACTGCTTGGCAGCACGAGCTAGGAGACTTGACTCAATTTGTAAAAGTGAACCACTCTCTGGCTGCATTGCTGCCGAGGATAGTGTCGCCGGAAAGCTGACCATCACAAAGGTGCAGAAGGAGACAGTTTTGTTTATTAAGGAGCGCCACAGCTTTACAGCGAGGAGTGCAAACTGATCTAAGGACACATGAATCATTTCTCACTGGAAGGTTTGGTCAATTACAGGTCATCTGTGCTTTTGTTGTTCAATACATTAAAAGCTCTGTTCTGCCACTGTTGGACTTTTAAAGCTGTCCAAGCTCATGATTCAGTTTTATATATGCAGCATATGGCAACAAATCAAAAATCTTACTGCAAATGGAGGCACTTCAGCACTGATGAAGTAGCTAAATTGCACACTTGAATCACAGAGAGACTGTTTCTGTAAAATCTCTACTGCCACCAAGTGGTTCCCATTTGGCATACAAGTGCACAAACAATACAATGCCATGTGCAGCCATTGGGATGTCAGAAACAAACAGCTATTCTCTCCATCCATCCATTTTAACCAGTTCAGGGTTGAACAGAGCCATAGAGTGAAAGGTGTTGTACACCCTGGACAGGTTGCCAGTCTGTTGCAGGGCTACATCTTTTTCTTAGTGAGATTTTATATATAAAATATTTCCTACATTTTTATACTTTTGAGTCAGTAGTTTTGCATGACTAACAGTTCAAAACCCTCCTCAATGTTAAAATAATCAAAATAATCTGACTGAGAGGGACTGTAGTTAGTCTGAGTCGGACCACAGTTGAAGACCGGTTGCCTCCTAACAGGTGAAATATACAGTCGCTTGCAATCAAAAGTGATCATCACCCAGAGGTTGAGGGTGTTGTGGCATCTGGACACTTAAAAAACTCCAATTTTACATAGTTGCAAGGACGATTCTGGTGTGTCTGAGCCAAAAGTGGGCCATGCAGTAAAACGTTTGCAAATCGCTGCTCTGAACTGAAGGTTTGAACAGCAGGTGGGTGGGGCTTCTGCGTGCACCTGAACCGACCATGTTGGTGACATGCATACTTGCCAACTCCACACAAAGCCAAGAGTGGGAAAACCATCTGAAACAAAGAGTTTAGAGCAGTCTGAAGCCTGAGCTTTCAGCTAACAGAGATTAAATGTACATATGCTGACCTCATTATTTGAATCTGCATTTAACAACAGTGTGTGCATGACAGAAAGGAAAAGCACAGCAGGTCCCCTTTAAAATTGAAAACATTCATAGATTGGCATGCTTTTCATATGCATTTGTGTTAAATCTTTGCTCCACAAGTCTTCATAAGGCAGTGTACACCGTCTCACGCGTTTTGTCCTGTATCTTCTTTGCAGTGTTCATCATGGCGACCGGACTGCTGGTGTACCCTTTCGGCCTGAACTCTACACTGGTCCGGTCCTTCTGCGGAGACTCTGACATCTACTACGCTGGCGAGTGCCAGATCGGCTGGGGCTACATGCTGGCTATAGTGGGAGTCATGCTCACCGTCTTCTTGCCCTTTTTTGCTAAATATGCACCGAAGGAGCAGCTGTCCCCTACCCCGCTGCCCACGCTCTTATAGTTATGTCTTGTTTTTCTTCTCCTCTTCCTGACGATCCTCTCTAATCTGGGCTTAATGTCACACGAAGACACCTGCATCGTGTTTTTTTGTTGTTATTTTTTTTGTTTTAAAGACGATGCTGCTTGGGAAGCCCCCTCTGAGCAAGAACTAAAGCTGACGGCAGAAATAAGAAAACAAACCGTCTTCCTGCGTCTCTTCGTTATTAATCCAGTCAATTTAAACGGGATGTTTTCTGCTGTAACAATACTCTGCAGTTACGATTAGTGTTTTCCAGTTCGACACATCTGTTTTCTTCCTGGCAGGTTTGGAGATGAAGCAGTCAGAAGATGCAAAGACTGATGAAACTGAGAAAATGACTGCAAACATAACAAATATGAAAAATATTAGGATTTCCTTTCCTTTCTTTTTTTTTATGGTAAGAAACAAGCCAGCGTACAGTATGTAACATTCCAACGCAGACTGGAAGCATGAAAATAAGTGGCGGTATAACTCAAGCAATCGAATAATATTTCACTAGGAGGTTTTCAGAAACATTAAACTTTGAAAACAGAGCCAACGTGATCAATCAAGTGAAAAAAATCCACACATCAGGACCTGCGTGTCTGGCTGAGGTGTTTAGACTGTAAATACGGTGTGGATTTAACCGAGCTGATGTTTGAGCTTTCAGAACAACACTTTAATGAGAGAACGCTGGCGCTTTGAAGGATTTTTTTTCTCCTCAGACTTTTTCTGCCTCCCGGTTTTTATGACCAGGCTAGCGAACCAGTGGGTGACGAGGAGACGTCACAGCTTTCAAAGACATCGCTTTTTAGTAGCTGCTGCAAAGAACGGGACAAAACACACAGCACCAGACCTGCTGTGAGGACGAATGGAAAACTGTCTCTTCAAAGAGGCGACTCGTGATGACTAACGAGTAGCTGTTTCAGAATGGTGTTGTGAAAAGAAAAAAAAAGATAAGATACTGCATCCCTTTTTGTCAATGTTTTTCCCCTCAGATCTATTTCGTGTAATGTAACTCGCTCGTTTTGTTCCGTCTTACAACACACAAAAACGAAAACATTTTAATTCAGGAACAAAATGATTGCAAAAGGCAAGGCCGTGCAGGAATTGTCTCTAAAGATGCATGATAAGATGGGCTTCGTCAACGGTGGGACTGATCTAGATTTTAAACATGATCTGACCAACTTGTGCCTTTTAACATAACCAAGACAAGTGTTTAATACGATTATCAGGTAATCATCTTTTTTCTGCTGAAAAATGTTGGATCCTGTTGTCTGATGTTATTTCTTATTCTAATTTTTCCCCCCTCACAGCGTTACTCCTGTACTTGATGCAGTATGATCTCATTAACTTGAGAAAATGTTCTGGTGGAAAAAAAAAAGATGTCACTGAATCCTTGGAGATAATAAGAGAGAGAAGAGGGAGGGGAGGAAAAAAAAGGAAAAGCAATGTACTTATGCCCTGAGACGTTTTTGCCAATTATCTGGAAGCGATAAATCACTTGAATTGCTGTATTAAGAGGTTGTGACATGCAGCTAACAGATTAATTCCTGGCATCCTTGTATTATGTGATTTAAAAGAAATTTTGAGTGGTGGAGGAGGGAGCTGTACAAACTGAACTTTGGTTATCTCTGCAGAGCTCATGTGAAAACATGGCTTAAAATAATTCCCTCCCTTAAATAAGCTAATGTGTTGGTGTGTTTTATCAATCCATTCTTCCTTTTAAGCGTTGGCACCATTTCTGTCATGTTGCAAGGACAACATTTCTCCGCATCCTGTCCCCGTACACTGCCAGTTTCATCAAGCTAGACTCCCTTTTCTAGTGGGTGTTTGTGCGTATTCGTGTTTAATATTGGGTTGAAGTTTGATAATGGGTTCAACTTTTGAAATAATTCCCAAATTTGGGTTCCCATAAAGACATGTCCTGACATGAAGAAAATTACTGTGATTTTGTTGCCATATTCAAAAGATCAGGAGCCATCTGTTGGTATTGTATTGGACCTTATACTGTGCTCGACTGTGTGGGAATGACTGGCGTGACTGCACTGGACTTGTTCCCCTCTTTGTTGAACCGTTGTGTGTAAAGTCTCGGCACTGGTGAAACTGTTTTTGCTAGAGTAGAATTTCTTGTTTTTTTTCCATTGTGATGTTTGACTGTAAATAAACTAACTGTACTTGATATCACATGTTATTCCTAACTGCCCCGTTTTTCAAAGATATATTTTGAGATATTACCTCATCATGTCTGCTTTTACCTGAATTAACCTCTAAACAATGTTCTGCTGTTTTGTGAATTTTCTTTGTAATAAAAATATTTCGTAAGTTATAAAAAAAATAAGAGAGGTTTTACTTTCTGGTTAGGTTTTGGTTAAATTTTTATTATTTTTATTTAGGGATAAACGCAAAACAACATGAACACAAGCATGAACTCAGCTGTTATAAAATACAAGTGAATGGAAACAGCACCCTCTACAGGTCAAAAACAACAGTTTAAGTGTTAAAACTACTTGGGCTTGCAGCTAAAACCAATTGGAGAACACAGCACTGAGCTTGGCTCCTGCGTACACCCGAACACTGGTATGCTCTGCAGCTGCTGCTTTTCTGCTCAGACTTCACTGAGTGATTTGACCAGCGCCCGCATTTCTGCATCACAGGCTTTGACAGCTTCCTGAGCATTTCTCAGCTCTGAAGGCAGAGCCGGCCTCACAGACACGCACATCAGGACATCTTTACTGCGGTCATAGTTACCCACACACCGATGGACCTGACCTCGGATCAGGCGGGGCAGTACCTGCTCCTGTTGGACCAGAATCAAAAATGAGTCAGTGCTGTTTTATTTTTGGCAATAGTTTAAACATTTCAAACTGGTTTCAGCACATGTAAAAGCCTTTGTAAAGATTATGTACTTGTATGCACTTTTTTGAAAAAGAAAGTACAACCTCTTTCATTTCTAAGATTTTTATATATATGATCCGTATTAGATCCTAAAATCAGATAAATCCAACCCCAGATAAAAAGTAACACTTGGCATATTACATTTTTTATGAAGACTAAGATAAAATGCAGAAGTGGTTTGTGGAAAGTGCACCAATACTGTTTCAAAGGAATTAAGAGTGTAAGTAGCAGCCAGTGCTGATAATCAAATGGATTTGATCAATGGATCATCAGTATGTGAGCGCAGACGTTTTGGCAGTTTGCAGGTTTGTCCATTCAGATGTGTGTTGCCACACGGTGGCGAGACATCAGCAGTGATCTTAGAGAAACAATTGTTGCTGCCCATCAATCTGTGAAGGGTCATAACGTCATTTCCAGACAGTCCACCATCACATAGTGAGAAAGATTCAGTTAGTATGTTAAATGTTAAAGTTGCAGTCACTGAACTGACCATGAAAGAGGCTTTCCTTTCCTTTTCTGTATTATGAACCATACTGTCCCTCTAAAACTCATTTTACATTCAAGCCACATTTGTTTGAATTTTTTTCCCCGACTCACATTTTCATAAAAGACACACTGCACAACCTCCTTCCCATCTCTCAGGAGGAAGTTCTTTGCTCCGTAGCGACCAACTGTGACCGCAGAGTCTAGAGTAGCTGAGGGGGAAGTGAAGCCTGTCAGATTAATGGTGTTTTTCTTCAAAAAAAAAAAAAAAAAACTAGTGAGAGTACAGCTGGGACAACAAATCAGCTCACCGAATATCTCAAATAAATAAGGCACTTTGTCTTTAAACTGACTCCAGTGCCTCATGCCATCAATAACTGCAGTCAGGATCCTCAGTGAGTGCTCGGTGGCTGGTTTCACTGGAAATGCTGCCTGCTCAACACACACAAATGTTGCATGGTTCAGCAAAAGTGCATTAAACATTAATTGAAACTTGTGGCTACCTGTTGTAAACATATCATTTATTTTTTGTATACATTTCTACCTGAGTTGGAGTTGGTCGCAGAGTGTTTTGTGGATTTGAGCTCGTTTTAACCTCAAAAGGGGATCTCAGTGGCTCAAAGCTGTTTGTAAATTTCCAGGCGTTCTTCTGTGGCTCCGGAGCATTAGCAGACTGCCTCCTGGGTGGTGGAACTGGAGGAGGAAGAGCTCTAGACTGCTGGGAATACTGATGCGTGGAACTGGGTGTTCCATAAGATGACTTCCGACCCATCTGAGATAACCCTGTATGGGGCACTGGCTGGCTTTGTCCACTCTCGCTACTGCGAGGGCCTTGATATGTGCTCTGTCTGAAATTGATGACAGAGCTGGAATCCTGCTGTCCCAGTGCGTTGCTGGATTGTCCCATCACTGAGCTGAAATGAAAGCCCAGCATTCAACAAACAGTAGTCCCGTGACATGCTTTAAACTTTTAAAAAGATAACATTTGAATTTCTTTGGTCTCTGTCAACTAGGCACTAATTTAAGTGCCTATAAAATCACAGCTTAAACAAGAACCTTGAAGTGCAATGATAATATCCATGGTTATGAAAACTTTTCCACATGTCATTATCACAGACCAATTCATCAAGTTAAATACCACGTGGGTATATTTTAGCAGTTAACATACATGAGCTATAAGAAAAGAGAGAAGCTACAGTGTAACCAATGATCAGTTAAAGACACCTTTTCTCTTTAGCTTTGTATGGATGAGGTATGGGTCCATAGGCTCTAGTTGAAGGGGCAGGTCCAGGGGCAGGTCTGTTGCTGCCATACTGCTGGGCTGGAGCAGCCTGTGAGTTGCTTTGTCTGTTCCACTGTTGGCTTTGAGGGACACCAGAAGGGGAACCTGAGGCCTGGTAACACCCAAAGGCACCTAAAGAAAAGGTCAATTCTCATAGGTAAACTATCACAACAAACAACAGCTTCTGTCTATAGATGTGAAGGGTTATATAAATGACTTTACAATGCTAACCAATGTTCTAAAAACATGTAAACTCAAGCATGCCTAAAAGCATGTTCAATTTTTCTGTGGATACACTGACATCTAGTGTCAGAAATAAAGCAGAAGCTTAGAGAATGAACAGTTCACCTGCTGGGTTGTGAGATATGGCTGAGCTGGTGTTTGGTGTGTACTCGCTGTGGGAAAAGAATTCATTCACAGAGGGAAGAACTGTCAAAGGAACCCTGTTTCGTTTCTTCTGGTTAAAGAGCGGCACAGAGAGGCAGCCTGGAGAAAACGGCAGAGGAAAGACAAGTGAACGAACCACAGCGCAATATGATGCTTAATGACACCACATACTCACTGACTGTTCATTATTTAACCTATTTAACTCTGCATGTACAGATAAACTCCACAGCTTGCCACACTTATCCATACACAAAGACTCTATAACACAACCTGGCTGGAGTCAAAGAAATGACTATGAGGTGGAAATGAATACACTGGTGAGCAGACTGTGAAGTTATTTATTTATTTTTTACCAACCTGATGTAGGCCTGGTCGCCTGGTTTTCCTGTCTCTTCATTGTACTTGCTTAGATTGAAGTTTATTTAACTGGCAGGACTTTTTTTAGCAGGGAAAACAAAGGTAAAAGAAAAATACCTTACGCTTGGTTTTCTCTGTGTTGCTGGAGGTTAACTAACTTGGAAAGTAGTAAGCTAAGCTAATTTATCTTGCTCTGGCTCACTAGCTAATAAGCTAGCTGTAATTTGTAGACATGTCATACAGTTACTGCCTGAAAGTTCAAAGTGTCGTGCTTTTACAGAACCAAACCGTTTTCTGTGAAGATTTTATATAAATGACCAGGTCTTTGTTGGCGAAAACTTGACAAAGTATTACAAAAAAACGAAGACAACAGAAGTGAAAATTCAGCACCTCTGAAAGCGCCAAAACTCTACGGTGACAGGTGATGCCTTCACGGTCTATAAGCAAGCTTGGACTTTGTAAACGCAGACTCGAAATAACGGAAATCACAGCTGGTCAAAAATAATTACCGTGACATCTATATTATTTGTGAGCTATTACCTTTTGTTTGTGATGTTTTTTGATCATCTGCTTTTGGCTGTTCTCTTATACACAAGAGGTCACCACAGTGGATGGATCCACATATTTCATATCAGATATTTCATTTTACACCGAATGTCATTTCCGATGCAACCCTCCCAGGGGTTTGTATCCCTCCTTAAACCGGGAATATTTCTTGTGTTAAGCACTGTAGTCCTTTTTGGTAATATTGTATTCAAAACGATTATACATATATTAGCTGTGGTCAGAATTTTAGATGCAATCAGGAAAGGTCATGAATGTCATGGTAATTTGGGGGTTTTAATCATTTCTTTGAACTGTTCTTTTTTCCAGCATCCCTTTTTTAATGACTTTAAAAAGTTTTAAGTTTTAAGGATTTTTTTCTAATACACACTGGGTCAAATGTGTACATACAGGCTCAAATACAAAAATACACCCACCCTGATATGGGTGAAACGTTTGATAACTGTCATCAACCATCTGTCATAATTCTGGCTGAATTTTTAACCATAATTCTTGGCAAAATTGGTAGAATTTGTTAAATTAATTAAATTTAAAGTCATTAAAGATGTATGTAGTGCAATAATTCCACTCTGGAAAAACAGTTCAAAGAAATCATTAAACGTGCAAAACTATTATCACATTCATGAGTGTATCTTCCGACCACAACTGCACGTGACATAATTTTAAAATTCCAGGTTAAAAATAATTCTAATAAAAGCAGGTGATATTTTAATAGTTATTTGGCCGGCACCTGATGCACATGTTATGTGTTATTATACCCATAATGATAAATAATAATATAATGATAAATTAGAACATTTGCAGCAATGATTAATAAGCAAACTTTTTCTGTTATGTTTCACTTCAGAAGCTTCAAAAGTTCACATTTATGCACTATAATTGTTGTCAATCATTAACAATAAATAGGAATCAAAGTTTAATTTGAGCTAGATAAAAGTCAGTCTGACCTTTAAGCTGTCAGGCTGGCCTTTATTTAACCAACTTGTATTACCTCTATAGACATAAATTACATTACTGCACATTTGTAAGGAAACTATAACAGAAATATGATGACTGCAGGTGTTTTGTCCTTTAAACAAAGTGAAATTTTACATTCATGTTGTTAAGATCACAATAGTTGCAACATTATTATCCTCACAACAAAAGATGAATATGACTGAATCTAGGTGTGCAAAGCATGACTGCAGTGGAATATAAAGCAAGTCACGACTCTGTGAAGGGAAATAAACATGCAGATTATAACATGATTAGCATTTCACACAAGCAGAGACAGAAACAGCAGGATGTGTGTGTAATTGTGTGATAACAGCAATCTGTTTACCCCTGTCTTCCAGTAGATGGGGGAGTGAGACAAAGAGCAAACTAACAGCCAGCGGGCTTCCTATGTTACTTTTTAGACCTACTTCCACACACAGCTGTCATTCATTTCTCTTAGTGTGCTGTTTACCACAGGAAAACATGGATTTCTCATCCTTACCCAAATCCAAAGAACTAGAATGTACAAAAATTTGCATTATAAGCTTCGCCTCATTTGCTAAAGTCTCTGCCATGGTGAAATGTGGATGCTATCAGTCCTGGTGGTGTTTTAGGAGATGAAAATCAAATGAAAATGAGGCCATCTTGGGGTGAGTGCAGAAGAAAACACGTGGGCAAAGGTTTACAGCAGTGCCATCTCTGTTCTTGGTTTTGTGTACTGCCTGAGGCTCAATGTGCTGTGAGTTCGAAGGCCACCTTTTGATCTTGGCTTCTATGTTTTGACTTTTCTGGCTTTGTGAATCCATAGCAACAGCAGCACTGATGGTCTATTCAGAATGTATTCCATGTCCTCGTGATCCATTGAGAAACTCTTTGATCAACAGATAATTTGTGAAGCTGAGGCTTTATTCCAGGTGAGAAAAAAAAATCCTAATCATTTCAGCAGCTCAGGGTTTTTTCTGGGATTCCATAGAGACAGTGACAGTGCTAATGTTTAAAAGCAATTGGAAATGCAATATTTACTGGGATTTTTTTCATACATGCCTGCTAGGATGATATGATACTGTTGCTGATGATTTCAGAATCCCACAGTTTATAATAAAGGGGCAAAAAGGGTAAAAAACCTCTGTCTAGTTCCCTTCTGTAAAATCCTGTTTCTACAAGGTTATGGATAAAAAAAAACACCTAACAACAAATTAAACAAGAAGAAAGAAAGAAAGAAAGAAAGAAAGAAAGAAAGAAAGAAAGAAAGTTATTGCTTCTTTGCGGAAGAGCTTACAACTAACTTGGGTAATTGGTAGGTGCTAAGTAACATAATCAGGTATAACAAGAACTCTCTGTAGGCAGAGTCTTTCTAAATAAAAATAGGGATGATTTATTACCCTGCAAAAGTCCACTGGAACAAATAGTTAAACGATTTAAGAGTAAAATGGCAAACGAGATTTCATCAGTGGCAGGAGTGTCAAACATAAAGCCAAGGGGGACCAGATTTGGTCCAGCAAAGACTCCAATAGGTGTGCCATAAATTTTGAGCTTTTAAAACTGTGTGTTTCAAATATTTTACATCTTGTCCAACTGATAAAGAGCTCCCCCACACAGACCTGTCAGGCACTGAAAACATAAAAATACTAAAAAAAAAAAAAAAATGGGGGGGGCGAAGGCCCCAACGTGTAAAGAACATGAAATCCTTTATGTTATGTAGCAAGAATAACTTTAGCATTTTGCTTTCAGTACTACAGCAACTGGACTCTGCTGTTCCCAAATAGAATGTTAAAAAAAGAGGCAATTACAACATAACAAATCCCAGCTTCACTGTAGTCATGTTGATTGCATGCACATTGTTTCTTGACCTTCTCCATAGCATCCCAGCTTTTTTTTTTTTTTTTTTTTTGAAACAAGGATCTTACACAGTCCAACCTAATCACTAAACAGCAGACTCATTAACTTATTGTCTAGTGCAACTGTGGGTCAATAACCCTGAGATTTTGTCTTGGACATTGTCTGCATTTCGTGTTTATCTGTTTTAGTGTGCCAAAGATAAATAGATACAAACAGGCTTTAAATAAGTTGCTAATCTAAATAATATTTTTCATATGTTTATGGCCTCACTCCATATGTTTCATATATTTATGCACTCACTTCCAACCACTTCCTCATCTCTGTGCTGCTCAGAGAGCCAGTAACACATCTTGTGTAACGTAGCATCGGGTTTTCGCTCATCTTCTGGAAGTTTCAGCTACTATACTATATATTGTTCCTCAGATTCCCCTCACGGGTACACTCATCTGGAAGCTGTCTACGGATTTTCTACCTCCCAAACTGGCAACCTGCATGTTGTTGAGGGGGAGGCGCTAGTTCACAGTAGTTTCTGGAAAGGAACCTCATGCTTGCACCATGGAGAAAGTGAGTGTCCTGCTACTTATTTAATAATTATGACTTTCTAATTGGTATATGTAAGACGTATTTGTGTATTCCTTTGAGTTGCTTTAGGCTAAAATTTCTTTACAATAATTTGGAGGTCGGAGAGGTTAGTCAGCTCTTTACACTGACCGTTCACTGTTTGCTAGTTAGCTTGTTAGCTTAGCGTAATCTCGTTAGTAAGGTGTTGTAGTCATTTGGGCTTGCCGTTTTCACCCGTCACAGAACATTTTGACGGTACTAAACTGTAATGTTGCTTAACTTAATTTTTCTATAAGTTCAACTTAACTTGAATGTTTATTCGCGCAAGGTTGTGTCTCACTTGTGATAGCACACGACAAGGTTAGCTAACTGTTACGCTAACGTGCAGCAACTTAATTTGTCACACTTGCTTTTTACGTAATATTATCCCTGTAAGGTTTGCCTGCCGCTGTTGCCAATGGACAGTGTAGGCTCGGTGTTGTAAACCAGCCTTTTAGCCTTCTGCAAACATGGGCAAAATACAAGTTACCAAATCTCAGTCAAACGGCTATCTTTGGCTCACAACGTGACATTATCAGTATGTCAGGATAAGAAAAAACAGAGAGCCTTGATTTTATTAAGAAACAAACAAACAAAGCCTTTGTAACCCCTTTATAAAACGAAAGCAGACGACTGTGAGCTTAAATTGCAGCAGTCGGTCTGTAAGCACATGCTGCAGGAGTATTTTTGGATTAGCTTTAGTGGTGCCATCGGCAGTCTGCGCTCACACCGGAGGATCATTCTAGATGCACACACAGGCGAAGCTGTCATGGCTACAGCCGCATGTTGTCGTCAACTGCCGCGTCCTCTCGAACGTTCTGCATAACAGCTCAGATATGAATGGATTTTAAACGGCCCAGTCATTTTATGAGAGTATCCGTATTACTTAAAAACTACTATTGCGCTCAGAGTCGGTAACCTATCTGGCCAACATAAAAGCAATAAGTGTGGTGCACGTTAGAAGTCAAAAGAGGGCACTGCCTAGTTAGAAATGTGCTGATGTTGCGAGGAATTCGTTCATGAGTTTAATTTTTATTACCTTTTTGTATGTTCTGGATATTGCCAAAATAATAATTATTACATTAAGGATTTGACACATTGTGAAAGTAAGACTTTATGCATTCCTCAAGTTTCTTGATCAGCATTCACCATGGTGCAACACATCTACAGGTTTCATTTTCATTTTGGGCCGACTTAGTAAAGATTATATGTGGATTCTCACAACTATATGCACATTGTTTACACCCTAATTACTAAAATGACTAGACTGTGATTACTTGATGCTTCACACGATGTATCCAAGTGAAGCGTTTGGTCAACAACTGGACCTTGGTGATATAACCAGCTATCCCTTGCTTAAAGCTCCATAATATTTACTGAATATTCACTTTTTTTTTTTTTTTTTTTTTGACAAAACCAAACCCTACAGCACTGCAGGGGATTGTGATGTAGCTATGTTGTTTCAGACTGGATTAGGTCTAATGACTGCTAGGGAGAAAGTTGTGCCACATAACACTTGAAAGTTTTCAAGTGTTATGTGGCTAGTTGTTAGTGGACTTTGAGTTTTATCAGACAGTTTTCAAGAGGAGCCAGCAGGGAGTGAGAAAACCTTTTTGGAGCAGCGTGGTGCTTCTTTCTTCTTGGCGTGTCATTGATTCTGTTAGATTCAGAGGAGGCGCAGCACGGTTACTTCACAAACTATAACAAGCAGCTTTAATTGACAAAGGGTGTACAGTATATTGACAACCTTTTTTTTCTTTTTTCTTTTTTTATTTAGCATTGTCAGTATGCTTTGCTGTTGTATTCACTCTGACTTCCTGCAGAGAAAACTTTTAGCGTAATATACTTCTAGCTATCTAACCTCTGTTTTAGTTTAAAAGAAAAAAAAAATCATTATCTGTAACTGAAAAAAAAGTGGGGTCACTTTTGAGCTTGCTGTGAGGCAGGGCTCATTTTCAGGTCAATGTGGTAACAAAATAAAAACACATTTTCTCTCTGCAAGACTTCTGCACCTGTTTGACACTAACAGCTGAATGATTTTCAATTCTTTTTTCACTTCTGCCAGTAGCAGCTGTGAAGGATTTATTCTTCAGTCAGGATTGTGTCTTTGTGTATTTAGAGCAGCAGAGCTGCAAAACAGAGGTTTTGTAAACATGTCTGTCTGTCTGTGCTTCATAGGCTTCAGCATTGAAAGACCAGGGAAACAAGGCGCTGAGTGCTGGAAATGTCGATGAGGCCATACGTTGCTACACCGAAGCCTTGAGTCTTGACCCATCCAACCATGTCCTGTTCAGTAACCGCTCAGCTGCCTATGCCAAGAAAGGCAACTATGAGAATGCTCTCCAGGATGCCTGTCAGACTATCAAGATCAAGCCTGATTGGGGGAAGGTAAGATGTCCTTTTTTATGCCGTTGATTTGTTGACAGAATATATAGTTATTAAAATTGAGGAGATAGTCTAAAATATTTGAAATGTAATCAACCAGGGCTACTCCCGTAAAGCTGCTGCATTGGAATTTCTTGGCCGATTTGAGGATGCTAGAGTAACTTACCAAGAGGGACTCAGACAGGAGCCAAGTAATCAGCAACTAAAGGATGGGCTGCAGAACATTGAGGCCAAGCTTGCAGGTAAAGACTGGATTGTGTTTTTGTTTTGAGCTACACAGAAACTACGCATAATTATGTCAAAAGTGTGTGAGTCACTTTTTGTTTCTGTGTGGGTAGAGGATTCTGTGATGGCTGCTGACAGCATCACTGAAGTGAAAATGCATTTTGTGAGCTTAGGTTTTCAAAATGAAGGAGACAGTCCACTTGAGTTTGGAGTGTTTTTAATCAGACTGTGGGTAAATACTACAAGTTACAGAAAGAGAAAAGATTTATGAATTTAATCCCATAACAGTTTGAATATTTGTGGAAAAAAATCTTTGTGACCACCAATGAGCACAGACTTTTTCTTCACCAGAGAAAACGATGATGAATCCCTTTGCCATGCCCAACTTGTATCAGAAGCTGGAAAGTGATCCTCGGACTCGTGAGCTGCTGGCAGATCCCAGCTACAGAGCACTGCTAGAGCAGCTCAAGAGCAAACCGTCTGAGCTTGGAACGTATGTGCATTTTCAAAAACAATCTGCAGATTTAACTCAAGTTTTAAGTAATCTGGGTTACTTTTATTATATTTAGAATTTGTCAAACGTTTTGGTAATAGTAATGAAAAGTGTATAATGTGAGCACAAAGTTATGAAGATTGTCTAAGATTTATTTCCAAAATGTGAATCGGCTCTTATTCCTCTTGTCATTATTAGGAAGCTGCAGGATCCCAGAGTGATGACTACTCTTTCTGTGCTTCTTGGACTAAACCTCTCTGAGATGGAGGAGGATGAAGAGCCAACTCCTCCTCCTCCCACAAAACCCAAAGAGACTCAGCCACCTCCTCCCAAAGAGGAAGACCTCCCTGAAAACAAGAGAAAGGTAAATAATCTAATGTTGTTGCATTTTGTTTTTGTTTGTTTGTTTTTTAAAACATCCAACCTTCTGATTAGTCCATAGTCTGAGTTTTGTTCATCCTTAATTTCATATTTTTTAAACAGGCCTTAAAGGAAAAGGAGCTTGGGAATGCTGCATATAAGAATAAAGACTTTGAAATGGCACTGAAACATTATGAAGAAGCGATTAAACACGACCCAACCAACATGACTTACATATCTAATCAAGCAGGTATATTTTCTCAGATATTAAACATTTACTAACCTCATACAAACTTTTCATCTATATTGATATTTATCTGGGAATATCCTCCAGAATGTGGCTGTGTGACTGTAACATAACCAGTTAAGATATAAACTATAAATGAATACACAGTAATATAAATACAGTTTTAGTTTATCTAACATGACGTAAAATTGTTAATGTATTCTATTTGTGTTTAACATGTGCTTGTATTTGTTGTCATTTCAGCTGTGTACTTTGAGAAGGGAGATTTTGACAAGTGCAGAGAGCTGTGTGAGAAAGCCATTGATGTTGGCAGAGAGAACAGAGAAGACTACAGACAAATTGCTAAGTGAGTTCTTTCATTTTACTGGTGATACATTTCTGGTGGAACAAAGATAGCCTTTTACTGTTTTGAGATCTTATGGAAATTATGAAACAGGTTTTAGCTTACAGAAAAGTCTGATAGGGATGAAAACCACATACATATGTGTGGGTGTACATGTGTTGCCTTCCCACATCAGAAATCAAAAACAACACTGAATGGGGCCACTTAGTGACCAGTAGAGAAACACTGTCAATTGTAGTGTTAAGGGACCACAAGAAGCAGTGTTGTACTGACTAACTTTCCACCTGAGTGGCTTTTATTAAAGTTGCGTAAACAAATGATCTTGACTATCTGTAATAACATGCTTGCTATAATCTGTCTCCTCTTTTAGGGCCCTGGCTCGAATTGGCAACTCGTACTTCAAGCAGGAAAAGTACAAAGAAGCAATTCAGTATTTCAACAAGAGTTTGACAGAGCACCGAACTCCTGACGTGTTGAAGAAGTGTCAACAGGTGCAGTAGTCCAGATAGTTAATAAATGGATCAGCTAATGTTGTCAAGAGTTGGCACAGTAAAAAATAATAATACCACATTAGCAAAGTGATTTTTTTAATGTCTATAATTAACTGAAATTTTGAATGTAAAGAAAAACATAGTGTATACTTTGTATACAGTACCTGAACTGAAGTTCACTTACCTTGACTTTGTAATTGGTTTTGCAGGCAGAGAAGATTTTGAAGGAACAGGAGAAACTAGCCTATATCAACCCAGAGTTGGCCCTGGAAGAGAAGAGCAAGGGCAACGATGCCTTCCAGAAAGGTTTGTAATAGTTGCAGTGCTTTCTGCTGGACTGCCATTTCTTCTTTTCTTTTCGAACTTGCACAAAGATGAGATTGTCTTTTCTTTTTCACAGGAGACTACCCCTTAGCCATGAAACATTACACTGAGGCCATCAGGAGAAACCCTAATGATGCCAAACTCTTCAGTAACAGAGCTGCCTGCTACACAAAGCTGCTGGAGTTTCAGCTTGCCCTGAAGGTATAGCACATCCTTCCCGAGTAGGAGTTCATGTGAATCTAATGTAATTTATGCATACCTCTGCATTTATTGTGCATTTAAGACTAACCATGAGAATCTTTTATCTTGTCAGGATTGTGAAGAGTGCATCAAACTAGAGCCCACCTTCAGTGAGTAATAACTTTTATATTAATTACATTTTTGCCTTTTGCCTGAACTGTATCATCTAGAATTATGTCAGTTTATTGTAATTTTACAAATAGTTTATGACATTTGTTCACAGTAAAGGGCTACACACGTAAAGGAGCTGCTCTGGAGGCCATGAAAGACTATTCCAAAGCTATGGATGCATACCAGAAGGCTCTAGAGCTTGACTCTTCTTCAAAGGTATTTTACAGGATATTACACTTTTCAGAAAATGTGGACTTGAGTAGAAAAGATATCTGAGAAAAGATTTTTTTTTCTCTATACTTCTGCTACATGTTTGCTGGTTGACACAGTAGTTAGTTGTCCAATCACTTTTGAATCAAAAAGAATTGGTTACATTTTTTTTAACTAAACAGATTTGTGTGTTGGAAATGTGAAGAGAGCAGACTGATGAATGAAATGTGGTAATGTCAGATATAACCATATTTCTAATGCGTGAACAGTGAGCGACAAAAGACTGAATTGAATTCTTTCCACTTTCAGGAAGCCTCAGAAGGCATTCAGCGCTGCATGGTTAGTCAGGCCATGAGGAATGACAGCCCTGAGGAAGTGAAGAAAAGGGCCATGGCTGATCCAGAGGTGCAGCAAATTATGTCTGACCCAGCCATGCGTATGATCCTTGAGCAGATGCAGAAGGACCCACAGGCCCTTAGCGAGTAAGTTTGTCAGCTTTACCTCCAATGCAGTTTGCATTTTAACTGTATAGTGCAGATTTGTAGTGATTTTGTTTTTGTTTTTCAGCCACTTAAAGAATCCAGTTATTGCTCAGAAGATACAGAAACTCATCGATGTTGGACTGATAGCCATTCGTTAATGGGAGACATGAGCCACAGCTGTTAACCCCTCCAAAATGAAACTTCTTTTACTTTTTCTTTCTTTCTTTTTTTCTTTTTCTTTGCCTTCAAATCCAACATATTATCTCCTTGTTCTCACTAAGACTCTGTATGTGTTTGGTTTATTTTTATTTTTTATTTTTTATAAAGTTTCACAAGTTTAAAATTGTTTTGAACAAAGCAAGTTTCATCTGGAAAGCTTCAGACTCCAGATAACTTTAAGAAAAGAAATTGGATTCAAGTGTACAGGTGTTTTTAATACATCTAAAAAAAAAATAAAATAATAAAAAATAAATGAATAATAATAATAATAAAACGATGCAGTACACCATCATGTTCAGTGTTTAAAGGGCAAATCCATCCTAAGGCTTTTCTCATTTTCCTAGTGGTTCATGATTTAAAGACGGAGCAGAAAAAAGAAGAGTAAAAATCACTCCAAATAGTGATTATAATGTGCAGCACATCACAAATTGAAGTTGTCCCTGACCTTTGTATTGTCAACTTTAAGGTTTAATTAAACATGGTGCTTTTATGTTGAAACGCCAAATTCGCATTCCTTGGCGCTTCCTCTTCTGGTCATTTCCTACACCTCAAGTGCAAAGTTTAATCCAATCCCTTTTAACACCTAAATGCACGTGTGAGACTCTTAAAAACATATTAAACGTTATTATGATTTGGACGTGTATCATCTACAGCTGTCTCTAAGCAACAGCACAATTTAGTCATTAAATTGGAACAGATGGTGATTAAGTGTAAATGGATTTTAAAGATGGTCTGAATGTGATAGTTAAAGGGTGGATTTACCTTTCAGTGCTAGCACATGCTGGATGAGTGTGTTGACTTG
Organism: Pelmatolapia mariae; assembly: GCF_036321145.2. Lineage (NCBI taxonomy): Eukaryota > Metazoa > Chordata > Actinopteri > Cichliformes > Cichlidae > Pelmatolapia > Pelmatolapia mariae. The sequence goes on from NC_086236.1 coordinate 24,292,240, forward strand.
TGCGTTAACTTAGATTAACCCCATTGCACCCTGTCGCAACTTGCTAATGTGCATCACACCCAGCAAAGTCGTTTTGTTTTATCTTTGCACATACTGCTGTCACATGTCCTCTCCGTGACAGCTCAGCTATTTTTCTTGATGCTTTTTTTTCTTTTCAGAGGAAACATAAGTTATACTTCTAACTAACATTCTGCCACAATTTTGCCAATTTGTGGCTTCAGATACCTCAAAGTTACCACATTGTCATAGTATCTTTGTGCTACGGTTTCCAAGAGGGACTCAAATATTCTATTGTAATGCCTTTTGTTTCCACACATACACAGTAGAATAATAAAATGTAGTTATTTGTGCAGCACAGCAACGAAATAGGGCATTTCTATCATTCAAGTCCCCATTGTAATCATAAAGTACACACATCTCACATGATGTAAACAGAATTGTCCATGGAAGTGTAATGTACTAATGGAAACCAGTTGTACTGTGAAATATACAGTATCTGAATGTATCTTGAAAGGAAGTGGTGGCTTTTTTTCATGACGCTGAGTCGGCAGATGGGTAGACCTACAGTTTCAATACCTTGCACTACTTGCATACCAGTGATAGATAAAATGACTGATCTAGACCCCTGTGAATTTAGGTATAAAATAAGATTTAAACGTACAGAGACATAGGCATTAGTAGCATGTTGGAAAATATCAGAGTTGACTTTTTTTTTTCTAAATGAAGACAAAGTGTGGCATAGAACAAATGAAAAGCATAAACATTAGTAGATTTTTTTTAATTAATGGAGAGAAAATATTTGACATTTGTCGTAACTACTGGGCAAAACTTGAGCTAGTGTTTGTGGCACAGAATTGCCCGATTCCGTTGAGCTCTTGAGCAATCTCGCTCCGCCCACTCCAGTGGTTCACGTGACTGACCGTCGCCCAGGTTGTGTCGGAAGCATCCTGGTGTTAGCAGTTTGCTAGGCGCTGACAAAAATTATAAAGTGAGATGTAGAAATTTTCATAATGGACGAATATATTAGTTGGTGACTACTGGTGACAAAGAAGACAAAGAACTACCCAAACTGGCCTTTTCCAACATGGTCAGTTCGCTGGTAGTTGAAGAGGCCAGTTAACACTGCTAACAAAACACCAGCGGTTAGCTAACGTTCAAACTTTGACGGACAAATGCAGTCATTTGCTAGTTAGCTGCTACCGCTACCCTGCCAATTTACTACCACACCAGCTGGCTAGGTAACACGTCTTGTTATTATACGGTAGTTAGCGTTGAAGCTGTTTACACACCGTCTATAACGCGTTGTTTTGACCAGTCGCTTATATAACCGAAGGTTTAACGTTATTACCAATTAACGTCAGCTAACTTATGAATAATGACTAGTTATTTAGCTAATGCTAACATTAGCAACTTAAACTGTTAGTTAAATTTAAACTGCAGATAACACATACAGTTACTCAGAGTACTTAATTAATACCGACGATCATTGACACAGTAACGGAAAAAAAACAACGTCTTCTAAGTAGCAGGAATATGAATCTTCTTTCTGATTGATTTCGACCAATCACATGAGATAAATAATGCCAAACACCAGGATGCCAAACGAGTGGGGATTAAGGTTTGGGCAACAGCATTGTCTGGAATACAGCTGTCCGCTCATTTTGATAATCCTTGTCTCCTTCACAATGCAGCCACAGTAGATTGTTTTAACTGCTGAGTGTAAAACGCAAAATCTCGTAAATAAGAAAATACCAGACAAACCAATTTCATCGCAGTTGTAGTCAACTTTTCTTTAAAATATGTCTGGGGACGCATCTGATAGTAGTGAAGACTCTGATGGAAAAACAAATGAAAGGGCCTGTACTGTCAAGCACCAAATCACCAATGGTAAGTCAGTCATATTGTCTGTTATCACTGTATGTAATCATAACCATAGCCACAAAGGAAACATCTGTGTACTGTAATTCATCTCATCATTTAAATAATACTGCACGAATGCAATTTATTTCTTTTTTGATGTGCTGGTTCAACCCCACAGCTAACATCACCACATCAGTTTTTTTTCTGTAAAACGTTAATCCTATTTTAAAATACTTTTCCTTTTCCATATATTGTGCAACATATTCATACACTGGGGTTGCATTATGCATTCTCTGAACGTACTCCATGCACATAATGGTATTTTAAATGAAAAAAGATTTAAAATCAGTTTTCTTTGATTTTACTTTGTTACATTTCTTTCAGAGTTTTCTTTGATTTGTGTAACATTGCTTTGTGAGCTGGTTCAGCTATTTGCTAAGCTTTTGTGTGAATGTGTGTTTGTTTTGAAGCTGAGGGGCATGTGAAAAGTCTATAGTATACAGAAACACTAATTAATCTTAGGCTTTAATAATTTTAAAATAGATATTTTTGGGGGGCATTAGAAATTAACAAAACAACAAAAGAGCCAATATTTTTCAAGATTGTAATGGATTATCAGTGTTTTTCCTTTAATATGAAAGATACTTTTTGTTCTGTAAAGACTCCATTGTGTTTTGCTTGGTTTTAATCAGTTTAGGTTACCTAGCGTGCATTAGAGACTAAAGAACAGAATTTGTCATATGTTTTTAATGGACAATGCATCTGTCATTGAATTGATTTTAGAGTGTAAATTTACAAAGAAAAATCCTCACAGATAAAATATAATAAATCAGAGAATTGCTGTTGTACTCTCCCTCCAAGAGTAGTAAAGTCAGCTGTAAATGTGGCTGTAGTGTAATAAACAGTGTGAGTGGATGTTTTTCACCAGCTGTCACAGGTGAAGTGAAATGATCTGCTTAGTGGCTCATTGGATAGATTGTAGATTTTAAGTAGAGCAACCTTTTAATCTAGAGGGTACATCAAAGTGCATTCATGGATTATAACACAAGAAACGGCACATTGGTAAAGCATTTGCTAATATCAAGACATATGGTATGTCTTTTTGTATTTTAATATACTTGGGAAAAAAACAGCCAGAAAAGTACACCACTTTATTTGTGTAGAAAGCTTCCCTTAAAAGATAGAGCTCAGACATAGTTTTTAGATTGTGGCTTGTCTTTTTTAAAACAAAAACTTGAACAGAAATAGAAATTTAAACACTGTTCTTGTCTTTTATTTTTCTTTCTACCACTAGCTAACCTCACAGGTCACACTGAAAGAGTCGGCATGGAGAACTTTGAGCTGCTGAAGGTCTTGGGCACTGGAGGTAAGGATCTGCATGTAGCACTGAATAGAATGAAATGAAGATGAAGCTGTTGTCAAAGGTCAAGTACTGGTATGAGATATACTTAAAGCAGACTTGGTTGATTTCCCTGGCTTGGATAGTATTTTGAAGGCAAAGTGTTTATAATTGATATTTGTAGCTTGTAAGTTAAAGTGAAAAATGTTTCATGTCATTTATATCCTCATTTAAATGTTACACATGAACCAGACAGCATGAAAAGTATCTGATGATTAACAGGGAATCCATATGCTGTTGATGTTACTGATTGGCTACAGGAGATCCTGGTGGCTATTTCCATCAACAAATGAACACCTAATTAAATTTAATGAGGGAGAATGATTCAGATTTCTGCAGATTTGATTAATCTTGCCGCCTGTTCACCGAGTATTTATGTCTTGAAGTGGAAACCATCTCTTTTAGGCACAATCCGATGGTGTACCTGTGTTTGCTGCGTTTGCTTGTTTACCATCGGCAGTAATTTTCAATATTTGTTTGTCTAGCTTACGGGAAAGTGTTTTTGGTCAGAAAGAACAGCGGCCATGATGTGGGCCAGCTCTATGCTATGAAGGTAAGTTTATTAGTGTTGTAATTGAATTAATGTACATCTTAAAGCAGATTTTTATCTAAAAATGTAAATTACTAGTCTATGCTTTAAAATAAATCATTAATTATGATTTTATTAACATTTTATAACCATTTTGTGATTTTGTGTAAAATGTAAATGAGTTGGCCAATATTAGATTAAACATGGTACAGTGACACCACATCAGATGTTAAAACCAAGAAATTATTATTTTTTTCTATTTTATTTGCTCATTTTGGATTTGATGCAAGCAGTTGGGTTGTATAATGTCCTTCCCTTGGACATGGTTGCAGCATGTTGCAACACACCCCAAAGCGAAGTGCCATTCACTGAAAGTTCACGGAAGGAATGGAGAAGTTTAATTTATTTTGGTCACTGCCTTAGGTGTTAAAGAAAGCAGCTATCGTTCAGAAGGCAAAGACAACAGAACATACTCGCACTGAGAGACAAGTCCTGGAGCACATCCGCCAGTCTCCCTTCCTGGTTACTCTTCACTATGCCTTTCAGACTCAGAGCAAACTACATCTCATCCTGGGTGAGACACTGGGGTGGGACACTGGGAAAAATGTACCAAATATAGAGAACTCTTCTCTCTTGAAACACTGAAGGTCTTCTTTATGTTTCTGTCTTATACTGTATGTGTTTTTGTTGGCATTTCTTTTTTTTTCTTTTTGCACAATGTGTGTTTGTGTAGTTCTTTGTATTATGTCTATTCAAGCTCCCTGTGTATTTGTCTGTGTGTGTGAGTACAGACTATGTGAGCGGTGGGGAGATGTTCACTCATTTGTACCAGCGGGATCACTTTCCAGAAGAGGCAGTACGGATTTATATTGGAGAAATAATTCTGGCTCTAGAACACTTGCACAAGGTGAGGATTATTGTTTCCAGCTTTTACACATGCTAGAGTTATTTCTTTAATTTTGGCTAGAGCCCGCTGCTTACACAAACTAAACATTTTAGCGACATGATACTTTTCATAGAATTGGGGTTGTGAGGCCAGAGACGCCAACCCCAACTCACTCCTAATTTAAGCCCTATAGGTTGTGGTCTTTTAGCTCTGGTTTGGTCTAAACAAGCTGATGGTTAAAGAAGTAAGCCTTTCATCTGTTAAGCATTTAACGTTATTCACCAGATTAATGTTACGTTAGCTCCATAAACACTAGGTTGCGTTCACATTGTTGTATACAGATTGATAAAGCCAGCAATATTGTGTTTCTGTGTATACATGACACATGCTGCTTTCTCTGTTCATATAATACTGCTTTTAAAGTGAATGACATCAGTAAATTTTCATTGTGTAAACGGTCTGTTGAAGCCAGCAATATTATGCACCCCATGTCTGAAAAGGGCTTTTGTCATTTAGTGCTGAACAGGAAGTCTGAGTTTCTTTATTGTGAGAAATACTCTGAAGCTCATAGAAGTGGTTTCCTAATGATGTTTCACAGCTACTTTAGTTTTAGATTTAGTTTTAAAGTAGGTGTGCACCAGTGGCCTTAAATGATACTCATGACTTCTTTGAGTAGTTACACAAACCACTACATGGAGGGTGATTGGGTGCATTTTCAAGGTCCTTTTTAAAACATAATGAGTGTGTTCTTGAGGGTTTTATTTGGAAGCATTTCAGCCATCTCTTTGTAAATTATGACCTTCACTAGGTATCCTAAACTCACATTGCAGCACTTAAGTTATGAGATAGTGGATTTGTGTTTAAATTAGTGTCCACAGAAATTGTCCAGCGACATTGGCTGAAAATCCTGCAGACTTTCATGAGTCGTTCCTTTTATAAATAATATCAAATAAAAGCATTTTTATTTTGGGGACTAGTATTTCCTGCATTATAGGCTTGCTGTTGTTTGGGCAGTTATTTGTTTTGACACATTTTGGGATTAGGACCCCTAGCTGGGATTAGAAAATGCTGTGATTACTAAAAATAACCGATACATAAGTGGCCACTTTTTCCTTTTTTGGTTGCAAAAATGTTTTTAGGGTTTCTCTGTTTGTACTGCCTGCTGTCTCTGTTCACAAATTACAGCTTTTACATGAATGCCACTGGTAAATTTTCATTGTGTACAGCTTGGGATTGTGTACCGAGACATCAAATTGGAAAACATTCTTCTAGACAGTGATGGCCATGTGGTATTGACAGATTTTGGGCTCAGCAAAGAGTTTCTGGAAGAAGATGTAAGTAAATCTAAAACTACAGTGTGAGCATAGCAATGTGTACATGTAAATAGTACCTGGGGTGTTTAACTGTTACCACAATCCAAACTGAAATACATTTTTTTAAGTATGCTTGTTTTCTGATCATCACAGAAGGGGAGGACCTACTCTTTCTGTGGCACCATTGAGTACATGGCTCCTGAAATCATCAGAGGGAAATCAGGACATGGCAAGGTAAATAAAGGATAACGAGGGAGCAAATGCAGGTTTTGGTGTTAAGATCATTTGGGTTATTTGGAAGATTTTGAATGGTCACATATTATGCGCAAAATAATATTTAAATTATTGTTTATATTTACATGTATCAGTGTACGGGGAAGGCTTAAACATTTAACACTACAGATGCTTTAAGACTCATGACTTTGGGCCAGTGTGGTGAATCAAAGATGAGATTAATATCTTTGTTATGGAAGGCAGTACTGCCTCAAAAAACCCACCTTTAAATAATTACACAGTGAAAATTCCTTGTCCTCTTTATTGTGCTTTTCAAGCTGTATTCTGCTTCAGTCAGTAGATTGGTGGAGTCTTGGGATCCTGATGTTTGAGTTGCTGACGGGTGCGTCTCCTTTTACCCTGGAGGGAGAGAGGAACTCCCAAAGCGAGGTGTCAAAGTGAGTACTGCTCAATCCCATCTCCATAAATCATCTGCCTGCCCCTTCTTAACTTATTCAAATTGTCTCTGTTATTAGCTGTGTTTTACTAATAAATGAACCCGTCGGCATTACTGTATTTTTGGGACAAATGCTGATGCTGACTTTATGGGAGTGAAAAAGAATTAATGAACCTAAAAAACTGAGAAAATGTACCATTTTAAGAAAATTTTGAATTTAGTGTGGTTGCACATCTTAAAAAGGTGAACGGGGCAACAAAAGACACTGAAAAGAAACAGTTAGAGCAGGGGTCCCCAACCCCAGGCCTCCTCCAGGTGTCCTGCAGGTTTTAGATCTCACCCTGGGTCAACACACCTGAATCAAATGATTAGTTCATTACCAGGCCTCTGGAGAACTTCAAGACATGTTGAGGAGGTAATTTAGCCATTTGAATCAGCTGTGTTGGATCACGGACACATCTAAAAACTGCAGGACACCGGCCCTCGAGGCCTGGAGTTGGGGACCCCTGAGTTAGAGGAACATAGGATCCTATATCAGATAAGAATGGGACAATATTCATCTCTTCTATGTGCTATTGTGAATAAAATATGGGTTTATGAAATTCAGCATTATATTTAGCTCATCCCAAGTTTTTCTGAATTTGGGTTGTGTATTATTGACTGACATTCTTTACATTGTAAAGAATGTATATAGAAAAGGAAAACATGAAGGTCATTGTTGATGAAGTTTCCACCAGAGCAGTTCAGAAACTAGTTGGCTCAGAAACTAGTTGCTCAAACTGTGATGTGTTTTCTGTTTGCGACACTTTCAGTGCTGCTGAAACAGTACTGAGAGTGTTGTAAACAATAGAGTAGTGGCAGCTTTCCTGGGCAAAGTATGTGATGCCACAATTTCTGCATGATCCCAAGAATAATTTTGTGCCTTATGTTGTGTAAAATATCTTATCGGCCATTATTGGAGGAGCATTAATGTTGACACAGTTGTATTCTTGTCAATTGTTTCTGTATGTTAGCAAAATGTTTATATCTTCCCTTTGCCCTTCAGACGTATTTTGCGCTGTGACCCGCCGTTTCCCTCTATGATTGGACCCATTGCTCAGGACCTGCTGAAAAAGTTGTTGGTGAAAGATCCCCACAAGAGGCTGGGATCTGGACCGCGGGGGGCTGAAGATATCAAGGCACATCCTTTCTTCAAGGTCCGATGTCCCTTAACTGTCTATCACTTAAACATCTTTTCCCCTGTAACCTCAGTTCATTCATCTGTAACTCTTTCATTCTCCTTTTCTGCCTCACAGGGACTGAACTGGGATGACTTAGCACAAAAGAAGGTTGCAAGTCCATTTAAGCCAGAGCTGAAGAGCGAACTCGATGTGGGGAACTTTGCAGAGGAATTCACTGGGATGGATCCTGTTTATTCTCCAGCTAGCACACCCCCGAGCACAGATCGTCTGTTCCAGGTCAGTCATCATCACCTCCACATTGACTCTATCAAATGGTTCTACAAACATGACCCGTAAGCACTATTTAACTTTACAATCTGAAAAGTTCAACAAGTGCTTGTTAATAAGTAAAGGCTGTAATAATTCTTCAGTGAGCTACATCATAGTTACACCTAACACATCTCCTCTGTTTTAGGGCTATTCTTTCATTGCACCCTCCATCTTGTTCAATAAGAACGCAGTCATGGGAGACTTTGTTGAAACCCAAATTGGTGCTGACCGACCAGCTTCTGCTTCTGTCCAACGCAGCGCAATGTTACAGGTATGATCTGTATGGGTGTTTTTAAATAATTCTGTCATATGTTTGGTTTCAGGACTGTTTGTTAACAGAAAAGAAGGAAAAGAGCAGGAGAAGCTAAAATATTAGCTGAAGTTGGCTTGTTTTATCTGACAGGATGCTTTGTATTATTAAATAATATTCAAGACACTTTGTACTGATCTCGGTAAACAGCACAAAAATCTATTTGGAACAGAAAAAGTTTGTCAGTCTGTCTAGTTGACATTTATCACCTGCGTGTGAAAGGTGTCAGACTCAACTCAGCAATATTTTTAGCTCGTCTTTTAAAAAAATGTTCCAAAATCTTCCAGAAATCAAAGAAATTCGCAGCTATTTCTTTATGTTATTAGATTTATAAAAGATGTAAGCTGGAATTTGAAAATACTGTTGTCATCCTGATTCTAATTACAGTGATAAACAATAAATTATGTTTATATGCAAAAGTAAAATTTCTGTGTAGGTTCTCAGTCATCTGGGTCATGGTAGTCTGTGAAGCTTGGAAAGAGAGTGAATTTAAATAGGTCGAGTCGCTTTCTTTCCAAGCTCCTTAGGTAAATGTGAAATGTATTTTTAGGTCAGTCCAAAATTGTTACTTCATAGTAATTCCTTCCCTGATATTAGCGGTGTAAGATATAAGGAGGTTTATTTTTTTGTAAAGCACTACATATAAAATACTAATTAAAGTAAAAACTATTATCCAAGTTATATAGTTGGGGAGTTAAAAATGAAAGTATCTCTTTATATAGAGAGTGTACCCAGCTAGTGATAAATTTATACATATTACTTAGTGGTTACTATTAATATATTCATGTAAGAGGCACAATTTAAAGTGGATCTACTGTGCTCCTGCTCAATGATCGGACTCTCAGACTGTACTAGAGTAGCTTTGTATATTCATAATTCAAAATAATCCTGTGTAACCTTATACTGAGCCAAGATGAGGCCCCTGAGTTTACCCACAATCTGAATAAAGCCCTTCAGTCATCTGATTGGGTTCCCGTCATAAACAGGAAGTTTGAACAGCAGATTGGTGAGCGTTCTGTGCTCACAGTCAGAGTCATGTGTTTGTCTAAGATGATGATATAAGAGATAATCTACTGATGACAGTGAGTGAGTAGAAAATGCTGCCTGAAACTGAAAATTTAGAGCTATCTGAAGGCTGAGCTTTGTTCTCAAAGAAATTACTTGCACAAACGCTGACTTCATGATTTATTTGATATTTTTGTTCTGTTTAATATAGAATACAGTGTTGTAAAGGTTTATATACAGATATGACAGAAAATTGGCAAAAACATATTATGTGGACTTTGAGGAAAGCTTACAAACAGTGCTTAACAAGCATTCCTGTTTTAGGCCAAAATGTCTTAACCAGTTTGACCTGTCTTAAGACGTAGAGTTTGATGACATGTTGTACTTTGTAAAACTTAGTGTTTTACAAAGTACAACATGTTTTATCTTTCTGAATTACTTATTCAGTTTTAAGGTATTTCTCTTTACAAATGTGGGAGCTGAATTTCAAGGTTGCTTCATGTAAAGGTCAAAGTATCCCTTCAGCTTTGCTGGGGCCATGTCTACTGCCTGAAGTATAATAATCTCCTTTGATGGCTCAATGCTACGTTTTTTTTGTTCAGGAATCCCAGTTTTTTCAGCACTATGAGCTGTGTTTTCAAGGACCACCTCTAGGCGAGGGTAGTTTCTCTGTGTGCAGGAAATGCAAACACAAGCAAACTGGCCATGAGTACGCCGTCAAGATCGTCAGCCGTAGGTGAGCAGAGATGAAATACTTCTTAGTACAGTGCTCTTTAACAGATCTGTGTCAGTGTGTCAATACTTTACTGTATCACAGTACCACTGGAACGTAAAGGTGACTGAATGCCCTTAATGTTGTCTTTCTTTGTTAGAATGGAGGCAAACACTCATAGAGAGATTGCTGCCTTGAGGCAGTGTGAGTCTCACCCCAACATCGTCAAGCTGTATGACGTCTTTACTGATCAGGTAGAATGGAGAATACATAGGATAAAGATAAAAATGATGTATTGGTCAATATTAAGCTACACATAAAAACATCACCCCTCACGACCTTCTCTGCATGTCTCTGTCAGTATCACACATATTTAGTGATGGAGCTTCTGCGAGGTGGGGAGTTGTTGGAAAGGATCAAGAGGAAGAAACTGTTTGGCGAGGCAGAGGCCAGTCAGCTGTTACAGAGCCTGGTCTCAGCTGTCAGCTTCATGCATGAGGCTGGAGTCGTACACAGAGACCTCAAACCAGAGGTGGGTGGAGATTTGATAACTTTATCATTCCTGACAATATATATATAACACGCATGTTTAAAAAGATAGAAAAAAAGAATCTTGTAACTGGGGATCTGCTGTCTCGTATGTGAGAGATGTGTGTGACGTTATTATTTTTTCAGCATGACTTTTACATGATGTAATCCGAGTTAAAAAGTTTTCTTTTAAAAAGAGAGAAAGAGCGACAATCACTGATTGTCCAAAACATGGACGTTGCCATCATGATGTCACTCACTGGTTTTTGGACTGCATTTTGAAGCTTCTCCTTAAATTTAATGTTTTCAAATGACAGACTGGTGTATCAACTACCATACGTGAGCAATCAACAGACACAGATATCTGCTAATTAGCCTTAAGTAGGAGAGGTAACACACTAAAAACAAAACTGAAGCACAAATATTATTTGTCTAATAATTCAATTTAAAATGCTCTTGAAGGCCCCAGCAGCACACACATGTAGGAGGGAGCAAGTTCAGTGACTTAAAGTGGTGGACGTGAAGCCTAGCAGACATTGATTGGCTGCTCCTTTTGTTGGACCCAAAGCAGCTGTGCCAGCAACTTCAACATTTAAATTAATAAGTTAGAAAAAAATTACAAAAATAAAATTGGAAACTGTCCACAGACGTCAAAACCACTTTTGTACCAGGCTATAAACATGTTTTCATTTAATGCTGTTTAGTTTTTTTTTAATGGAAGTCTATCAAGGCTGAATCGTTTTAGGAGCCAGCCTCAAATTGCCGATTTAGGAACAGCAGTTTTTGGCACTTCTATGTTGGCTTAATTTTTCACCTCTGCAGGCTACTGCTCGACAACAGTGCATGATGTGACTTTTGTGGTGCTTTTCAAAATGAAAGCAGCAGATTTCACACACACACACACACACACACACACACACACACACACACACACACACACACACACACACACACACACACACACACACAGACATTCCCTTCTTAAGATGGCTGTAAGGTTTAATCAACTGAAGAAGGCTTTTATATGGTGTGCATAAAAATTGTGAACGAGACATGTTGGCAAATATCACCTAATAACTTTAAGATGTCTCTAGTATGGCTTTTATTTTTGATGCACACCTAAAAGGATTAGAACTGTTTATTTGCACTGTCTGTTTACACATAAGTTCTGGTACATGCCAACCGGTGGTGGCTGTCATACTCGTATTTACTAATAGTCTTTACTCTGTCAGGAAAATTGAATCTTAATGTGTAAGTAAAATAAGAGCTGATCCTCATGGCTTTTGTTTGTTTACCTTACAGAACGTGCTGTTTGCAGATGAGGGGGAGGACTCTGTGCTGAAAGTAATAGATTTTGGATTTGCTCGCCTGTGCCCTGCAGGCAGCGCCCCCCTGCAGACTCCCTGCTTCACGCTGCAGTATGCTGCACCAGAGCTTTTCGAGAGTGCAGGATATGATAAATCCTGTGACCTCTGGAGTCTCGGGGTCATCCTGGTAATTGAATCTGAATATGTTGATTTTTATCATAGCTCGGCTGACTGAATTACTAATGACCCTTGTGTGCGTCTTTCTCAGTACACCATGCTCTCAGGCCAGGTGCCGTTTCAGAGTGAGCAGCGTGGAATGACCTCATCATATGCTGCCGACATCATGCAAAAAATAAAAGAGGGGGATTTCTCATTGGATGGGGAGCCCTGGAAGGGTGTGTCAGAGGATGCCAAAGAGCTTGTTAAAGGTACTGAATATGTTTGTTCTTAGTTTGCTTTAGTTGAGATAAATGCCTGTTGAATTTCCTCTATTGCTTGCTTGTTTGTGTCTCTTTTCCTGTTTTAAGGCCTGCTAACAGTGGATCCAGAAAGCCGTCTCAAACTCTCTGATCTGAAAGAGAACAGCTGGCTTCAGGGTGGAGCATCCATGTCCACCACTCCTTTGTGCACGCCAGATGTGCTCGAGTCCAGTGGGCCCACTGTCCGCACTTATGTCAATGCTACCTACAAGGTAATAGATTGGTGTAAAAAACTTCTAAAAGGTCTCAGAAAGAATCTTAAATAAATGTATTTTATCTCACTTTTGTCGCCTTCCACTCTCACCAGGCTTTCAACCGAGGTAAGCGAGAAGGCTTCTTTCTGAAAAGTGTCGACAATGCTCCTCTTGCGAAACGACGAAAGATGAAGATGACCAGCACAGGAGTAGAGACCCGATGGAGTTCATCCTCTTCTTCTTCGTCTTCTTCCACTTCCTCTACTGCCTCTGCAACAGCATCCAAAACACAGCCAAAGCAAGCCGTGATCCCAAAGCAGAGCTAGCCTGGCAACAGAACAGGGAGAAAGTGTTATGTGCTTGTATGGCAGCACAACGTCCTCCAGCGGTCAGTTAAAAAAAGCAAAAGCATACTGACAAATGAGAACACTGTCTTTACTTCATGTAAAATATAATTCCACTTTAACAGCTGCAGGTTTTCATTCCTCATGCTGTATTCTTTAAAAAACAAAACATGTATTTTCTGTGATGGAAGAGGAGGCCTGACTGTCAGAAACTTTTAATACTTATTCAGTATTCACTCACTTTATTTTGGTGAGATCGCACACTAAAAGTTAAAAATGAGACATTTACCTGGTTTTACTGTGGGTAAGAAACAGTGCCTGGCTACATAGGGAAAAGGGAAAAAAGGAGCCATAAATAAGCAGAAGCCATATAAAAAGCAAAAGAAGTGAATACATTCATTAAGTCATTGTGAAGAGGCACACATTTGCACACAGCAAATGAACAGTCCTACCAGTAATTTGCAGGTTTAATTCTTTGATTGTACTGCCGAGTTTTTTGCCACAAATATAATGATTAACACAAAAACTGCAGAAGTCGACACTGTGCTCTGTTAAGAGCGAGCAAGATTCAGGTGTTTGCAGAGAATGTCAAACGATCAAATGGTTTAAAAAAAAAAAAAAAAGCAGCAAATTTCTGGAAGGATGGAGCACGGAGAGAGATTACTGTGGCGTGCAAAACCTTAAGGATTCTATAGGATGATTAATGCTGTCGGTCTTTGCAAAGAAGCTGCACCTGCAGTACACTACTCACTGTATGGATCCCGCTGAACACTTTGAGGAGCTGGGATTATGTGGCTCTGAAGAAGTGCTTTGATTGTGTGACAAGATGTGTCCAACAGTAGCAGCTGTTTAAAACAAACAAAAAAAAAAGACATGGAGACACAGAAGCAGACATGCAGTGGAGTGCGATTTTCATCATACTTGCTGTATATTACTCGCGCTATCGTGCCTGTCTGAAAATTTCTAGCATGCTAATCTGTTGTGATGATGGACTGTAAGAACTTTTTCTATTTTTGGTATCTTTGAGTCATTGAAAAAAAAGTTACTTGGAGTATTTTCTGTTTTTCTACGCTACCAAGTGCAGCTCAAGTGTTTGCACGTAGATGGAAGCCAAATGTGGCTGGTGATTTTGAACGCACATCGCCTTTGTGAACTTTGAATGATTATTACAGTTTTTATTCCTGATGATATCAAATGTGGGCGGTAGTCTGATTGCAAGGTTGATGCTCAACGATTAAGCTCATCCAGGCTGGCTTTCGTCTTTATTTTTCCACAGAAGTGATTTTAAAACATTTTATGGCTTTGAATTCAAATTACGTTTCAGAATGAGACACCTAATTGTGACTTTTTTGTTGTTTTTTAAGGATGGGGCCACCATCCTATGAGAGCTTTGTATATAATCATCATGCTTTAGAGAAAAAATAATGTATGTAATGATTTGAAATTGATCAGCTGTTTGGGTGGTATATTGTAATGTTTTTTAATGGACTTGCCTCTTTTTTTTTTTCTTTTTTACATGTTGCACAGTCAGTTGATCAGTTAACACACATTTCAGCTTTAAAGGTGCTTTCACTGATATTTATTACATGTAATTGATTTTAATGCTGTGGTAATGGGATTATCATAATTTGGCTCTTGTTGTGTACCAGCCCGGCGTGAATGTTGCTGTATGATAACTGAGTGGCGATGGGAGATTGGTTGTATTGATATTTCTGAACCAGATGAAGCATAATTGCTACTGTTACTGTAATATTTTCCTGTTGTTGTTTGAAGCCGTTGTCTGTTTGAAGGTAACCGGTTGTTTGTTTGGTATTTTTACTTAAGAAACTGCTTTTATTGATATTGGTATTATTTGGTTGTCATAGATATTCTCTCTTCTCTTTTCCTGAGCATTATTTTACTGAGTTGCACTGTCTCTGGTGTTGTTGCTGGGATTTGTCTTTTTGCACCGCAATGTTTTTATTTTATTTTTTTGGCTGGTGCAAAATAAACATTACTTTTCAATAGATTCCTGTGTGGTTTGTCTTCTCGGTGTTGTAATTGGGCTGTAATGCTTGTAATCGCAGTGCTCAGAGGGTTGGAGACCCAAAATGAGAATTTGTTCAAACATACTTCATTGTGCATGAGCCCTGATAGCACTTCTATTTGATTAAGGCTATTTTATGAATGTACCTTTTTTTTGACAGAGGGAGGGAAATGGCCAACGTTCCCTCATACATCTGTGATTTAAAATAGTTTCTTGTGTAAAATTTCTTTTGATACACATTTTTAGTTTATGCAAAACAAGAGCTTGCATGTATTTGAGATATAGAGCACTGATTCTTCTGGGGTGAAATGACATTTCAAGACATTTCACATGCTTAAATCGTATTGCTGATATCCTGTTATAGAAGTAATTAAGTAAAGATAGTCACAAATTGAATTAAGACAGTCACAAAGTGCTGTACACAGTCCACAGAGTCAACTAACCATAGTTTTAGTGGTGGACTTTTCTGCTGCCTTGGTGCCACAAACTGAAAGGCTCTGTACACCACTAGTCTTTAGACGTGTACAGGGAACGCCTCCCAAACTCTTGACACAGCGAGCAGTAATGTATTTTGTAAGAAGCTGAGATATATAATCTGGAGCTTGGCTGCTTAGTTCTCTGTGTGTTAACACAAGAATTTAAAATGAATCCTAAAATCTATTGGGAGCTGATATAAAGAATATAAAATAGGAGTGATGTGAGGGTACTCACTGTGGTGTTAATAGTCGCAGCATTTTGTATAGCTTGGAGGCGTGAAAAAGATGATTTGTCCAAGTTGGTTAGCAGAACATTAAAATAATCTAAATGCAGTGACACAAATACATGAATACTTTGTGTCATCCAATTAAAAGGAAAGTTATATTTAAGCATTAGCTTGTATTGCACTCTATAATACACGTTTTACAGTTTATTTTCATTATATTCATTATGCATTGCACATAGCAATGAAAGGATGCCACATCGTTCAATGCAAATTAAAATCATCAACCTACAGAAGGGCTAAACTCAAAGACACCATAAAAATCAATGAGAAAAAATGATATGGCAGACTAGTCCATTTTGTTGAAATTTCATTGCAGCAACTCAAAATGGTACTCGAGAGTTTCTATGGTCCCCATGTACTTGTATGATCTTATCTGTGAAAAGCACACGGCAGCAGTGGGGGACCTTGCAGTGCTCATCCTGTTCTTCCTTGCACAAAGGAGCAGATTCACCTCCTGTTGATGTTAAACACCTTCTACGGCCATGATTAACAATCCCCTCTACTACTTAACTAACAAGGTCAATATCAATGTAGTTTTACTCACCTGATGCTACACTTTGATTAAAAAGTGTTTGTTTAATTTCTTTTTAGCAATATATGTTTAAAAAACAGAATTCTTAATAAAAGAAAGAAAAAGGAAAAACTCAGTTTTCTGTGTCTCTTAGCAGAGTCTCAAATGTGTGGAGGAGATACCAGGAGACAGGTAGTTACTCTACGAGAGCTGCACAGGGCTTTAGAGAGCCATCGACTCAGCAGCAGGATCGGTAACTGCTCCTGTCAGAGCGTTATGACGTGACCTCCAGTCAGCTGCTCTTGCAGTTTCTGACAAAACTATCAGAAATGGACTGCATGAGGGTGGCATGTAAGCCTGATGTGTCTTAGTGGGCTCACAGTCCTGCAATGTGCAATTTAATTATGGTTCACCAGAGAATACTAGAACTTTCAGATCTGCCACTAACACCCCATTCTCTTCAAAGATGAGAGCAGGTTACAACATGAAAGAATCTGGAGATGATGTGGCATGCTGCCTGGAACATCATCTGGTAAGACAGGTTTGGAAGTTAGTCAGTGACAGTCTGGAAAAGTAAGGCTTTTGAGGATCATGCAGACGTCTATGTGCTGACTGCTGTTGGATACCAGAGTGTGAAGGCAGTTCTTGGATGATAAAGACGTTGATGTCACTCACTGATGTGAGAATAATGTGTGATTTCAGTATTCCCTTGAGTTTTGTAAGCATATTCTCTACAAACAATTTCACCTTCATATAAAAATCTGGGAAAAAACAACATGCCTATTATATTGTTAAAGCATAAGGGGGGGGGGGGGGGGGGCAAACTAAGTCAGCTGGCTCCTTTCAATGTGGAGGACCAGCGACTCTACTCACAGTCGCTCTCGAATGACTGAGCTCCTCGCCCTATCTCTAAGGGAGAGCCCAGCCACCCTTTCATTTCTGTTGCTTGTATCCAAGAACCTCCTTCTTTCAGCCACGACCCACAGCTCGTGACCACAGGTGAGGGAAGGAGTGTAGACTGACTGGTAAATTGACATCACCTTTCCAGCTGAGAATCATGGGCTCAGACTTGGAGCTGCTTATTCTTTGCTTCACACTTTTTAATTCCACATATTTTTTTTTTTATTCCACTGCTTCACACTTGGACGCACATAATATTAAAATTGCGGTTTAATGTTATGTGCCTCATTATTCATTATTTTCATTATTCTCCATTTGCTCTTTTATACCGTACCACAACAGTAAATCCTCCTCCAAGGTTAAATATTCCATACAAATGTGGGCTAGATGTTCAGAATCTCCTCTGCCGC
The DNA here is from genome assembly GCF_036321145.2 of Pelmatolapia mariae. NCBI lineage: Eukaryota > Metazoa > Chordata > Actinopteri > Cichliformes > Cichlidae > Pelmatolapia > Pelmatolapia mariae. Next base: position 24,309,876 of record NC_086236.1, read on the forward strand.
TGCTTCTTAGGAATCAAAACATGTTGACAATGGATGTTTGGTTGCGTGATTGCGTCTGCACGTGTGCTTCCTGCAGTCCACGAGCTGATCTGAACACAGAATTGGTCTTTTCATGGCTGCATATTTATTCTTGTACTTGGTCTTGATCTTGGTGTCCTGGAACTGTTCACATCTACTGTTGAACCTGTGAACATTAGCTCTATTTTTAGTATGGGTGTGTTAAGTGGCAGTAAGAAGAAAGGCAGCAGTGGGAATTGAGCCTCGGTAAATATTGGCGGGCTGTTTCCTTTCACTCAAACTATCCCTCAAAGCCTTTTACTTCTGTTCCTACTGAGCCTCCAGTACAGCTGAGCTGCTTAACAGTGCTGATCCCTGCATGAGGACACTTCTGATTGCCATATACTTCACTGTACTGCTGGTGTAACTGCATATTTATATTTTAATAGTATAAAATGGTTTTTACTGCCTTTTCCCTGACTCTACATGGCATCAAAGCAAAAAATAATTTTCTTTATATCCAATTTCCTGTCTGAACATTTATTATTCTCTCTCTTTGTTCCCAGTTTCCATGTCTATGTAATGAGTTTACTGTACCATTAGGTGGCTGCTGTGTGCTGCCCAGTGTCCTTTGTGTTCAGTTTTTTTCTGCCGTGTCAGCTCTAACATTTGGCTCCTGCCATGAAACATATTAATTTGTGTCTGTGCTTAAAAGAATCAGCTGTTAGATACTTAAAAATGCCTGACCTCATATTAATTTGACCCTTGCATCATTCATCTGCATCATTTGATGCTTGATGGGGAGCAGCACCGGGCTTAGAGCGTTTATGCGCTACATATGGCCATTAGGCTACGTGGATGTTTGAAACCATGCTCAGGACAAAGCAGCAATTAGCAGCAGAGGACGTGAGGATCAGGATAATAAAGGACACAATGTCCACTGATTGATGCAAGGCCTTAATTACTTAGGGCAAGACACTAAAAGACACCTTGTGCCATGTACCAACAATCCCAGAGCCTGTGAAAAAACACTGCAGTAAAGGGTTTGTAGCACTCGCAGAAGCACTGATGAAAGGAGAAGCAAACAGCTGTTTAGTGGGTGTAGAGTTTACCTCTTAATTTAGCACTACACACAAATGTAAAATAGAGCAAAACTGAAGTAATTAGTTATCAGGTATCCTCATATGAGATTAATTGCATTTTTTGTTACCTCATGGTGGATAAAGCATACATTTATAATAACAAGATAAGATATTTGAATAAAATAAGTAACTTTTTGTTTTCAGGGGTCCCACAGGATATCAAGAGGAAGCCAGACAATGTCCATCAAACAATGTACAACATTTGACATCTTCTACTGACAACTACTTATTAATGCAAATTTCAGTGCAAATGGCAGCAAATGCTTACAATTAGGCAAGGAGACATGGTCAAGACATCCTGGTGCCAGACAGACTGGTCAGAGTATTTCAGAAACTGCTGCTGTGCTGGGACTCTCTCTACACAAAGAAAAAGAGAAAAAGAGAAATCTCCAGTGAGCAGCAGTTCTCTGGGTGAAAATACCTTGTTGATGCCAGAGGTCAGGGAGAATGGCCAGACTGGTTCAAGCTGATAGGAAGGCAACAGTAACCCAAATAACAACTTGTAACATCCAAAGTATGTCGAAGAGCATCTCTGAATGTAGAACATTTTGAACTGTGTAGCAGATGGTCTAGAGCAGCAGAAGACTGCACCGAGTGCTACGGTTAGCTAAAAACAGCCTCACCAAAATTGGATAACAGAAGATCAGAAAAACATGTGGTCTGATGAGTCTCGATTTTTGCTACAACATTGAGAATGTAGGTTCAGAATTCGCCATAAATACCATGAAAAACTGGATCCATCCTGCCTTGTATGAATGGGTCAGGCTGCTGCTGGTGTAATGGTGTGGGAAATATTTTCTTGGCACAACTTGAGCCACTTAATACCATCTGAACATGGTTTAAACACCACAGCCTACCTGAGTATTGATGCTGATTGTGTCCATCACTTTATGACTACAGTGTACCCGTGTTCTAATGGCTGCTTCCAGCAGGATAACTCACTTTGTCACTCAAATCAAGCTCAAATCATCTCAAACTTGTTCCTTGAACACGACAATGCACTCAAATGGGCTCCATGGTCACCAGATACCAACACAACAGAGCACCTTTGGGATGGTGGGATGGGAGTATGTTGTTGTATATTTTCTGAAGGGCTCTACGATCATTGCAGGTTAAAGCCAAAAAGTTGGATTCAATGTTGAGTTTCTGCCTCACACCAAGAAGTGCTAAATAAGTATTAGATGTACGCAGCAGTAATTTGTTAGCTGAAAGGCAGATTTTTAGGATCTTAATGTTGGGACATGGAAAAATATTAAAAAAGAACCTTTTGTACATATGACAGTATCATCTGCATAAAGTTGTGTAGAGTAGTCTGAAAGATAGGGCCACGACTTGCTGTTAAGTAGATATAATTTAGACCCTCTTAAAACAACACCCTGCTTTTGTCTTTTATGTAAATATGAACTAAACCTCATCAGTGCATGTAGGGAAAGACAAAAAAGATCAAAATTTGAACTACAAATATTATCCTAGTAAGATAACAATGATCACAAGTGAAAAAAAGAGAGAAAAAAAACATTATTAGTAAATTTAAAGATGGTAGCAGCTGTGAAGAAATTTCAGCCTGAAACCAAATTGATAATGTTAAGTTGCCTTTACTGGTGCAAATACCCAAATAGGTAAGTGTTACCTGCAGTTTTGAGGTTTACATACTGTTAATTAGTCACTGGGAAAATATTTTTCTTTTCATTTTTAATTCATATCACTAGTAGTGTAGAAAACAGCAGCAGGAGTTACTGTAGAGAAGTACAGAGAGCTTAGACAAGCTGAAGCTAGAGCTGATTTAACAGGAGACAGTCAGGTGGACCGGTCAGTGTCCTCTGGGAATCATGCACATCTGTACAAAACTTCATTGTAATCCATCGAGTAGTTTCAGATATTTCTTCTGGTCTGGATCAGATCTGTAGACTCTCACACAGGGGAATATCATATTGGCGGCAGTGATGCATGTGGTAACACAAAAGCAAGGAGAAACCAATAAAACTGATTGGCATGCTTTGCAGCCCCCTTATTGATCGCTGGCAGCAGATGAATCCCCTGCTGAGCCTCGGGGCTAATCAAACTCACCGTTTCACATATTCTACTGACTGTGTGCTGCAGCAAAGGCTGCTTTTATTGGCACAGCGTGTCCTGCAAGCAGCTCCACAGTCTGAAGGGCAAGACTTTTGTATCTGCAGGAAGAAATGTGTGTTTCCTCATAAACATCGCACTTTCGCACAAACAAGCCATGAATTAAACACCAGTTACTGGCTTTTTTGGGTGTTTTTTTGTGTTTTTTGTCAGCTTAGGGGTATTAACAGCCCTACAGACGCCTGTGAAGGTGCCATCAAAGCTGCTATTAACTTCGCTTTAACAATTTGTGGCATACCAAAAATTAAAAGTCCTTTTCAAGGTGTATTGTTTGTTCAGATTTTTCTTCATGCCGCTGTGTGAAACCTCACAGCTTTAATGAGTGAAGTGTGCTGCTGCACTAAAACTTAAAACTCCTCTGTGCTGCAGCTGGTTTTTGCTCCACGGCGCAGTTTAAGCTTCGTTTTGTTCATCAAGCTATTTAACTGATCAGAGAGCTTAATGAAATATTTAACAGCCTATTAAAATATGTGGTTCATGATAATATATATGTCAGAAATATTGCCCATCAAGGAGCCACGACGCTCTATTAGTTCACCGTTAAGTTTCATAAACTCTGACACTGTCCATGGTCCTGAACGCTGCAGCATAAACTCCTCACCACCGGGGGTCACTAGGATGCTTGGCACTGAGAACACAAAGGCCACAATGAGCGTCTCAGAAACGATGGATACCGTGAAAATAATGTGCCATTGAGCCATTAATCAAATCAGTCCCTGGGCGGATGATTTGCACAGAATAAATGTAATATATTGAGCAACGACAAAGACAGATCTGAATGGAACACTTGCTCGAAATCATCAATTACGCTCTGCACGACTTGGACAAGGCCCAAGAACAAAGTGCACTTCCTTTAGTCAGCAGCACAAAAGGAGAAAACATTTAAGGAGTGGCACCGTCATGCTGCAAGAAATCGCTTATTGATATGTTTTCAGAACAGAGCGCGGATACAGACATGAGCCCAGTTTCTACAATTGAACACCAGCGGTGTGTTATGAGATCACTGTGAGACTCAGTGAAATGCTTCCAATACAAAATTTGTGTGAGAAGTGAGCTCACACCACACCACTAATATGACATGTAAAAGCCAGTTTACACAGCCAGTGGTGTTAGTCTTTGGTAAAGGAGCAAAACACAATAAAGGGGGCTTTGTTTGGGTTTTCTTTCCTTGTAATATACGCATGTATCTATGCATGGAAATAAATGTGTAAAACTATACACATTATTATAAGGATTCATTTTAAAGAAGTGCATTAATCCAGAGTTTGAGTCAAACCCGTGGCCCTTTGCTTCCCCTTCTTTCTCCCTACTTTCCTGTCTACCTTCACTGGTCCACTTTCAAATAATAAATAAAATACTTGTGGTCATCTCATTCACACTCGTCTGGCTTCCCCTCAAACCTGCTGTCTACAGGCAGCCAATTATAAAAACACTGGCCTAAAGGGAGGAGAAGAGAATTAGAGTGGTTTCTTTCAGACTGTCAGTGATCAGCGAGCTGCACCGAGGCTCAGGATTATTCTGAACTGCATGACATGCAAATGTTCTCCTGCAAAGCCAATAATAATAATAATGAAAATATGCATCTGGAAGCGAGTATATTAACTTCCACTGGAGCTTGATATTTGTGCTTTAAACTTCACTTTACAAAGTTAGTTACAAGATTATTTTTTTTAATTTTTTATGTTTGGAAGTTTTAATCTCCATCCTGAGACTTTTCTTATAGATGATGGTTCTTATTGTCCATAATGTATCTGGATAGTGAAGTGCTTGTTGTTGAGACAAGTCACACTTAAGATTCCAATGTTTTCTAAACCAAACATTTAGAAAACATTGCCATCATTCCCCTGTCAACACTGAAGACATGCAATCTTGGCAAAAAAACCAAAACCTTTGGCAGATCATTTTACAGACGGACTGAATTTATTACTACTAATGGTGCCTAGATACTTGTAGGTATCAATCTTCTGATCTTTAATGATGGTTTGAGGATATAAGAGCAAATTGCACCACTGCTAAAAGGAAGGAAACTCAGAACAACTGCATCATCTGAATACTTTGAAATATGTCTCTCTCTGCACTGACTTCTACATCCGTTCATATACAAAATGAAATGCAGCAGAGACAGATTGCAGCTCCTAGGAGAGAGCCACAGTTCAGCAATCTAACCAATAATAATATGATCACGGTGAAAAGAGTTTAAATGCTAAAAAAATGACAGATAGGTGTTACTGAAAGCAGGTGAGAAGTCAACAAATAAGATTCACGCATGTGTTTTAGGACCTTCTAGATGTAGCAGTTGCATCCTCTGCACCTGCACCAGTGTCAGAGAGGTTCCTCTTACTGGGCTGAAGTCATTTAACCCCTTTCACTGTTAGGTAGCACCGAGTGAAAGACTGACTAATGTGTTATATAGTAGCAACTGTACAGTCCAGAGCTTTTGAAACCTGAGCTACACTTCTGATCGTAAGGTCTGCATTCCCCTCTCTTTTTTTCCTACCATCACCTCTTTGCTTTACTTAAACATTTCATAACAGTTTGCTTTTTTAAAAGATACATCAATGCTCTCAGAAAAACCAAACCATGTTTCACGACACCACTTTTATTTAAAGATTATTTTTGAACTGAGCTCCAAAATGTCAGCAGCTAAGTTTTGAACTATGTGGACCTTGATTTTTTTTCCTGTAGTTTGTGTCATTTGTATAGAAGAAACTTCATTAACCCGAGGGTCAACATATTTTCACCGCTTACAGAATCCTGTAATTGACATTGGAAATTAAAAATTGCATGTTAAGAGCTTTTGTTGAGGAGTGACAGTTTGTTAAATTAACAGCAGTATGTGTGGATGAACACTTTTCGGCTAATGAGCCAGCGCTTCCTTTCCTCTGGATTGCAGGTGAAAGAGCCACGGCGCCTTATGAAATAGATTCTTTTCTCTTTTTTTGTTGCATAAATCTGCAGGACTTCCTCCCTCTTTGCTTTGTCCTCCTCTGTCTCAGTGACATTTACACGAGCTACTTTAATTTTGGAGTAGCTGCATCTGTGAATGGCTGATAGAAAACTGATTCAAGTGCCGAGCACAAAGGTGCTGTCACTTAATGAAACAGGTCAACGCAATATTGTAAGGCTAAAGACTTCCGTTCTTTTTTTGTTAGGAATTACATTACCGAGGAACTTGAAATGCCTGTCGATACAATGGTATGTCTGTTATGGGCGTATAAGAGACACAGAGCTGATGGGAAGATCTTTACCTCGCGTTTCTTCTTGCCCTATACCCTTTCACCTCTGCTGTAAAAGAGCCTTCACTAGCTGACAACTTCTCGGAACAGAATAACTGTGTATTGATTCAGCAGCTAAAGAGGCATTTTCAATTCGCAAACCATTCAAACAGCCTTCCCTTCACTTTTTACTCCACCAATTCCATTAACCTCACCCTCCCCTCTGGCACCCCTCAGCCCTCTCACTCGCTGTTAACCCTGCCCGGCTTTATTCTCATCTCATCATTTCTGGTTCAGATGAGATACTATCATTACCTCCCTGCACACGTCCATCTTTAGGCACGATTGTGCCGCCACACGCCTGCCCGCCGCAATATTAAGCGCGCTGTAAAAACCTAACATCACAGGATATCTTCCCTCCTCAGTGATACCCTTTAACAAGCCCGCTCAGGCTGTTAACAGATTCAGCTGGCAGCAGGGATGCCATGTACAAACAAATAATCCAAGTCTGTAAAAGAAAAAAGAAAGAAAGAAAGCGAAAGGTAAACATTACTGCGATGTATTTAAAAAAAATCACACTGGAGCTTCAGCGGGGGCAAACCTGAAAGGATGACGAGGCAGCTTTTAAACATGTTGAATACCTCCAGCTGAAAGCACGCGGAGTGAAAAGAGGTTTCACAAAGAGGAGGAAGGAAGAGAACAAAACCAACAGGGGAGGAATCGTTGAGGCTGCGCTGGTATGATTTCTTCAGCTTTTGTGTAATATAAATTATGAGGCATATCTATCTCCCCGGCATTGTTAAGTGCACCTCCTCGGTATTTGATCTGCGGGGCTGTGAGCAGTTTATTAAAAATGGAAGTCATTCTAAATGAGCCAGTAATGCTCAACCCTTTCAGGAAAATCTTAATGGATCCCAGCCTATCTCTGACAAGGTTAAATGCTCACGGAGACAGCCAGAAACGTTAACGGTCGAGATTATGGAGAGATGAATACCAACAAGCGTGCACTGTGGATTCAACTGGATCATTGGGAAGCGTCATAGATTCACCCACTGAGTGCAGCACACATGTGGAAACCTCACATAGACCTCATATATCTGTAGCCTCCATACTATTGATTTTTCATTGTGTTTTATCTGCTGTACATTGCAGATAATTCTACATGATATCCGAATCATGCAATCAGACTCACAGAAGCTTCACTGAAGTGAACTCCACCTCGCGTCTGCACAACTTGCATTGTGTCTGTGTATTCTGTGCTTTTCCACATTTGCATGCACGTCCTGTATCTGCAGCTTGTTTCCGTATTTTGATGTGCTGTTTCTGTTTGGTTGGGCTGTCTGCTTTTGTTGCACATTTCTCTATTTCCTGGGGTTTTCTTCACCTTGCAGTATTTTTTCTCTCTAAATGCTGAGTGTGCGCTGTCATACCGATAAAGATGTTTTCTTGATTTCCGTGTGTTTTTTCCCTCTATTTGCATGCCTATATTTATGCAGTAGTCTCAGGACCACCATGCTGCTGAGCTTCAGGAAGCAGGGGAGCTGCGTTTGAAATAACTCGAATTTAGCGGAACGCTTCTTCCTCTGCTCGCTGTAGCTCCAGAGAAGTTGAGAAGCAGTCCGCTGATGTTTCACCGTCACAAAAGCCCAACGTCAAGCACAGGAAATGAAGAGAAATAAATGCCTGTTGACTAATGTTTAAAAGGGAAGCCAAACTGTTGAGCGGCTGTTCACAAGGTCACATATGTGAACCATAAAATGTAAATGTTTTACCAGGATGATGTGCCTCTCCACATGAAGTATGTCCTTGTGCTGACACCACTCAGAGGATAAATTCAGCCTCATTAACTCGGAATAGCTGAAAGCAGAGGAATTTGTGTTACAGTTTGATGACACGAGATTGTCTGAATAAAACATTATCTGTGTTTGTTTGGCGAGGAGTGCCTTTAAAGTCTTTGGAATAGGCTGTTCGTATGCATCTTTAATGTCATGCTCACACGTCCCCATTTATAATGAATAAATATAATCTGAATATGCTCACAGATGCCATGGAAACTGTGCTTAAGTTGACATCCTGGTGTGTGTTAGCACATTCTCAGAGTATTTTTAGAGCTTCTCTGTAACTGGAATAAGATCTTAGCTGGGCTTTTTGTTAATATAATATATTATGTTTACATAAGTTAAAGCCACAAGACAAACTTTCAATATGAGGTCAATTCCTGTTATTTAATGTATTCACTATGCCATAAAAAACTAATAAGCTTTGTTGAGGCTGGCTGCTTTTCTGCTCTTTTTTGGTCCAGTCCTTGTACCTGATCATTTTCACTATCAGAGAATTTTCCTTATTTGCTAAGCCACATGTGTTGTGTCTACACATGACAGACAACTTTGCAAAGAACCATTTTTAAATTGTATCTTCAGACACAAAAACTATCTACAGCTGATAAAATCTGTCTGAAAGTCCAGCAAACACCTGGGACAGAGATACCTCTGACCCTTCTACTGTTCACTGAAGCCTCATCAGAAGTAGTCTCAGTGGAAGGTAACAGCAAGAAGAGGCTGAGCAAATTACAGAAGAATTGGACTAAAAATCAGTGGCAATGGGTCTCATGAAGTGATGAATCCAAATTTGACATTTTTGGTTCAAATCCTCACCAGTACGTAGGGAGGAGGTCAGGAGACAGGTGCTGCAGTGAGTGTGTACAGCCATCTGTAAAATACAGTGGAGGCTGTGCAATGGTTTGAGGCTCCAGTTCAGCCAGTTGCATTGGGGATCTTTAAAACTGATTGAGTTATGAACACATAAAAGTACAGTCAGATTTAAACTACCATGAAATACTGCAAAACTGGAAATCATCTCATTATTAACATGATTTTCATGATTTTATGTTACTTTACTATGTTAGTTGTTACCATACAAAAAGAAATGTATAACAATCATATCTTGTTGTATAAGGACTGCATTGCTTCAGCCAAATCTGCGTACTATTCTGGTTTAATCAGTTCTTGTGAAGGTAACTTCAGACCTCTCTTTTCATTGTTTAGTAAAATTACAAAACCTCCGGACTCATTCCCCTCTCATATGGACTCTGCTGACTTTTGCAACTCTCTTATATCTTTTTTCACTCATAAATTTGCTGATATCCACCAACAACTTAGCTCTGTAGGAGCTTCTAACTGTGAAGTAGACTTTCTGTTTTCCTCACTCTTCCTCACAGTCATTTTCATGTTTTACTCTTCCCTCCATAGCTGATGTATCAAATCTTATTCAAAAATCAAAATCATCCACTTGTCAGCTCGACCCTCTTCCCACTGTGTTAGTTAAAGCTTGTCTTCCCTCACTGGCTCCTCTCATAACTAGTATTATCCACTCTTCCCTTAACACTGGAATTATTCCTCCATACCTGAATACTGCTTCTGTCACTCCAAATCTCAAAAAGCCTGGTGCAGATCCCAATAATTTTGATAACCTCCGCCCTATATCAAACCTTTATTTCGAAAATCCTTGAGAAAGTTGTTGCCTCCCAGCTTCACTCATACCTCAATGACCATAATCTCTATGAACAATTTCAGTCTGGTTTCCACCCCAATCATAGTAGAGAAACTGCTTCTGATGGCAGCTGATTTTAACATTCTCATCCTTCTTGATCTTAGTGCGGCATTTGACACAATTTCTCATGATATCCTCCTGAGCAGATTAGCATCCATTGGCATTAGTCACACCCCCCTTGCCTGGTTCACCTCATATCTCTCAGACCGCACTCAGTTTATCCAACTTAATCACACTCTTCAAGTCTCTATCCTGTTTCTGCTGGTGTGCCCCAGGGTTCAGTATTAGGGCCTCTTTTATTCATTATCTACATGCTCCCCCTTGGCCAAATATTCAGAAAATATAATATCAATTTTCATTGTTATGCTGATGACACCCAGCTCTACATTTCTTCCAAACCTAATTCATCCCTTCCACCTACCTCCCTCTTGAACTCTCTTATGGAGATCAGATCTTGGTTCTCCTCCAATTTTCTCAAACTTAACAGTAATAAAACAGAAGTTTTACTCGTTGGCACAGCCCCACATAGCAAAATTGGTAGAAGGTGGCCCATGTGTGGGCCACCTTTGGCAAACCAGATCTGGCCCACACAATGTGCTTACACATGGCCCACATACCGCAAAGAATGACGGCCCTTTGGTGGCCCAGATCTGGTTTGCCAAAGGTGGCCCACACATGGGCCAGTTGCAGACACACTGGTGGTCCATTGCTGGCCCATCTGTGGATTACCTCTGGCAAACCTGGTCTGGGCCACCAAAGGGCCGTCATTCTTTGCGGTATGTGGGCCATGTGTAAGTTGTGTGCAGCCACGGGCCAGTTGCAGACACACTGCTGGCCCTCTGCTGGCCCAGAACAGTTTCAGCTCTGGCCCCAGATGTCAGCCTAATGTGTACCTTAATTAAGCCATGTAATAACAACATGTGCACAATAGTGCAAAACTCTGGACAGTGAATGGACTGATTCTTATATAGCATTTTTCAACTGTCCCAGATTACTCAAAGTGCTCTATACAACATGCCATTCACCCAACCACACACTTTCTCTTAACTGAGTACTTCCTAACTACATTCACACTCACTGGATGAGCCAGGGATGGAACCACTAACCTTCTGATCAATAGGTGACCTGCTCTACCGCCTGAGCTACAGCCACCCACTGGCAAAGATGAGTAAACCCTCACTAGGTTTTGGATAAAGTGTACACTCACAAACCTGTCAAATCTGCATTTGAAACGTTGGCTACCATAGCAGTATAGTATTGCAACATGGCATTTGGGTCTTCTAACTAAAATAGGAAAATAGGAACATAAATAGTGCCTCATTGCCAGACCTGGCCCGCATCTGGTTGACATACACTCTGCCATGACACCAGTCAGTCAGAAGTGCCAGCTTGATGCCGGATCCCGGCCAGGACTGTTTTCTATGGGCCTGGGCCACATAAACCAAACCATAATCGGGCCAGATATGGCATGCCATCGCATAGACAGTGCCATCTATTGCCAGGCCTGGCCCATATCTGGATGACATACGTCTTATCATGCCAGAAGTCAGCCAGCAGTGCCGGCTTGATACCAGATCTGGGCCAGACCTGCTTGCTATGTGGGGCCTCTACCTTAACCAAATCTCACAGTTTCTCCATTAATATTGAAAATTCCCCCATCCTTCCTTCCCCGCAGGTAAAGAGTTTGGGTGTCATACTTGACAGTACTGTCTCATTTCAGTCTCACATTAATTACATAACTGCAGTCTGCATACTTTCACTTGCGTAACATTAACCGATTTCGTCCCTTCCTTACTCCCCATGCTGCTGCCATCCTTGTCCATAGTCTTATTACTTCCCGGATCGATTATTGCAACTCCCTCCTATTTGGTCTCCCCAATAAGTCCCTCCATAAACTTCAACTTCTTCAGAATTCTGCAGCTCAGGTCATAACTCGTACTCCCTTAAGAGACCATATCACCCCAATTCTTCAACAGCTTCACTGGTTGCCCATAGAAGCCAGGATAAACTTTAAAATCTCTCACGTTTAAGTGTATTCATAACCTTGCCCCTCCTTATCTCTGTGATCTGCTTCATATCACCACAGTTTCCCTCTCTCTCAGATCTTCATCTGCCACTCATCTTGTTGTTCTTTCTGCCTTACCACTATGGGGCACAGAGCTTTCAGTCGCTCTGCTCCTCGGCTCTGGAACTCACTTCCTTCAGCCTTAAGAAATATAGATTCCCTTCCCTTATTTAAGTCACAACTCAAAACCTACTTGTTTAAACTGGCTTATTTGCTTTAATACAGATTTTACTTGCTGTCAAATCATGTTTTTTTATTTTTTATTTTTTTTATTTTATTGTTTGTGGTTGCATTTTGCTGGTTTCTGTATTTTAATTTATTAGAATCTATTTTAATCTACTGTTTTATTGATGTCTTTTTCTCCTTGTAAGGTGACCTTGGGTTTTAGAAAGGCGCCCTCAAATAAAATGTATTCTTCTTCTTCTTCTTCTTCTTCTTATTATTATTATTATTATTATTATTATTATTATTATTATTATTATTATTATTATTATTCTCCAAAAGTTGATTCTGTTCATCTGGACGTAGCGTTTTGTGGGAGAAACGTTTCGTCACTCATCCAAGTGACTTCTTCAGTCTCAGAGATATTATTATTATTATTACTTTTAACATGACAATGATCCCAAACACACTTCAATAGCAATTTGCTGGGCCACCGTCCTCATTTTATGTTTGACAGCATTTTAGTAGATAAAGGTGAGTGGCTTAGACATGGATTGAGCTGCGGTTTGGGGAAGGCCTCAAAGGGGACTGGCGGCGGCTCCCTGGCCTGGCAGATCCCCATGTATTAAATAGAAGTGAAGAAATGAAAGAATTGAAAAGGGGAGGGAGGGTGAGGCATGTAAACCAGAATGAACAGCTTGAAGAACTGGGGGAACAGGTATAGATAAGAACTGGAAGTAGTGTGTTTGGAGGTGTGGTCCCGCTTGTGAAATTCAGATACTTTATCTCCAATAAAAGCATACCTGGTAAGACAAACACACAGGGGAACACTATCAGTCATGGATCAACCTCCCCAGAGCCTGAACCTCAACATTGTTGAAGCATAGATGGGACAGTCTTAATGGAGGCTTTCAAGAAGCCTGAAAAATGAAACCTGAAGATTATTTCAGGAAAAGCTTGGCTAGAGAGTTCAGGCTGCATGGAAGAATAAAGGCTGTCATACCAAACATTGACTTTCAAGCTGGTTATAATTATACAAACACTGTTTTTTCCCTTTCCTGTCTCTTTTCTGTGTCATGTTCCAACACCTATTTATGTTTTTCTTTGCAAAATATATAGAAACGATGGCTGACTGGAGACTTTTGCACAGTATGTGTATGAGAAAAGACACAGAATAAAAACAAGCTGAATTTTAAAGGGAAGCTCAGCAGTTCGTGGTAGTCTGTTCCTTTAGTATCAGACATGAAGGCTGTGAATGGCCAGTCTGCCTTTTAGGACACGTGGCTTTCAAAAGGACAACCTGTCATGCATTATTATGTCTGTCTGTGATCTGGGTCAAGCCCTTGTAATGCATGAGTGCTTTTATAGGCGCACACAAGGCCAACATGCAGCACACAGGACCCATCGTTTCGCATGAAACACAGCCCGGTCTTTTGTGGAGTCTTCCCTGCTCTTATTAACTGACTCCAAATTGCTCTTAGTTGATGCATATGTGTGCAGCAGCTCTCAGAAGCGCCTGCAGCTATCAGTCAAGCCTCGCAGCAGTAACACATCCAGGAACCCCATATTTGCTGAAAGTGGCACAAGCTGCGGAAGGAGACATGAAATGCATTCCTGCCCTTGTGCACAAACAACGAAGCATAATAATTACCCTTGTGATGCTTCCTCTGCTGCACACAGGAGAATTGTGGTTGCCAGTGTGTATGTGTGCATCTGTGTGTATGTGTTGTGAGCGACTGAGGTGGAAGGAGGGGTTGACGGCACAATAAACGAAGAAATCTCTGTTGTGGTAGCTTCATTATTAATTTATCTCCTCCTCATGTATTGCTTAACTTGTGGAATGCATCATTCTTAGTCTTGCCTGCACAGAGGGCAGGCTCTTTGTGTGCACTGACTTTTCTAAATCAAGGAACGATGATATGTTTAGTTTTCAGTAGGTTAAATATGCAGGACAAAATAAAAAGCACGCTCTATGGCTGTGTGCAATGTGGCACCCTTACACAAGCCACCATTACACAACACAGATGCTTTGTTTATAACTCATAAGCCAAATTCTGGAAACATCAAGGATAAATCAAATTACGCATTTCTTCTTGTCTTTTAATTCCCTAAGAGACTGAAACGAATATTCAATTTAGAAGAATTTTCTCTGTAGCTAAAGTCTGTTATCTCTCCGATATGTGCCAATGAGCTTCAAAAACTATTAAAAGTCCATCGATCAGCCGTGCTGCTGCACTCAGTTGTACATGTTGCTTGTTTGCAATGACTCAGGCACAGTCAGAGTCTTTTCCACAAGCACCATTCTGCTCCCAGAAATACAAAAAGTAATGTATGTATATGAAAAATAAAATTTGAGGCGCAAAACGTGCATTAGGCAAATCCACGTGCACCTGTTTGAGTGATATCGGCTGTTTTAGAGCATGACACTACACATCTGTGACCTGTTTTAAAGAAATAACTTAAGGGAACACATACGGGCTCTGGTGTCAGTATATACAAGCTAATAAATCATTGGAACTAAGGGAAGTGTCTTATCAGACATGCGTTGTGTGAATCCAGCAACAGTACTACAACCTTATATAAAATGTTCAAACCAAGAATATCTATTATTTAGTGAGAAATATATTCTCATTTAGAATTAAAGTCCCGCAGGACATTTCAGCAAACTTGGGGCCGTAGCTTGTTTACCACTAAGTTGCATCACCCCTTCTTTTAACATCGCTACAAGCTTTGGGGAACTGAGGAGTTCAGCTGCTGTAGTTTTGAAAGGATTTCAGCAGCTCAACAGTTTGGAGGCCTCTTTAGTCATATTTTTTGTTCTCTAAACGTTTTCAGTGGGTGACAGGTCTGGTGCTGCTAGAGGCCGTTTTTGGCCCCTGGACTCTTCTACTGCAGAGCTGCTGGAATGTGAGCAAAATGTGCTCCGGCATTTTATTGGTGAAATAAACAAAATGTTGTCTGCACGGCTGCATATGTTGCTCCAAAACCCGTTTATATTGTTCTGTGTTAAGTTACTGACAAATAACTGATGCTGTGTCCACTAATGTGCTTTGAGCTCCTAACAAACTAGACGATCTTTGCGTTCCTGAGCCCATACAAGAATTTCCTCATCTCACACATGTAAGCCTCTTTTTGAGATGTTACATCATGCGTGAGGAACAGAATCAAATCTTTCATATTCAGCGTGAATGTAAATAGAAATATAAACCAGAATACAACTCAGACATTTGTTGGTTTATATTCAGGTGCGGGTCATGTTCACACTGACTTTGTGCAAGCAAATCATGTCTGTGTAACATCAGACCACTGTTTGGACTGTTTCAGTGATCTCATCCTGTGTCATCAGGACACATCATTGTAAGTAATCCCTGTGACTTACTGTAGGTCCGTCTGCATTTTAATGCTTCTTATGTGCATATTCACATTCTCTGGTGGCATGACGAGCTCAATGAAAGTTATTTGTAGGTTACTAAAGTAGGCTGCCAGTGGGCCGTATGTTATGAATTATAGGTGGAGACAGGATAAAAAGCAGGCTTCCTAAGGAAACATATGCTTTGTCTTTTAATGGAATTAATGAATTGACAAAGCACACAATGGATTCAAAACAACAGGCTATGGTTTAAATAATAAGAACACTACGGCAGGTTGATTTATTTCATAGTTTAACTGTTATTCTAAAACAGTATATAAATCTACACAGTATACTGAGGTTGGCCCATTTGCCTTTAGGCCATTTTCCCAAACCAATGAGGTGCAATGTGAATGCATCTAAACACACTGCTGCCTTTGGTCTTTGCATGGGTTTCAGCGATAATACAAGATCTTAAACTCTGCAGGAACAGTGGCCAGCCTCTCTGGCTTAAACTGAGTCATGTTTAATTGAATTTAAAAAGTCCAGTTAGTAAAGCCAACACTGAGGTCATTTACTGTAAACATTCAGGTATAAAAGGCTGGACAGCGTTCCCCGATGACCTTTTTGAAGCTGTTAAAGTTCTGGCAAATGTTGCACTGGGCAGGACCGATGAGAAAGGTGTGACAGAAAATCAACAACGGCAACATCCAGAGCTGTGCTCACAGCTTGGCATGAAGCCATTTACTGCACCAGGGAGCTGAACGCAGCGCTGACCTCCTTGCTAACTCCAAGGCCTTTCTGCCTCCTTCTGCCATAAAACTGTTTCATGTAGGTTAGTGGAAATAAAGGACTGCATTGCACTCATGACTCCCTGCCCACATGCAGAGGAGATGACTGGATCAATAGCTACGCTTAGTTTCTCTCTCTGCTGGTTCTTGCTGTAACACTGAAATTGTTTCTTCACATAAAAGACTTTTAAAGGTGTCTCACATTACTGTCTCCAGCTACCCAAGAAGATTTTTTCCGCTGTTAACTTAGAGCTTAGCACCTTGCTGTACCCGATCCTTTTGTTTCTCTCAGGTTAACTCAATAAGTAGTCACTATCTGTTGTTCAGTTATCGTCATCCACTTTGTTTAAGGCTGGGCCAGTTTCATGATTTATCAGCCTCAACTTCATTTATTAAGTCTTCTGCAAATAGCCCGGATAGTTCTCTTCTGCTTCTTATTATTTAAGGCTGCAGATTAATGAGGAAAAGTAGAGCACTTAGCTTAAAGAGATGGGACACAAAAAGGACAACAAAGTTAAAGATGTAAAAATGGGAACTAATCTGTCTGCTGCTAAAAAGTCAGGAAGAAAGGAAAGCATTTTTTTTTAGTTTTTAGTGTAAAACATCAATGCTTGTGCTTATTAATTAGACAGTTTCTCAGAACCCAGCAATGAAAGGGTGACCACAAGCCAGTGTACTCCTAGTGCTGGTCCAGAGTCTGCACACATGGTAAGGTTTGTGTCAGGGAGAGCATCTGGCATAATATTTTTTGCCAAATCAAACAGGCAGATAATTAAGAATGAGATTTTCTTACTGGATTGGTCAGGACCTAGGTCAACAATGACAACCTCTGGTGCCTGAAAGGCAGGAGAAGGGATGTTTAGACGTAGCGAGAGAGAAGGAAAGGAGGTGAGAGTAGGGTCTCTAAATGTGGGAGAGAGATGCATTCTGTGTGCAGGAGACCAGGTGGAAGGGAAACAAGGCCATGAGCACTGGAGGTGGATCCAAACTGCTTCACTACGGTGTAAATGGGAAGCAAAATGGAGTAGAGGTAATCTTGGAGAAGTAGCAAGTAAATAGTGTTGTGGGGGTGGAGAGAGTGTCAAACAGGATCATGAGTTTAAAGCTGAGGTGATGTTGAATGTTGTCAGTGTGTATGCCCCACAGTAGGAAGGGAAAGAGGAACTCTTGAGGAAAGCTGGATGAAGTGGTAGAGAGTGTCCCCGAGGGGGAGAGTGGTGATTGGAGCAGACTTTAATACACATGCAGGTGAAAGAAAAAGAGGTGAGAAGAACATGTGGGGTAGGTACGGTGTTAAGGAGAGAAATACAGAAGGACAGATAATAGTGGATTTTGCAAAAAGGATGGAAATGGCTGTGGTGAAGACATTTTTCAAGAAGAGGGAGGAACATAGGTTCAATTAAGGGAGGGTGGCTTTGGAAATAAAGAAAAGGATGTGAATAAAGGTAGAGGCGAGGATTAAATGGTGGAAGATGAAAATGGAAGAGTGACTGAAAGTTCAGGGAGGAGCTGAGACAGACTCTGGATGGTAGGGAAGAGCCTCTAGATGACTGGGAAAGTACTGCTGAAGTGCTGAGGGAGACTGCCAAAACAATGTTTGGTGAATGCTCTGGAGAGAGGAAAGAGGACAAGGAGACTTGGTGGTGGAATAAAGAAGTACAAAAAAGCATAAATAGAAAGAAGTTAGCAAAGAAAAAGTGGGACAGTCAGGGGGATGAAGAAAGTAGACGGGAGTACTCGGAGGTTAGGCATACAGCAAAGAGAGAGGTGGTAAAGGAAAAGGAAATGACGACCCTAAGGAAGGAGAAAAAGACATCAATTGGACAGGCAGAGAGATCAAGCTGGAAAAGATGTGCAGCAGGCTACGCTGATCAAGAGATTGAAATGTGGAGTATTCTGAGGAGCTCATGAATGAAGGAGATGAGAGAGAGGAGGAGGAGGGAAGGAAGAAAGTTAGTAACTCAAGAAGTGCTGGTTAGTAAGGAGGAATTAAGGACAGCAATGAAGAGAATGAAGAACAGAAGGGAGATCAGTCAAGCATGGAGATGTTTAGGAGAGAGGACAGTGGACTTCTTGGCTATGCAATTTAAAATAATCTTGATGAGTGAGAGGACGCCTGAGGAATGGAGAAGTGTACTGGCGCTTATTTTCAGGAACAAGGGTGATGTGCAGCACTGTAACAACTACAGAGGGGTAAAGTTGATGAGGCACACCATGAAGCTATGGGAAAGAGTTACTGAAGCTATGCTAATAAGAGAGGTGACGATCAGTGAGCAGCAGTATAGTTTCATGCCAAGACAGCGCACTAGAGACGTGATGTTTGCTTTGAAAGTGGACAGTGTGGATCTAGACAAAGCATATGAAAGGGTGCCTAGTGCAGGACATGTATGGGTACAACAAGGTGGAGGTGGGATTAGATCAGGGATGGGCTTGAGCCCCTTCTTGTTTTCAGTGGTGGTCGGGTTGACAGATGAGGTCAGGCTCCATGGACTAATCTGTAGGGAGAGTAAGGCACACATGGAAGAGAACCTGGAGAGATGAAGGTATCCACTCTAGAGACGAGGAATGAAAATCAGCAGAAGCACAAATACATTTGTGTGAATGAGAGGGAGACAGGTGTAACAGTGTAGCAGTAGTTTAAATACTTGGGGTCAACCCGAATTTTCTCAGAGTGACATCATATCAGAAACAAGGACCTTTTCCTGAACATGTGTTTATATTTATGCAGCATATGTAGTTAGTGAGACAGTGACTGAAGAAGTGCTGATTAGTATCCCCTCTTTCACATGGTTTATTGGAACATTTATGGCAGGAATTTTAACAAATGCTCATCACAGGTTAAAAAAGGTATAGAAAGAGACTTTGACCTGTCCTACTCAACCGCTAAGACCAAACACTGAGACAGGTGGAAGCAATTTTCAATGACAGAAAACAAAAAAGCGTACAATTCTTAGCATGCACGAAGCAATAACTTCCTGATGATAAGGCTAATATTAAGTAACTCTTTTAAAAATGGCTTAAGTTCATCAGTATTGGATCAATTACATTTTTATTCACCAACAGATGAATGTGGTAGTAATCGATTAGGCTGGTAAACTCTTTAGGTTGTATCCCCCCTTTTACCTCGTGACTCCTGGGATAGGCTCCAGAATCCCAGTGACCCTGAACCGGACAAGCGGTTAGGAAACCTGACAGATGGATGATAGAATCAGATCTGCTGACTTAGTCTCTGGGAGTGGTGGGCAACATTTTAGACACTTCTGGTGTAGTGAGGATGTCTTAACTTAAATTTCTCTTTCTATTCAAAGGTAATTTTTTAAATGATTATTATTATTGTTCAGACTACAGGCAGCTAAATCGAATCCTGAAAGCCTTTGGCACAAATCTGCATGTTTATAGAGATTACTTATCAACTAAGAGAGTCCTGGTTTCAGCACTGCCACCAAATTTTCTTCTACTGAACACATAAACCAGAGACTCAAAAAACTGGTTTCAAGTGAACTGAACTCCAGCTAACAATTCTAGTCTTTGTCTAATAATTCAGGCTATGTTGTGTTTGTATGTGTACTGTAGGCTATGTGAGTGGGCTGCAGCTAGTGTGTAATGAGAGAGGATTTCCCGTTGACGCCGGCGCACACCCCGTCAAAATGCTTGTGAGGTAAATCTCCCTTCCCTGCCTCCAGTATTTCTGTCCCGTATGCTGTGGGACAGGGTAAGTCGGCCCAGCGGTGTGGAAAATTAGCTCATTAATTGGAAATCATCAACAAGGAATCTTTGATAAGTAATTTAGCTTGAAAACCAACATTGATTATAGTTTTTGTGGGGAATGAGATTTAGGCTGAGAATAACTCCCCCTCTATTTACTATTAAAGGATGTATTTAAGATTTTAATTATTGTAAGAACATTGCATTAAAAATATAACAAATCCAGCCTGGGCCACTCTGTCCCTGGATGCATGATGACGTCTGCGTCACTTTACATTTATTAAAAAGCTAAATGATTTCCTTAAACAGCTGGACATAGTGGACTAAAGTAATTTCTTGGGAGAGGTAGGCAGATCGATGCAAACATTGATAGTATCGCTGGTATTGGTATCGCTTCCACTTGTGTTTAGCTGGTATCGGATCAATGCCAAAACGTGCAGTATCTCTATTTCTGGGTGAATATTTACAGGAGCTGATTAATACACAGTTGGCACACCAGTGAGCTTGATTGTCTTCAAGTGTGGGATGTGTTTGAGATTAAGAGCGCCCAGTGCAACAGTTCCTCTGATGCATTTTTAGCAAGTTCACATGACAATGTAGCTTTATAGCATAGCGACTGGATACTATCAAACAGTATATTAAAATCATAGTCGCCGACCCATTAACCCATGGCTGTTATCAGTAAAATACATAACCCCAATAGGTGGCCTCTTGGGGCATCTAGTGGGTAGTTTTCAAATAATAATAATAATAATTTTGCTCTTTTAAATGGAGATATCAGGCTGAGGGTTTCCAGTTAGAACAGCAACAAAACTGAGAGAGAGGGGGATTGGCAAGCAAAGCCTGAATATATTTGAATCATGAGTTTGAGACCTGCCTATTAAACTTTGGTTGCAACTTGGTACATCTGTGAGATGGCAATGAATCATTTTTTGTCTCTAATGGTTAAAAATAACACTTTGAATTACTGAAAATAATAATATACATGATATCAGCGGGCTTCTTACTATCCACTGGCCCTCCAGCATGTGTCGAAGCTCTGCCTAAACCTTGAATATTTCTCACCCATCTTCTCACTTTCTCTCAAGCTCGCTATTCCTGCTGTGCCAACCTCGATTGTGCCCAGAATGTTTCACATCTGCCTCTGCGGGGTACAAATGATAACTACAATGTGGATTTAAGAATGCGCGCCTCTGTAAATATTTGGTGGCTCTTAGGTGAGTCCCGGGGGAGAAAATGCCGCGCTCTACGGCAAAATAAGAGTAGCACAGAGTGTTGACAGTAACCCCCCCACTGCAGTCTAAAGGAGTGTGGTGCGGCTGTAATTCCTCTCTCTCGGCAAGCCCGGCAGGAAGGAGCATTTAGGGAAGTAGGGGAAACAAGGACAGGCGTAATAGATGAGGCCGACACAAGTTTTATAAATATAATTAAATTGCCCCCAAGGACAAACAAAATATAGGAAGCAGTTAGGATTTCCATTTGTTAGTTGGCAGCTCGTGTCATTTGAGTTGAATTTGACAGCTGCTTTGTGTTTAGTTGAGTGGTCTGACTCAACTCATCCAGTCAGAATGACTGTTATCATGTAGTAATGGATCACTACCCTTTGTAGCAGTGTTAGGTGGCTTGTTGATTGCATATATAGAAAAAAGACATATTAAAGTCTAAATTGAACATTAAAACGAACATTTTAACACTTTCCTTCCCTACATGCCTGTTTATCACATTTCCCATCCACAAATGAGATATTTCTTTTCCATCCTGTTTAAGTAACGACATGCTTCGCCCATCCATTGCTTATTTTACACGTCTCTGAAGAGAAGCTGTAGACAGATGAGTGATTTCAGTGGAGAATGAACAGTGAAATGTAAATGACAAAGAGGAGAGGGTGATAGTTTTTATAGTCTGAGGCCCCATAAAGAAGTGATATGGTTGAAAAGCTGACATTGTTATGGTTCTCACAAACCTATTTACTTTCAAATGAATGAGACTCTTGACTGTTACATACTTTCCCCAGTTTTATCTCGCTGTTTAAAACTGGATGATGTGACAGGTAGGCAAATTGCACCTTTAGTTCTTTAATCTTTGTGCTGTAGCAATTCTGAATATGTAAATGTGTTTAAGACGAGGAAGGCTTTGAGCCATTTATAGTAAAACTGGCTGTGAAATGGCCCACTGTTTCAAGCTTCACAGGCTGTGCACTAAATGTATTATCCACAAATTATTCTGTGATTGTGTTTTATGAGGAAGTGTTATTGGGTCTTCGGGGTTTTTGTGCAACTAAATGATTTACACCTTTTTTAAAAAATTTACCCGAAGGGGGTAAATAAGAAGAAACGCAGCATTTAAAAACTTATCACGTGTTGTGTTTCGCATAATACACACCCAGCCTAACTCCTGGACACCACAAACCCAATCTCACATCTTCTCTACAGAAAGTGGACCATTTGATGCATGCTCACAAAACACTGACTTTAGTCAAGCAATTCTTCATCAGATGAGCCCCATTACACAAAATGTTTGCAGGTTATTTATAGGCTTGGAAACTGAATTTACCGTACTGTGCTAAAGTCTTCAGCCACTGCTCATTTCTTTATATGCTTCTAGGGAAACATGTAATAGGTGCAGGAATTGATTAAAACAACATCACACAAAGTCAGAGTTTGTGCAATTCTCACGAGCCTGAAAGTCATTATTTGGTATGACTGCCTCTGTTCTTTAGCACAGTCTGAACTCTCTTATGCAAGCTTTCTTGTAATTTCTTGAAAAAGTCTTCATAAATAGTTCTCCAGGCTTTTTGAAGGACATTCAAAGTCTTTTTTAGATGTTGGTTGCTTTTTTTTTTCTCACACTGCTTCAGTAATGTTGAGGTCCAGGCTCTGGAGAGGCCAATCCATGATTGATAGCATTCCACTTGGGATTTCTCTATCCAGGTATGCTTTTACTGTGTGTTTTCCAGATGGCTGTAGGCACTGACAGTGATATGAATCAAAACTCATCACTCCATCAGACCTGTTGCCACTGACTTTCAGTCCAGATCTAGTGTAATTTGGTATAACTCTGAGGCTTTGGTGAAAAGCAGATGGATCACCTGCAAGGTCAGGTGCATCTCTCAGGTCCCGTGTCAGGTCTTAAACTTCCTCAAATGTTTTAAAGACATACTGCACACCATGCTGAGATATGCCAGGTGTCTGGCTAATATCTCTTTGAGAATCGTCTTTGTGGTGCAAAAATATTATTTTATGCCTTTCAATCTGTTTTATCTTTGGCATGACTTCAACTAAAGAAATGGGAACAACTTATGTTTTGTGACAGGCTGGTAGTAAAATGCCTAAAGATACAGTTTAAAATTGGTTCTTGCTAAGTTTTCCTATATGTGTAGACACAACACTGGTTCATTCCTTCTGCTAGGTGCTTTTTTTAGACTTGAAGGATTCACAGGTCAGTTTTAAATGGCTTAAAAAACAAAATAACATTTATCTGAAAATGAAGTATTGGACTGAAAATGAGTGAAAAAGCAGCTAATGTCCAAAGAAAAGTTGTGGAAAAACCTTCACAAGTCCTAGAGAAATACTTCTCCAGGTCACTTCAAATTAAATGAAATATAAACTAATAAGGGGTGATGTGAACACTACCATAGAACTGTACTGAAAGGACTGTATAAGTGACAATGATTAGTGGGGGTGGGCTATGAGTTTTTCCTCCATGAAATGGGAGGTTAGATAAAGCAGGGAAGCCTCTTCAAATTTTGTTGCATTTAAATTTTTGCATTCTCTTCTGCACGCAGTTCAAGAGCCCAGATTTCACTTTCGCTTCACAAAAGTGGCCACAATATTGTTCCACTAGATTGTCTCATTTGCTTTGGCTCAATCACTCAGCAGCTGAAGTGGTGAAAGCAATGTGTGAAATTGCTGACACTTGACACTTGTACAAATCAGAAAGAGCATTTCTCTTCTTCTATTAGAATTTGAAAATGTTTTAACAAATTTAGGCAAATGCTGTGTTACAATCTGAACTGGTACTGATTTATAAGTCTTTGTGGTATAAATCAGATGAATAGTTTTACTCTCCATATATGCTTGAACCATTTCACTGTGCAGTTCATCATATGCAGAAGAGTCCTTCTAATTGTGAGAATCTCCCAAGCCTACAGATATAAGTCGTACGAGTATTGTAAAGCATTTTTACAGAGCTTGAGCCCTGTAAAGCAACAGTTACAAACCTGGAGGAGCCCGCTCAAATAAACATTTCATGGGGGCAACAGTCTTCCCCACTGACGTGGAAGCGGAGCAAGCATCTGTAGCGATGAGAAGAAAAGGAAAAATAGGTAAGAGTGCAGAGGATGGGTGCAGCATCAATGGTTCCCCATTAGCTGTGATGTTGTTGAGAGTCTAGTCCACCGATTCCAAGCTCTGTTTTGCAAGTGTTTGCTATACATTTTATTTCTACTTATTTATTTTTTCTACCACTACTGTAACTATAGTTTACTTTGTTGTGTGATCTTTGGAGGAAAAATATTCTTTCCCTTAAAACTCGTGCAAATTTAAATGTTCCTTCTGAAAAACGCATCCAAACATTTTATAAACATGGTTTCACATGGTGTCAAAAAATTCTTCACGGCCCACGAACCTTGATAAAAATTGGTTTTAAGTCGTGAGTGGAGCTGCTTTGCAGTTTCTCTAGTGTTTTGCTGTGTGACATTCTTTTGGGAAATGCATCTTCAGAGCTGAGAACTTCAAAAATGATGCGCAGAACGTGCAATCGAGAAAAAGTGTAAAAAGGGAATGCCTCTGATTTTGAACATCAAAGCCTGTTTTCAGTTTGTTGGAAAGTACTACTGTGAGAAAAAAAATTGTATAAAGCCCTTCATGGCTCCAGAAGGTGCTGCTCAAGATCTGAGGAAACAGTCGAGTCAGTGTTGCTGAAAACTACAACTGCGAAAATGAAAAACATCTGGGAGTGTCAAGTTAAAAACAGGTGGGCTTAGTCTCAGATTCTTCATACGTTCTCTTTTATACTAGTTAATTACGAACTATTTATTTTGCCACTGTGATTGTTTTCTGTTGGTAGCTAAGCCTTTGAAAGGGTTCCAAATATTTTACCCATACAGAAGCTTCCTCAAAGATTCCTCAGTACATTCACTATGCTTCATGAACAGTTCCAAGCTGTGTGCTGACTACTGACTCATCAGGATGCTCCAGTAACATCACCGACTCTGGCATGATTATTTGGCAGCCTGGCCAGACAAGCCAACTCTTTGCCATACTCATGTGGTTTTGTTGCTGACATGTGTGACTCGTGACAGATGCAGCGTATTTGCTGAAGTGTGCATGATCTTTTTTTTTTTCCATGCTGAACTCAGCGTGCTTGTGTGTATATCCGCTCTGTAGCTGATTCGTTTTTCCTTGTGGTGACAGAACAGTGGCTCCACCCAGCACCACATCAACTCCTCATTGGTGGTTCATCACCAGAGAAGTCAGCCACATGTTACCAGTCAGCACAGCAGTCAGTGTCTCTGTTTTCACTAAAAATCTGCACAAAAAAGAACCATGTTTCTGCCTTCATTTGCCATTGTTTCCTTAATGTGTTTTTCTCTATTATAAATAAAATTGATTACATTCATCATCAGCCCCCTGTGGCTTTGACTCTGACGCTCCTATTAATAGCTTTATTATTTATGCTTTATTTTGGCTATCCAGAAATTTAAGTGTATTCTAGAATTATATTAAATGCAATTTACCCATGTATGAGGATTTAAGCACAAAACCAGGGTGTCCAGTTTGTAGAAGCCAGGGTTTTCTCAGTGTTTTCCCCCTGCGTGGTAACAGAACATATGAAAGCGGAGGAGAGCAAAGAGTCCAGGAAGCAAGGCTTCTCTTAGAGTCTGCATCAATGTAAAGGCTCTTTAAGCAGCCTCAATCTACCTACAGGATTTGCTGCAAGTTTTAAAGATTTCACAACTTCAAATATGTTTTTAAGCCTTGACGGTGGCTTTGAGATTCGAGAAAGGTTTGGTTCATGCTTTCTTGTCTCTCTCCAACTTGTTCCTTTTCCTTTCTACTTGTTTAAATTGCACTCAACTACCACATCAATACCGCACTTTCATGCTGAGGATGGAGAGCCGTGTTTCCGCGCCAGTTGCTACAGTTCAGCAGGCTGTTTTTCTTGGGTATCTTGACATAAGTCTTTTGGTGCGGTCATTAAGGTTTTGTACCTTGCCTCACATACTTTCCAAAAAGTCAATAAGAGCCATTGTAGCTGTTGTGAGGCGGCAGTATGAATGTAATCAATGCCAGTTTTCTAACCAGCCTTCAGAGCTTTAGACGGGGGGTTACGTTAAGAAAACACACTAAAATACTCGTCTGATCTGAAAAGAGCCCATGTTAGCGGGAACGCGTGTCTGAAACAAGCTGCAAATCTGTTTACAAGAAGAGAAATGTGACACACTGGTAATACTAAATTGTTACTCACTCACGGTGTGAAATAAATGACAATCAAGACAAACTAAACCAAGCTTCCCTCCATGTTTTACATGCTTTACAGACAGAACTGGCAAGAATATCAGTTTGCTGTCCGCTTAAGCTTAATGCATAATGGTTGCAAACAGTAACACTGCAAACAGCTTGCAGCTACCAGTAACACAACCATGAAAATCTTTTGTTTGCATTCCCTCCACTGTGACAGCAATCTAAGCCGCGGCGCAGATTGGAAAAAGCACAACCTAAATGTGCAGTAAAATCGCCAGTGATGGCTTTTATGTGTGCGCACGCCTTGTAGAAGTTGTAGCTGACTGTATTCTGTAATATAACGTCCATATGCTCCGTCTCTCTCCCCCTCGTTCTCACTATCTGCTTCTCTCGTTTTCCCACTGGGTGGAGGAGCTATAAATTAAACTAGGGAATTACTGCTAACTGTTGGAATAAATTAAGGCGCTTTTGCGTCTGTAAACACCGTCTGACTGCGTAATTACACTCCCACTCCCACTGAGACGCCATGGAGAGGGAGGATAAGGGAAGAAACGTGGCGTTGATGCAGGGAAACGGCGGTGGGAGAGGAGGAACAAAAAAAGATGAAGTGAATGTCACAAGGGGGTCAGACATTATATTCACTCCTTTGCTGAATTCTGGATGCTGGCTGGGCACTCCTACAGATTAGGGGGAAAGGTGACTTTGAGGATTATGATCTCAATCACCATATTTTTCATCACATCTTAATGATATAAAGCAGAATGCCGCAACCAACTAGAATAATAAAAGCTAATGCAAACTACTCTACGTTTCAGTGGTGTTTAAGGTGACTTGTTATTCCTTACATTTTTTCTGTCAAATATACTGTTGTATATACTTTTACAAGAGTGGATAATCATATTAAACACAGAGTACCTGCAGCTATTTCCTGTGAGCCAAAAAGGTTCAGACTCTTCGATCAGTGTGGAATCAGCGAGAGTGGATACCTCTAATATGATCATCGCTGGCACACAGCTCTGGCTGTGAGCACAGAAGTCCTGCCCACCTGCTGTTCAAACCTTCTGTTTACCAGGGACAGCCAATGAGAAGAGAGTAGGCATAAAGGGAGTGTCAGACCCAATATGAACTGAGGTATAGCGGAAAATGAATAAAGATTATTTTGAACTGTGAATCCTGCAGAGCCCCAGAACAAAAACACGGAGCTTTAAATGAGCAATATCAGGTTCTTTTTAAGATTCACCAAAAGAGCATTACATAACACCCGAGCTCACACTAAATCTGCAATATGATTACAATGTAGCCATTTTAATAGAAAGTCACATTTAGCCATTCAGCAGTTCATTAGAAAAACTGAAACTGAAAAGCTAGCAATGATGAGAAGCAAATAAACACTGTCTTCAAGGACAGCAACACTATCAGCCTAAACACATAAGAAACTATGGAGCTGTATTATGATAACTAAGCATATTTAATGCACATAATTAAATGTAGCCTGGCAGCCAAAACACATTTAAAAAGTGCTAACTACGGCACACCAACATCACTAAAACAAGACAGCTGACATTACAGTGAAACATCACTGTTGTGGTAGAGCTATGAGCGCCTCAGCGTGCAGCACAGACAGCCACATAATTGAAGAACATAGTCCATAAAGCTTTACTCGTCTTACCAATTGACTGTACAGTAGGTGTGTAAAAAAAAAGAAAAAAAGAAATCAAGTGCAGAGCTACTTTCTGGACCTGCCAGAGCAGCCACAGCAGTGACTGCACCCATCGATGACTTACATGCACATAATCTCAGATAGCTCAGTTGATGATGGGGTAATGTTTCTTGTGACACATGTCTAAGGGCAGCGAGCGCATTCAGCTCAGCACTGACACTGTTTGCCAGGGGCATGCGCCTTTGATAAACAACTCTGACAGCTACAAACAAGCTTTCTTACTCAAAGCACATGTCACAGCATTTTTATGAAAGCGTGGCAGCTTCGGTTGGAGCTCTGTG
Source organism: Pelmatolapia mariae (assembly GCF_036321145.2). NCBI lineage: Eukaryota > Metazoa > Chordata > Actinopteri > Cichliformes > Cichlidae > Pelmatolapia > Pelmatolapia mariae. The sequence continues at coordinate 24,338,446 of NC_086236.1, forward strand.
ACTCCACCGTGGGCATCATTCAGATTAGGATTATTAAGCGGCGCATTTCCAAACACAGCAGATATGCATCAAGTGAAGAGATGAGGAATGGCACGGAGCTGAGGAACGACGCGACTCAAACAGGTTTTTGTTTAGGTTGCGGCCCTCCTTGCCTTTCTGTCAGGCTTTATTTGCCACTCGGATGTTACAGTAATTGTTTCCCCGAGAAGCACTGACATAAATTTGATGCGCTGTGAGCACAGGAGTGTGTGATGGCATTGAAAACTATGAAGAGCTGAATTTTTCATTTCTCAAGGTCCTGCTGAATCATTATAGTAATGCAACAGACTGCTGCTCTGCTCTTATGAGAGCCACTGATTTTTGCATACAGGTTCGCCTTTTACGTATAAAAATCTGCCTCCCACAGAATATAAATTAGGGGCGTGAAACAATATTAAAGCTGTGGAAACAGCATACTTTATGTATGTATAATGAAAGGGAAGATGAGGGCATGCCAAACCTAAACACGCCAGCTGATTCGTGGACAGCTCTGTAGCTGTATTGGTTTTAGATAGAGAACTAAGATGCAAGCAGCTGCTCTGATTTCAGCCTTGCCAGCGAGCTCCACACTACACAGTGCTCATGCAACTCAGTTCCTCCCACAGAGAGCTGTGGTCCACATCACTCTGGGGACTGGAACAGATTTGAGGGCCACTTTAAAAATGTTCTTTGTCAAGGGTTGGACTAACAGTGCCTGGTTGGACAGAATCATTAACTGGCAAACATGCTTCCCAGATCAGAGTGGAGCTCTAATTACAGTATGATCATCTAATCATAGTGAACAAGGAAAGACAAAAAAGGGACCTCCATTAGTTAAAGAGAGAAAGGGAGAATGACTCAGAGCTGCAAGATAGATAGATAGATTTGTGAAATATGCACGGTATGATTCAGTCTCATTCTAATGGCAAATAGAGGAAAAGCGTTCACAAATGTGTTTCAGCTTGCTCCTCCTTCTCCTTTAATCCTATCCATCCTTTTACGCCTCAGTCTTTCTCTCCTCTGCTCCTCTTCTTCAGTCTCAGTCGGCACATTGGAGTGGATTTCTTTTTTTTCTCCCTCTTTCAGGAAAAAAAAATAAAAAAATAAAACAGCGTCTCGGGGGCAATTTATTGAGTGCAAATAGCAGATACAGCTGAGAGCCAGGGAATTTTGGAAAGATGCACGGGTGAGCGGGCACGGACAAGCCCGGTGACTAATTACCATAATAAGGCGCACAAGTTCGCCGGCGAGTCAGGCACGTTTTATTTCTCCGTATTTCCATGTAGCCAGTGCCGCAGCGGGGAGATAATCGGGCGGAGGGAGCAGTTACAGAGAGTAGACAGAGGGAGAGAGAGAGAGAGAGGAGCTGGCAGCACATGATCACACTGGGTATCCAGTCACTGATCAACTGGAGCGTTCATAATTACGCTGGCGACAACATATGGGAATACAACAAGGCGAGATTGTGGTCACACCTGGTTCTGGAGGACACCGGAGGACCCGTGCAGGGACAGAGGCGGCCAAATCTCGGGGACTTTGCATCAAACAGTCGAGAGAAAAGCGTGGCATCCGAAAGCAGCATCATCCGGTAGGTGAGCCTTGATTGATGTGCGCGGACTGCCAATATGCTTGTCATCGTCCGATCTGGAAAAGAGAAAAAGAAATCATCTGTTTTATTGCGCGTTATAGCCCAACAAGTACCTGACACACACTCACACATTTATTTTTTATTTTTTTATTTATTTATTATTTTTTTTACTATGCATATATTGGTTTTGTGTTTGTGCCACGGTTCAAGAAGCAATTAGGTCTGTCTGGGAAACAATACAATCGGCTCTTTGCAAATGCCAAACCACTTGATTGAGGATGCAGGTTTCAGTGGATAGCTGGCAGTTATACACACATATATATCTAAGCAGTGGTTTTCGATTCGGAGGCCCCGCTTGGATATATATATTCAAACAAAAGGGAAGGCACACCATAAAATCTACGGGGATTAGGTGGTGATTGGCGCACATCTACATGCAAAGAAAAACCAGCTTAGTGAAGCAGCAAAGGCGTATGTATACAGCTGAGGTTTTTTCATATTTACATGTGTAATGTGGATGTGGAGGAACTATGTGTGCTTTTTAAATGTGCAACTGGGTCTTGCTGCAAAACAGTCAGTTTACTGAAATCCTGTATACTCCTCAACCCAGCTCCTTGGATGAATCAAGACTGTAAAGTTGGTCAGGTGAGTAGTAAAAGCCCCACCCATTTGCTAAATTTCGACTGACTTGTGTGATAAGACGCAGCAGCCACCCTCCCGCCATGTATGCCGATTAAAATGTCATTAAGTTGGGGGAAAGAGATGGAATCAGCACAAGATGTAACAAACTGAAGCCAACAAGAAGAGAAACAGTTGCTTGTGCATTAATAGCTTTTTTCAACTTACTGCTTTGATGTACAAAAAAGTGGACAAAATGGGAGAGATTCTAATTTTGCAGGGTCTTTCTACACCATCAGAATATAAATGTCCTGTATTTGCACAGGTTCCAGTCGTCAATAGATTTTTACACATGAATATGCAGAACCTGTGACAAGTCTTTGGGCTCTGAGGCTCACGTGTTTGAGGAACAGTGCTACTGACTGACTCAGTTTCGGACTCTCTCAAAAGAGGGGCGGCATTCCCCTCCCCTAAATGTATCAGATAAACATTTGCTATGCCAGCTTCATATTTTAAAAATGTTTCTGTATTTGTAAATGGAAATGGAGAGCCGGATATCCACTGGCTCCTGCAAAAAACACTGGCTATCTGTCTGTTGGATTCTCAGATTGCGTTGCGCCAAACTGTCTCTTTAGCAACTCTGAGGAAAACCATTTTCAAGTATTAGTCTCTCTCCATGGAAGGATTTGATGAGGTTGAGCAACCCCATCTTACTTTGACCAAATTTCTCCTGCAGCTTATTGAATAGTCTAGTGAACTTTACAAGCAACCTTTGACAAAAGTCCACAGAGGGGCACTTGATGAGCACAAATAGAAAAAAAAGGACACACACGAAATAGGAACTGCACAGGCCTGAGACATGCCTGCTGCAATAACTTAATCTAACCTGTGCACATGGCACTCGAGCGATAGACAAACAGATGGCATCTCCGAAGGAATTCATCTCGTGAAAGTTGGAAGAGGTATTCCTGGATAGGTTACCCTCTGACTTGCTGGCACCGAAGCCTGCGACTGGCAGTGATGATGGCAGGCATGTTGAATGGCCTCACTGATTACATCGCTCACTCTTGTGACTTCTCCACACCTTTTTTTTTTTTTGGTAATTTTTTAAAGCCTTAAGAATCCACGGTGGTTGCTCCGTAGCTGTGATGCTGATGCTGCACAGCGTTGCTGAATTGATTTGCATTTCCTCATCATACATCAATAGAGGCAAGCAATTGAGATTTGCAATTGCATGACGAGCTCGGGCACAATGCGGCCTTTTCCCGTGCTATTAGATGCCCGGTCATTAACATGGTTATTGAATAGTGCTGCTTTCTAATTCATTCTTTTGTGGACGGTGGAGGAGGCACAATATATTGTAGTACGACTGCTTTGTAGCATGAGAGTCTTTGTGTGATGTTTCCAGTGTGTTATTTGGCGAAGTGATCCTCTGCTACTACAAAACCCAGAGTGGAGCGCAAGGATACAAAAGTTTATTTGGAAGGCACAATACCTTTTATAGCCAGGAGGGTCCAAAGAGTGGCCCACTGTCGCCTGTTGTAACACTGTGAAAACTGTGTATACAGACATTTGTTGGAGCTGCTGCGTTAATTACTTCACTGCATTAAAGGAAAAAAGATATGTAAAAACAGAATACATTGTAGGATGATTAATGTCTTTGGTGAGATATGTAATAATGTATGGGAGGCCATTCATTATTCCATTTGGCCTCGGGGCTTACTTTCCGTAATGATCAGCTTGCTGTAAGAGTGCCTTACTTGGCAACCTGTGGCAGATCACAAAGTCGTGCTGCTGCTGCCAGTGATAAGCCGGTCCCAAATCATTAGGGCTCATTTCAATTGGCTGTAAATGGAAGGTAACATTACCCGCTGACATATGGCTTATTGATGCTATTGAAGTGTGACTGAGCACACAATCATTTTGTCCTGGTTCCTTACAGGATTTGTTTGACCCCAAAATCGTGCAAAAAAGGCAAGAAAATAGTACATAGAAGACTTCAGGTAAACGGCAGCTGGCTACACGTCTGCAGCATCGCAGCTTTAACTGAGACCTTGCTTCTTCTTCTTATATTTGTATTTCGTTTTTACCGTCAGAGACAACTCAGTCTCGCTGCAAAGCAACAAAATCACACAGGAGAGATGCAATTCCAGCACATCCTAGCTAGCTGGTCTCAGCTACAGTGCTTCCTGCTCACAGTGGGAATGCGTGAACTTCCCGTCCATAAAACATAACAGCACAGCCATTATATTCATGACAGCACAGTCATTATAGGAATGACAGCCTTCCCGCTACCCATTGTTGCCATTAGAGCTGAAAAATTGATGGTTTGCAGTGTATTGGGCAGTAGGTGGAAACCTGTCAGAACACACTGGAGGTGGACTGAAAACCAGGATTAAAACAGCTCATCAAAATAAGTTCAAATTGATTTTGACGGAAAGCACCTATACTCGCTATTGACTCGTGCTGCTAATTGCAAGGTAAGTCATTCCGAGAATCTCACTGTGTTATTTTCAGTGTCATAGTGGTAAAAGAACGCTGATTAGGGACATGCTCGAGTACTAATCGTTATTATTTTTGATGAAACTGAGCACACTTCAGTTTCTTGCGAGGCCTTAACACGACAAAGCGGGGAGTGTTTGTCATCTGTAGTGTTACAGGCATTGTGGCATCCTTTGTGCTTTCATGCATGCTCTCTTTCAGTAATCAGCGCATTGTTAAAAAACTAGTTTTTCAGCTCCTTTGTAAAGAGCTAAAATATCCATAAGGACATGGTGGTTTAGGGATCCGTCATAGTTAAAATGCATTTTTGCCCCCCCCCCCCCCCTGCTCTAATGAAAGCCGTTGGTGAACCACATGCCATTTGCAGCAGCACGAGCACAAACACAGTCCCTCTCTTCTTCAGGGAACACAGAGGGGAGGAAGGGAAGAAAAGGAGGTGTAGGCAGAGCTTTCTGGAACCAGCGTGGCCTTCAGTGTCAGTACCCTTGCCACAGGCCTGCGCTGAGCTGGACATCCTCTATCTTTGGCCATGACCACAAATTAATTAGTTGTACATTTGCAGGGTAAACAGCACGTTGAACTACTGCTGACAAAACTGAGGTTCATTGGATTAGTGTTAGTCAGCTGGCTGAGAGACAAGAGAAGGACAGCTTCTGACAGGATGTGCCTCTTTCTGCCTCCAATTTGTGACATCCCCATGTTACAGTTTTAAACATTCATCTATGTTGCATTCATGTCTTAAATTCTTTCACTGAAATGATAAACACCCATTATCATAATTTTCATGTAAATGAAGGCGTTACCTCACCGTCTTTGTGTGACTTTTTGAGCAGCCATTAGCGTATTTCATTGGAGAAGAGTTGGCAACACCGTCTTTTGTGGATTTACCCAGACATTTATTGTAAACTTCCTGCCATCCTGTGCAGCAGACGCCTGAGTTTTATGAGTGCTATTTATTTGGCAGAGCGCGAACGGCGATATCAGCACATGCACTGCAAACCGAAATCCTTCCAAGGCAAATAAAATATAAAAGGACAGAAAAACATTTCAGATTGTTCACTAATTGCCGTCGATTGTTGTAATGTTGATTGCAAAACAGCTAGCTATACGATATTCTAATGACTCTGTATTAGCCAGCAGAAAATTATAAATGCTTTATTAACAGCTTGCAGTCTTTACTTCTGGAAAAAAAAACAGAAAAGAGATTTTTGTACAACATCAAGCCTCGCACAATTATGCACAGCAGCTGACGACACCAGCTCTCTATATTGACTCTTTCTGCAAACTGGCATGTAATTGAAATGCCAGCTGAGACAAAATAATTCTTTTCAGGTGCTGTGAAAAAACATTCAAATGTGACATTTTTAAAAATATTTTGGCTCCAAGAATCAAAATGGAACAACCACAAATGATTACATTCATGACATAATTCATGGTGGTCTATCCTCACACGAGGGGAACCAGAAATCTCACCTGTCAAAAAAGGAGTGAAGCCTGCGAGCCAGTTCAGCCAGGTTAACATGCCTCGCTCTCATCGCATCAGATTTTAAGCTGCAGAGTTTGCCATCTCTCCATCTGACGTGTCATTGCCGCTGCTGCATGCCCTGCACCTCCAACTCCTGTTTCAACCCCTTCGCCACCCCAACATCCACCTGCAGGCTCTGAGGGATATTTACTCATAACCTCCCGTTTTCCACGTGTATCACATATTTGCAGGGAGCAGTGAGCTGGGAGCCTTTATTCTGCTGATCTAATCAATCCTTCATTTAAACGTGAGTTGTCTGACTGAAGTGAGAAAAGCCCAACGTTTATTTAGGCACACTGAATTAGGGCAAAATGGATTCTCCCAGCTAAACAATGAGAGGAAGATTGCTGTGCTGAACTTCTAAATGGGGACGGAGCTGTCAGGAACGCAACCAAAGTGCTTGTTTTCTTCTTTTTGTCTTAAACCGTCACTAATAGTCCCCCCCCCCCCCCCCCCCGTTTGAAGTGGTCAGCTTTTCGTGGAGAGTGATGGTGACGTTGAGGAGTTGGGGAGGCTCAATCTCAATACACATTTGCAAAACAAACTAATGAAGACACTTGGAACATGACGGGTGGTGCAGATTGGGTGGGGGACTTGGGGGGTGGCGTAATCCAGCACTGCTGTTACTCTTAACAACCAGTCCTTTTGCTAAATGTGGAAAAGGCTTCAGCTCGTCTTCTAAAATGGATTCTAGGTGCAAAAATGAGAAATTGGCAATTTAATGATATCATTAGAAAAGACCAGACAGGAACTGTTCTTCCTCTCCTGCTATGTCTCAGTCTAGTCTTACTGTGTGTGCACTGCATATCTTTTTCTGATTGCATCAGCTGTGTTGGTGATATAACCATTTACTGTGGTTGGAGGCTACAGAAACAAAGCTTCCTGCATTAATTTTGTCCATTTCAGTAGTTGGTACATCTACCATTTTCACAGGGGAAAAAAGCCTCTTCATGTTTCGGTCTTTGAAAAAACAGGAAGCAGGTTTAACACGGTGACGTTCAGAACAGTGCTACTTTGGCCACGCATGCAGAGCGACCAGTTCACGGACAGATGAAAGCTCGGCGCAGATGAAAGCTGTGCGAGGATGTGGGGTCATCACCGCGCTGTCACCGCCCAATAGCTGGCCTTGCTTTCAGAATAAGTGATATTCTAGAGTCTCCTGAATTGAATGTCGAATAACAATAGTTGTGGGAACAGACATCAATGGCTCGAAGCTGCTCGTGTGAGCGTACTGAGCTGGAATAAAATCACAATTTGTCGGTCTCAAAAGAGCCTGCGTTGCTCATCCACAGGCAATATTATTTCCTCCTTCATACATTGTATTGCCATGTTGAGAGAGTGAAAAAGCAAATTCTTTCAATTTTCATTCATTCTTCATTTTAGTAACAGGCTCAGGGTACACATGATGAAGGAGATCTAGTGTAGATAACGTCTGGAAGAAGTAATGAAAAAAATCCAAACTTCTGCCTGGAAGAAACGCTAGTGAAATAGAAGAAAGACACACTGATACTGATATCTTATAAACAATATGTAGCTCATAACTGCTGTTATACAACACAGAGTGCCACTGCTGCACAGGAAAACACTGCTTATGTTAGGACGATGGTGCAGTTTTGTACATGTTCATGCTATCCTAGATTTTTTATTGTGTATCTCAGGCAATAACTGTTAGGATCTGAGGTCTAAGGTGAAGCTCGCATACTGATAATTATTATCTGAGTGAGTGATTTTCAAAGTCGATTTAAAAAGGCTGAGACCTTTCGAGTCTAAAATGCAAAAACAGCAGCCCTTAATGGTGTTTTTCTCAAATACGCTGTGGTGCTAAATGAGACATGAAGTAGGCTTTCTGAGTCCCCAAAGTATTGATACTGCTGAATCCAGCGCTAGTCTCTGAATGTATCTTTTAAACCTTCTTGTGTGCTTTAAATCAAAGAAACAAGTATCTTATGAAAAGCCTAAGCTCGCGGGCTTAGTTTTGTTTGTCAGTAATCAAGCTTGATCCCACATCTCCTGACAAAATATACACAGATATTACAAAAAAATGGCAGAGCCACCCAAGCTTCAAAGGGCTGCTCAGACGTGAACTATAGCATGAGCAAAAATGATTAAATATTAAACGTTTCCCATGAGATGAAACGTGATTGGCGGGTGAAGCCGCATGTGTCTTGTCCACTCGTGTAACATGAAAGGTTTAAAGAACTCTACTAATCTGTAAATCTGCCGCAGCTGAGCAAAGAATATATGGAACAACTTCACATCAAATCCAGTGTGCTGAGATACAGTGTTTTCCAAAATAACGGCAGACATGCTGCTGACCTTTTTTTTTCCTTACAGTAATTTACTCTGTGGCTGTTGATTGATGGCCTCCAAGTCAGAGAGAGCAATCATGACATCAGATTTTATACAGTATGTTTTTAGTGCAGCGGTGCTCCTTTAAGGCTTCACAACAATCTTCATTCATCACGCGCAAGTGGAAAACGAGCTTTTGCTAAAAACAAAAAACGCACATACACACACACAAAAAACAGATGCTTCATTTTCCTGCTGTTTACTAGTCGTTGTAGTTTGAGGGAACAACCCATTGCACACACCCCCCCCCCCCCCCTCCCACCATTTACTTCCTGTGCACATGAAGATGAGGCCATCAAGATGAGACCTTTTGCATCCCATTTTTCACTCGCATTGATGAATTTGTATTTCCATCATATTTTGGAACCTGTTTGTCATTGCTGGCCTGCTTAATTAGAGGAGGAAAAGTGAATCCGAACCCAAAGGGATGACTGTTTTTGTTCTGGCTAAAATGAGCCTTTTTTTCCCCTCCCAAGGAGCTTCTCTTTCTACAGTGGAGCTTTATTTTTCCCCAGTCTGTGCTAATTAGTCGGAGGAGCACTGTAATGAATACTGCAACAGGCGATGGGTAAATGTGTAGTCCTCTGCAAACAAAGCAATTCAAAGTATGCATAAAATACCACGTTGCTGTATATGGTTAATGTCATGGGAAACCCTAGGGTGCACTCATTTGGACTAATGTATTAGGAATCACTGTGTTGCGGCCTGCATATTTAGCAACTTTGTCATCAACATGAAAAATGGTTAGTCATATTTCCCTTCCACATCACGCTCGCCTTCTCGCTCCTTTTTCCTTCAGTGTCGTTTTCTCCTTTTCTCTGTGATGTCGACCCCTCTTCTTTTGAGCTGCTGTGTTTTTTTTTTGTTATCATCAGAGAGACAAATGAGAAACAAGAAAGAAAGAGAGCCTCGGGGCTCGTGTCCTCACATCATCGCCACCCCCTTTATCTCTCCCCGCACTCCTTCTCCTTCTCTATCCTCCATCTTTCCGTCTTCCTGAGTGACAGCTGGCAGCCAGTAGGGTACAGTGGGCATGCCAAACCAAGTGCAGATATTTGCCAAGTGACTTGAGAAAATACACATTTGAACGTGACTGACTCATGCATGCTGTGGATCCTCCTTTTGCTGCTCTTTTATTTCTTTTCGGATAGCTCAAACAGCGTGTGCGGCGCGCATTACACTCCTCGGCTGCCCACGGATCTTTGTGGTCATTAAAACATGTACGTCCGCAGAAGGCTTATAAATGAATCCGTTGGGACAGTCTTGAAGCAGAGGCCGCGAAGGCAGCTGCCATAAAATCGAGCTTTGAAAGCGCAGCATGTGGACAAGAAATGATAAAAAAAAACAGTTGCACGTGTATTGATTTTAAAATTTAGATTTTTTTTGGAAACACATTCATTCGTGATGGAGGAAGACTACTCGCTTAGAATTTGACTCAAATTAAAGAGTAATTGACCTCTAATGCTGTGACTCCTGCACATTTACAGAGCTTCACACTTCAAACAGCACAGCTTCAGCTTAGCCAAGTCTTATATCTTATCACTCAGCATGCCATATGTGACATGCTGAGTTATAAGTGGTGTTGAAAAACACGAGGAGCAGCCATGAAAAAGGAGGATTATTCTTTAATAATTTTCACAGAATTCCCTAACGGCAGGCTGCTTTCTTTTCATTCCTTCGCCCTAAATGGGAATTGACATTTGGGTCAGGTTCTCTGGGTGATGAAGAGCGAACAGAGGTTCTGAAAATCCAAGATTAGTGTTGCATGGAGGCCTGATTGATGAATTTTACAGCAGTTTATGGAGGTGCACAGGTCAGTGATTGCAAACAGGGAATTACAGGAAAAAACGATTGCCTACATAGAGAGTACAAGAAAATCAAAGCATACAAGAGAAAGGGAAACACACACGCGCACATTCACACACACACATCGCAGGCCCACGGCGAATATCAATCTGTAATCTGGGATTATTCTAGTACAGAAGGAGGGCTTTTCCAGCACTTTATACTATGTGGGAATACACAAAATGCACAAAAAAGACAAAAAAAAAGACAAAACAAAACGCTGAACCTTGAGGGATAAAGCAAGACAGGCGGTAATGAAAAATCAGTGATACAGAGATTTGTTGTTTTGCTTTGATGGGCGAGACAGACAGATAGAGGGAGAATCCAATTCTGAGCCCGAAACAACAGCAACAATAATCCGCTGGAGGCAAGAGACACTTCACAGACGTTTCAGTATACATCTGATTTCTGCGCGAACGTTCTATTGGTGCCATTAGCACGAGTTCAACATCCAGCATCATAACACTGATTGCTCCAATAACAGTTGGGACATTTGTATAATTATCCGAACAGACAGGAAGCCTTTACACTACATGGCATTATGTGGCTTTGCAGCGCAGTGAAAAGCTGATGGAAAAGAGGCTGCTTTATGACATATAAAAGAGAGGTTGGTGGCGAATGGTGGAGCAGAACAGAGAGAGACTGCTGCTCTTTATGGTGGAGACATCTTGGTAATTAATCAGCATCAATTTTGATAATGGAGAAAGAGCGTAGATCTGATAAAAAAATACAAACAAGAACATTTTCTTCCCATTTTGTAAATAACTAAAACTAAAAACTTTGGGTTTTAGATCAATGGGCAGCCAAAACAAGACTAATTAATCTCATCTAACAGAAAACAATACATGTTTGCGAGTTCCAGCCTTGATCTTTATTCTCTTCACTTAAATTATATGTAGTATTTTTGGTCAGTTGTGGCACGCACTAAAAGCAGAGAGGCTATACTGGTGTAGCATGTTGGCCTGCTAATGCTGCTCCACACTCAAATCATTTAAGTCACACTTGGGTTTCAGTGGTCATTGGGATTCCTTTTTACAAGCCCACTGATCAATCAGTCTCGTAATTCAATCTCCCCCCGGTCAATCGTGTTTATATGAATAATTCACAAACCATCACAGAAAGCTCGGTGAACTGGCTCACAAGTAGGCCGCTGCCCTTTAACAGCAGGGAGACGTGAATGCAATAAGTCCAAAGGAAAACCAGATAACATGAAAATGCCCGTCTAGCTGGGTGCTGCTGTGGGTTTGAACTTTCACCTCTGTGAATTTTATGGATGAAAAGCTGTTTCCTCTCAGCTTTCTAAACTTTCAGGCATAAATGCTCACAGAACCCAACTTTTGCCCACACCTCGCCGCTGTATCTCTGCTGTGGAGTTTCAAAATAAAGGCAACCTTTTGATTACAGTCTGTGAAATAGAACTATTAAAGTTCTCAAATTGTTCCTGAGTTTTTACCTGTAAAAATCGTTATCAAAAAATTTATATTTATATATTGATAGTTGTTTGTATTTGTTTTTTTCTTCTTCACCATTTTTGATTCATTGATGTGCAAAATTATAACTGATTCTGTGCACCGCAACGTGGACACGTTTGAGATTTGAGTCGCTCATGCAACTCTAAAGTGACGCTCAAGGTTCAGATGAATCATCTGCATTCTTGAGTTCCTATAAATTTTAAATATAACTCTAAAATATCTTCAACTGTCAGTTAAAGTGCTCGTTGCCATTTTTAGTATTCAGTTTTAGTGTATGGAGAAATTAAGCCAGATTTTCAGGGGCTTTGTGTTAAACACACAAAATTAGGGCAGGAAGATAATTAAAAGAGGAGGAGGATTACTTGGATAAAATTATATTTAAATATAGAATAATAAGCCTCTGTAATGGTGCTGTAACTTGATTGTACAACAGTAGCACGAGTTGGCGCAGTGCATTTAGCGGTTTAATACATCACATTGCATGTAATTACTGGGACTGTTGTATTATAAAAGTCAGAGTTTCAAAATTTCAGCTCTTTAACATGACAAATGACACATGCATTACATCACCGGGCTGTATTACGTACATTTTTTACATGATAAACTACCACTTTTGCAAGTGCAAATTTATGCCAATAGCTTTGTTTTTCTCCCCAGTTTCCTGTTGCAGATTAATGCCTCTCATTTAGCTCTTGCATGCAGCCAGCCTATGCCAATCACATGCAGCCTTCGTCTGTTCTATACTTTGCGCACAAATGCAGAACACAGAAGCAATCAGAGCCTGTTGCACCGCCCACACTAGGTCAGATTACAGCGACACATCAGCCGCTCGCGGTGTGGACGCACTGTCAGAGTGCAATAACCGCCAGCCCACACAGACGGTGCCCAGATGGACAGGTTTACTGTTTCTGATTTCCTTCCCTCCTCCTGCCACTGAACAGTCCTCTCCCTCTGCTTCAGGCTTTGTGCTTTGTGAAATGAAGTGCGATGATCAATTGCGCTGAAAATTTCTCAGAAGGTTTAAAATGGAGTTCCGTGGCCCCGGCCTGCCTGCTGAATTTTTTAACTTGTGCACTGTGCACAAAGACAAATGACTGCCCTTTATGGAACTGCCTTAAGCAGTTTGATTATTATACTGTAGGAGTTTAATATTAAAGAGGAGAGTTGTTAAATATACAAAAACATAACATTTTGTGATTTATGATCTTTGTGGAAAATTTGATCATATCTTTTTTATGAAACTATCTGGTTTCTCTGGGTTTTTTTAAACTAATAAAACAGAAGTCCTATGCATGTATTTTTACAGCGTCACAGTTGGTCATGTGGCCATGGATTTCTTCCAGTACACACACTTTCTGAGAATAAAGGAATTGGATTGGAGATTAAAAAATACCAGGAAAACATAAAATTTCTTGACATTTAGGTTATTGGTTTTGTGATTGCAGAGAAGGTTTATGGCAGGGAGCTTTCTCAGAGGCCAAAAGAAGACAAAGAAAGCTAATCTCACTTAGAAGGGTAAAATCAGCTATATACCTAATGAAGTATTATACTGTGGTCAATGAGGTAGAGGCACTGCAGTGAGCACACATGCATGTGTGTATGTACAGTTTGTGTGAGTGCGCTTTGTTATATGAGTGGGGGTTTGTTTGTCAGGAGGTTGCAGTGATAATGTTGGCATCAAGACGTGAAGTCTTTCAAGGGAGAACGTTAGGGTGTAAGGGCGAGAGAGAGTAACGTCTACTTCCAGGACTTTCCACACAGTAGAACTAACAGCAGCTCTGGGAAGATGTATTTGTGCACTTGGAGCTAACAAAGCTGAACTTTTAATCAAAGTTATTACAATTCCTCCTCAGGGAAACATAAATACATGTATGTGAAAAAAAATTGTTAGGGGGCTCTTTTTGCTCACTTTTGCTTGAGTTGTGACAATAAACGGTTTGCACTTTACCGCCACGTTCTCGTCCTTTCACGTGGTGTGCTTATCTTTACTGCTCAAATGTTGTGGACCGCTCTGCCAGTTTTTGTATTATCGCACGCAACACAAACAGAATTTGGGTAAACGTTGTGCGACCGTGTGTGAAAATGAACATTTAATCTTTTTCCACCCCCCTATCTGGCCCTCTGCTGACATTTTAAATACTTATGCAATGCAAGTAACATAAATTATACGATGAGAGTATCTGACAGTATTTGAAAACTGCAACGATATTTATACTATATATAGTGAGTAACATACAAATGTAGACTAATCTTATACAGTAATGTGTTCATGAGCAGCATATAAGTCTTTTTTTCTCCTCAAGAGTTAGTGGAGACCAAAAAGGAGGTAGAAGGAGGGTACATATTGGGCTTTAAATAGGATCCTAGATAAATAATTGAGTTGAACTGCAACTTGCATGTTTTTGCCATATCAGCTATCAGGTGATAATATATTATGTTGGGTTTACAGCGTGTTTGTGCCTGAAGTGAAGAGAAAGAGGCCTGAGTGCAGTTTTTAGCTCATCAGGTTGAAGGACACATGGGCTCATGCCACAGCAAAGGCATCCACTGTTTGTCCGTCCTTTTACAATTCTTTTGAATTGTAAAAGGATTGGTCCGAGTTTAATCAAACTTACACACAATGATTACCTAATGGGCCTTCACCCGAACTATTCTCACGGCTTTACAGGCGCTTTTCCATTTTCTCTGTGTAGCCTTCATGCTCATTACTTCCAGTTTCTCCAATTCCTCCTCCTCATGTACTGAACAGCATTCAATTTAGATCATTTAGAAAAGCTAACATAAGATTCTCAATGCGTAAGACCAACCTGCACAAAAACATAAAGAACTTCCAAATGATGTGATACCTTGAAATACCTTGTAACCTATTAGATCAATCAGGATTTTAATTTTCATGATAATGGAGGGAGTGGATCCTACATTAGAAAGGTGTGCCATAATAACCATTATGCTAACATCAGTAATACTGTTGAAGTGTTTATTCTCTTTAATGCTTTTGAGGATTATGTAGTCATAATCCTCCTGAACCTAAACAGGATTCATTTGTCCTGTATGTGACTGTTTTTAAGTCTCATTAGCCTGTGCAACACAGCTGACCAATGACAAGAGAAATCATCACCTTTTCTGTATTCACATATCACCATAACCTGAGAACAACGAGCAAACTGTGATTTTCATACCAAAAAAACAGGTTAATACATACCACTTGATAGAAAATGGACATCAACATAGTGAATTCCTTGAACTACAGTCTGATTTTCAATTACTTCTATTAACAGTCAGAGTTGCAGAATTGTTTGGAGAGTTCAGGTTATGCAGAACATCAGTTTAAAACATTAAGCATGAATTAGATGGGTGTGTTTTCTATTTGGTATACTGTACCTGTTCTTAGACTGATGGCTTAAATTTCAGCCTGCTGTAATTTATAGTTTAACAGTACAGTCATATTTGAATTGTTCACATTAAATTTATTTGCTTTAAGCAAAAGCAAAGTGAATGTTTTATAACTATTACTGTAAACGAGCATGATTAGCAGTTCAGTAATTTAAAAACTTTAAATGTGCTTATTGCTCAAGTGAGATGTCTTGATGAGGACGTGTGCAGTTAGTTCTGTAAAATGTGGTCAGTGTAATGTCCAGATACAAGTCAAGGTTGAGTTGCTCTATGGGCCCAAGTCAAGGGCGTGTGGTTTGAGAGATGACAGCTATATTTTCCCCAACAGGACAGCAAATGTCATCAGTCCTAAAAATATGGCAGCAGCAGTGCTGTGGTCAAAGGTCAAAATGGACAGAGTTCAAAAATAGAGTTTTTCCCGAAATTTAATGATAGCCATGGATGCCAGCAGGTTTACTGACAGAGATAAAAACCTGGTTGACCTCCCACAAGCCATATGGAGAAATATGAAATTTTGTGGCTTCAGTCACTGCCACAGCAGCTGCTGATGTCATTCAAATCTGAATTCATTGAGTTTCAATACAGTGCAGATTATGCCATCAGAGTTTTGGTCTCCCCTCAGTCAAAGATTGTCCCAGGTAACTAGTAGATGTAAGTTCAGTCAGTTAGTTAGTCAGCTATTGCAAGTTTATCATATTCATTTAATCTTAAAAAATTTATTCTTTGGTGCTGTGCCCGCGGGAGACTTTGAGTCTTTGACTGAGAGAGAATGTGAGAAGAGACATTGTTAAACTCAATAAAAATTTGTAATCGCTAAATATAATATAAGACGTTATTTAAAAAATAAATATGAAAGTGCACACATGTAGCAAGACAGCTGCTAATGACAACAGCAAAAGCAGCCTTGATTGTAAATTAGGGGGAAAATACCAGTTCTGACAGTAACACTGTTTCTGTGTCAGGAGTGAATAAATAATGTCGTGAATAATTATGTAAAAAACGGTCCTTTTTATACAGGTTTCCACACTCCATCCACCTTCTTATATGCCTATTTGGGGTGCAGTAAAGAAACAAAACACAATAAATGAAGTTAAAGATGATTTAGTCTTGTGAGCCGGCGAGATGATTGCCTATCTAACGCTAGAATGAGCAGTCATGCTAACAGGAGGCTCCTTACATGTTTCAAATAATAAGCCATGTTTGAGGCTGACAAATGCTAATTGAGTGTTTGCCTGTTTGTCTCTCAAAATGATCCCACACTTTGATTTTCCTGCCTGGTATTCATTATTATTACACTGCCAGGACCAGCTGTGTGAATAATATCTTCCTGTGACTCACTGACCGAGGAAAACATTTCTAAGATGCTTCTGATCAACCGATGCCTAGATGACTGTGACGGTTAAGCAAACAATTATAAAAATGTCCAATATAACAAATGGGTATTTCGAATTTTACAAAACAGTTTTGGTTTTTTTTGGCTCCTAACAATCTGGGTATCTGGGACCATGTGAGGATACAATAGAGGCTTTTTTCCCATTAAGAACAGAGGAAGCCTCAAGAAAGAGGAGGAAACTATGCCTTCTGCCTCTCACCAAGTATTGCCAAGTCCTTCTGTATCATTTTATGCTTGATTTTCTTTTCCTATTACCTCATGAACAGACAGTATGGCGGCCCATGGGATATGTCAACATGCAGAGCCATTAAATTATTAGACCTCGTTTATTATTAACTCTGTAGCATACACAACTGGCAGCAACCTTTTAATATTCATACAGCTTGACTGTTCCCTACTGATGCTAAGAGGACCAAGCGGGATCAGATTAATGCAGGCACACACACACATGCATGCACACATGCAGGCGGACTATGACAATGGCACATAATTGGACATCTAGCTTTTAATAATCAGTTCACTTATCTAGGTGTAACTAATGGAAATGCACACATGAAGGATCTTTAGAGCTGAAGATGTTCGGTGCAGCACCGTGGTCAGATTGACGTGGCCCGTTAGATTAGATCAGCTTGAGCTATTTCTGTCTTTTTTTGGGTCCAAACTCGCTGCAGGCAGGAGAGGTTGGAACACTGTCCGCTCGGCTGAGTGGTCGAGTGAAGGCGACCCGTCACGCACACAGAAAAGACTTTTTAGAACAAACATTTTTTTAGTTGGGGGGAGTTAAAGCTTTCAGTGAACTGCACCTCATCTGAGCTGCAGGCCTCCAAACAGAGAGAATAAGCTGGTATATTGGTCAATGCTACAATGACAGAGAAACGTTAATAATGCAGTTTGGACAGCGATATTGCGATCTCTTGCTTTCTCGTGGAGTTGTAAATTTGTCGTTAAAAAGCAAGAACAACAAAACCAGAATGATCCAGACGTGAGTCATCTGCAAGATTGGTCTATGTTTTCTGGATGCCCTTTGTCCCTCTCTATTCTTATCCTGCCTAATTTCCTCTCTGTCTCACACGTTCTTTTTTTTGTCCCCCAGCATGTTGACCTTGTCCCCTATTCCACCTTGTTCGATCGTGAGATACTCCACAAAGTAGTATGTGTGACTGTGTGTGTGAGTGTCTGTGTGAGAGGAGGGACAAAGAAGAAACACAGTGGTGAGAGAGAGAGCAGTGAAGAGAGAAGGAGGAAGAGAGAGAGCAGTGAGGTGTCCAGCACTTAAATTGCCTGTTTATTTCCAGTCATTGCATCAATTACACTGATACAGCTTAAAAATGGGCCCCTGTGTTTGTGTGTATGTGAGAGATGGGGGGTGGAATAGAAAAACAATTAGGAATGATAGATATGGAGATTTTTTTATGCTGTAGTATGCAGTTTTATGCTTTGTGCGAGTCACAGAAACACACAAGGGGACAGAGAAAAGAATTTTTGTTCTGTTACCAGGCAGAAAAGGAGTGGAAACTACATTTCACTTGTGATCTGTTTGACATCTAATTGCATGCGCGTGAAGAGGGCTGCCTGGGTGTGTCTGCATGTGTGTGTTATGTGGGGTCAGCCTGTGGCTGCCCCGAGATCGGGTGCGTGATCGTCTGCTCTCTGGAGAAGAGGGGCGTGCCTGTGACAGGCTGCAGTGATTAGTGGAGCTCAGCGGGCAGAATATGTCAGACTCAGCCGACTCCATGAACCATTTCGGCCTGCAACTCTGCAATTTGTCTCCCACTTTGCATCATATAACAGCCTCAATGCGGCTGCTGCATGCACGTTTGAAACGCTCCCGATTGTCTCGCCTTGCATTTCTTTTTGTGCCTATTTCTGTGGGGAGGTCGATTTGAAGCACTGATTGGTGAGACAAATTACGTTTGCATGATAAGGCTTTTTTTTTTACAGGAAGGAAACATAATGATTTGAATACACTACAATTACAGCTTACTTTAGCTAATATGAGAGTAAATATTGTTTGAAGTCAACGCTTGTTAAGGAAAAAAAAAAAACTTCTCAGGAGATTTGGCTCCTCCAGCAAAGATATTATGAAGAGCAAAAATTTATTCAATTAGTGAAACTGAGCAAAATTACAAACTACACTTTAACTGCACCTGCTTGTTCTATCATAAGCCAATGATCACCCAGTCAGACACGTGCGGTTATACAAGATTCACACTCTGAAAGCAACCCACATTAACTCTCATATATCTTATGCTTTGGTTTTCCTCTCAATCTAATTTTCATACGTGAACATGATTTACTGCATCTGAACTTGTTGACTGCTGCAGCACTTTACTGTGTAAATATCCCTGAAATGTTGCTTCAGTCTGTTTAGCTGCTGGTTTGTCCCTCTCTGTAAGTTACTATTTAAATATTACATATTGGAAAGTAATTCGATTCATTAGTAGCTCACTGGAAAACTCTGCTTCTCAACACTTTTCTTTATTGCTCACATCAGATCTGTTAGCTGTCTTTAAAAATCTCAAGCCCTGCAGCTCTTGTACTTGTAGAGCTCTCGTGGCTCTCTTCCACAGCATGTCTTTCATCCTTTCTTCCTTCTCTCACCCCAACCGGTCGCAGCAGATGGCTCCGCCCCTCCCTGAGCCTGGTTCTGCCGGAGGTTTCTTCCTGTTAAAAGGATTTTTTCCTTCCCACTGTCGCCAAAGTGCTTGCTCATAGGGGGTCATATAATTGTTGGGTTTTTTCTCTGTATGTATTATTGTAGGGTCTACCTTACAATATAAAGCGCTTTGAGGTGACTGTTGTTGTGATTTGCGCTTTATAAATAAAAATGAATTGAATTGAATTGTAGAGTAGTGTACAGTGTGGTTTATGAAGCTTACATGTGATGCTAGTGGATATTAACATTGCAAAACAATGCTTATTTACAGATCCAGTAGTTAATGAGCAACATTAGCATTCATCTGCTGTGATGTTTTTATCCAAAAACTGAAAGTTCATTATTGCTTTTTTTAAAATCATCATTATTTTTTAAACTCTATTTATAGTCTCTAACAACTCTTGAGGGAGTTGGTAGTTTGCAGCAATTACTACAGCATGTTTACCTGGCAGTACTTAACTTCTGTTTGATGTTTAGCAGACAGTGTTTTTAGAGCTTTTTCTCTAGAAATACCTGATGCACCCACCAGCTGTTTAAACCTTTTTATTTGTGAGGGGCAGCCAGTCAGAAGAGAGCTGCCTTTAATGGGATAGAGTACCTAAAACTACTTGTTTCAGATTGAGAGACTGCACCAATGCCCAGAATAGGATAAATAAGGATTATTTGAACTGCAAATCATGCAAAGCTACCCTAGTAGAGTCCAAGAATAAAAACAGCAGGGAATGAGCTTAACAGGTCCTCTTTAAAGCTCTCTGAATCCAAGGGGATCTGCAGACTTGAGGTGCCAATTTTCTGCAGGTTCCTCACCCAGCCTATTTCACACTGTCACATTGTTTTCAGATTGTCATTTGAGAAGAATCAACAACTGCGCAATGATGCGCTAATGAAAATAATTATTACACTCACCACTGCTGAAGGAGCTATTAGATTTCCCGCATAGGAAATGTCAAAGTAAATCCATGTATTAGGAGGAACTACTTTTAATCAGCCTCTGAACAGCCAATCATACCGGCCTGGCTCATTACTGTCAAAGCAGAGAGCATGAAAAACATGGATGGCAGATTTAGTGGCCTGCCTTCGTCCCTCTGGGATGCATACACAGTTTTTATGGGAAGGGAAACAATTCATCACAGGGCAGTTCATCAGTGGATAACTTTTAATTAATGTTCAAACGCGCAGACCTTTAAAACGCCACCCTCAACTCACTCCTCTCGAGTTGTCTGCTCCGTTTGTTTCCTTCCCCTTAAATCTACACCTGTTCTTCTTCTTTTTCCCTCCTTGCCCTCAAAGTGTGATTGGTCTATTTACTCATCCGCTTTCACTCCAACACTGCCCCACTCTATTTTCACAGCTTCTCTTTTCCTCTCCACTCTATATTCCCTCCATGTTTACATTAGTTTCACTGGCAAGTCCTCGCAGCTCGCTCCCTGCCAATGTTTGTGTTTTGGTGAATGCTGCCCCCTATTTCCAGCATTTTATCATCTTAATTTCCCTTCAAACCAGCTCATTTATTTCCTTATATCCGTTTTTCTCTTTTTTTTTCTTTTTGTCCTTGTCCACCCCCACTCTTCTGCCCTGAATTAGCAGCATCAAGGCTGAGAATTAAAAGAAATGGCCGATCAGAGAGTGCAGTGGAAGAGGAAGCTATTGGAAAGGCTCAAAATGGAACCCACACATGCAAATTGGAGAGTCGTAGCAGGCCTTGATGTAGAAAAGTCCACATAATAAGGGGGAAGAAAAAGAAAAAAACAGTCCGACAGATTGATTCTGAATGAAATTAAAGAGGACGAGGGGGAGAATGAGATAGAGTAAATTGAGCATTACATACTGCATTACAGTGTCTCTTAATTAACCGTGTAAAAGCTTTCTTATTAGGACTGATGCACTCCTCAGTTAACGAGGAAAGAGAGAATGCTCTTTTAGTTGTCATTGAGAGCCTCGTAGGGAAGAAGTGAAACAATGCCACACTAAATCCAAATGAGCGAAAAACAACTTCAAGATAATGATAAAGTAATCTTGCTGTAGTATGTTTTGTCTCAATTATCTGTCATCTTCGTCATCCCGGTCCACGCTGCTCTCCACCCCCTTCCCCGTCAGTGAATACACATTATGTGCAGCCGCGTTAAAAGTCTGATCACATCGCAGGGTATCTGTGTGAGAGCGAAGTGTGTATGTGTGTGAGTGTGTCAAATCACTTCAGCTTCAGGTTCTGCACCTTTGCTGTCTATCACCACCCAACCACTGCGAGGCAGAAGCAATTTCAAACAAATACACACGCTCATTTGAATCTTTTATTTTTATCCCCGTGACAGGAAGGACGCACTATAGCAACAGAGATAAAAAACAAACCCTAACTTCAACACAGGCACTGATTTGTAAGCAAATCTAGTGATAATAAGACTAGACGTCGGCTTCCAGAGCATGAAATGAGATTGCAACGTTTAATAATTTGTTCAATATAGTTATTTGCTTTCATTCTCTTAATGACAGTTGTAATAATCTCACATCTGTGTTTTAAAAAGAAAAAAATGAAGCTTTAATTTCTTTTTGAATTATGCTTTAAATGAATATTTGAGCAGGATGTGTGGTTTTTATCTTTTATAAGACAAGTCTAGAGAAACACAGCATGTTAACGCTTCACACATCAGAGCTGGACTAGCAGCCCGCTACAGAGTACGACGTGAATTATTGTGTGGTTTTGTTTTTTTTTTTAGTAATGTTACATTTTAGTTTACAAAAGCATGTTTTGAAGCTTTAGTTGTAACACACTGGCTCATACCATGCTATGCTTTTGGAGCCAGAAATGGTCATACTTAGATTAGAGAGAGGAGAGCTCAATTATCAGCTAATGCTAACAAGCTACACCTAAAGACTTGGTGCAAGAAAACACGAGAACTTTGCTTATCAAAACTAGAGTTTAGGCTTCCTTCATGGTGTCTCAGTATATTTAACCTTTTTTAGTGCTCAAAATTGCACCAAAACCACAAACACAGTCGAGGTGTCGTGTTCTGTGACTTGACTTAGCCTAGCCTAGCTGAGCAGATACTTTCTGGTCCGCATCCATGTGTCAGTTAGTGTGGCCCCACCCAATCATGTTAACCTTTAATAAAAATCTAAGAGAATATGAAAATGTATGATGTTGATTAAGCTGGGAAAAAGTTAACTTAGCATAAAGCACAGAAATAGAATATAGCTAACCTTGCTAGGCTAACGAAGCCTGTGTGCATAAACTTAAAACTGTCCTTCAAAAGTCTTATATTATATTATTATAAATTATTGGCTAGCTTAACAATGGAAATCAGTGAGCTTTAGAAGTTCTGGTAGAACGACTTTGTTACTTTTGGAAAGAACCGTGAATCTTTCTCCATGTTGCTTCTATTCAATATGTTGATGGTCACATGTAGCAGTAAGTCATAAAAGGTTTTGAGCTACAGTACCATTTAGAAACCAAGCAAATAATAGTTTCCTAAAATGTTGGAATATTGCTTTATTTAATTTCATTAGCATAATTTGTTTGGATTAAATCAAATAGAACAAACTACAATGGAATCAGTAGCAAAGTTAAACTAATACCTTTTAATCATATTTTAAGTTCACCGTTTGATTCCTCTGGCTCCTTATTTGAGAATGATCCAAAAGTAGTTCTTTGAGATAAGTAGAGGTGAGCAATATAAAATAAACAAGAAGACCAAGGACTACACTTCCAAACGGTGCAACCTGCAAACAGTATATTACCGATTTTTATTACAGTAATGAAAAACAAGCCCAAGTATATGTTGGATTTTACTTTGACATCTATGGTGCAGTTCTTTTCAGATTGCTCAGCCAGATCGAAGCTGCAGCAGTCCAGATGGGAGACAAAGAGTGTTTGTACAAGCAACCGGGCCTGAGTCAGCAAATTTTACACCGGGCAAATCTGCAATAGCAGCTGTAGGAGTTGGTTGTCTAAGATCAAACTGAACATTGGTCTGGGATGGAGCAACTGCACCGGTGTCATCGTGATTGACGGCTCTTGTTAAGAGCAGGATTTCTGAGGGGGGAACAGCAGCTCAGGCTTGTCAAGGTCAATCGGGAGGTGTCTGGCAGGAATCCAATTGGAGATTTCAGCTTGAAAATTGGAGATATGCAACCCAACCTGTGTGTCAGAGCTGGGACTCAAAAGGTCAGTTAAGTGTCATACCAATGATAGGAGGAATTACAAGATGTGGTGACAGTGCCAAGAGGTTTAGTGCAGGAGGATGTTTTATCTGTGTCAGGCCTCCTTGGAGAGCAGGATGCACACTCTTATGGGATACCTGTAACAGTGTTTGCTAAAAGCATAGAAAAAAATGGATATAAATCTGGCCTTCCCCGTTTTGAACAATAAATCTTGCTTTCCGTAAATTTGATAAAAGCTTTAAAGACTCGACTAAGACCTGTCTCAATTTTCCTTTTCTTTTAAAAAAAAAAAGACTTCTAAATTGAACAAAGTAACTTTATTGTCTGTGCTGCTGCACAATTTCTGCTGGAGCCGTGTCTTCCAGCAATAAATCACAACAGTTATTATGATTAAACGGTTGCTGTCCTCATGAGTTCATTTGTAGCTGTCAAATGTTGGTTACGTTCTGTGATGTAAGCTGAACAAGCCTCTGCGTGTCCGTTTGATTTGACTCTGTAGGCACCGGTGCCACCTGGCATGGAAGGTTGTTAATTTTCAGCCAAACCATATAATAATGATATACTGGAATTAAGTCATAGTTCAGGTATACTGTCTGCCCTGTATGTTAGATATCTGGCATCTAACAATCTGCCATCTGGTTTGTTTCTAGCTCAGCGGTAAGATTATATTTCCATACTTTTAATTTGTGCCTCAGATCTGTGCGACATATTTATCTGCATCAGAGGTTTTCAAACTGGGAGGGTGCAGTAGAGTCACAGGGAGGAGGAGGAGGGGAGGACTTGTGTAATTGTAAAATCTTCCTGTTTGGTCTTACTGATAGAGTTATTATAGTTTTGTATTCGCAAATTATTTTTATTTTATTTTGTTTTCAATTATTTTAGTTTCCGTTAATTTCCTGAGTGGGTTTGCTTGTTTCAGTTTAGTTTTCATTGCTTGAAAATGTTTAGTTTTTGTTTAGTTATTATTAGTTTCAGTGTTAGTTTAAGACTTTATAATTACTATTGTATGAAGGGCATGTGTCAGAGGCAAGATTTAGGAAAATCAGCATGAATATTACAATATAAATATAAACTCTTTGAAAGAGGTTGACTGGCAGTTTTGTAGACATCCAAAGCCTCAATAAATATGGAGTTAAATCAGGGCCATAATATTTGTTAGTTAAAAGAAAAATTTGAAATCGAAAATATGTAAACTGAAAGCAAAAGTCACATTTTTAGAGTGAACTTTGAAAAAGAAAGAGTTGGATTTAAAATTTTCAGATTCAGATCTTTTAAATTAATGTACAAAAAAAAATTCTTCAGGTTCGGATTTTTCTCTCAGCTTCAATTTTTTTTTTTTCACTTTCAAAAAAAAATTCTTCAGGTTCGGATTTTTCTCTCAGCTTCAATTTTTTTTTTCCACTTTCAGATCTCTATTTTTCAGTTACAGACTTTTGGCCCTGTTTTGACCTGGTGGGCGTGGCTACACAGAGAGGGGCGGGGAATCATGAGTGACAGCAGACCGCTGCAGGCTCAAGATGGTCCATTTTTCATGTTGCCTTCAGGAAACCTGGGAATGAACATAATTTATCAAACACCTCCTGCACTGTATTATTTGATAATGTTTAGAAAACATGTCATGCATAACTGCTAAAACTCAGTTACTAAAGCTCTTTCAAGCAGTAATGTGTACAAATTACGCCGTAACTGATCAATTATGAGACGTTTTCCCAGCCACTACGTGAGAAGTGGTCATTTCCCATGCTCTCAAAGTAGCGCGCATTGTATCGGGTGGGGGCTGCTGTTAACTTGTCCCTCAGTGAACGATGGCGTCGTCTTCCAACAACACTGCTGGCGCGAACAATCAGGTGAGTGTTTAAGTTTGGAACAATTACACTGCAGTCTGTGAATACTACGAATTTAAGAAGTGGCTATTGTTACGGTTAATTTTTCGGCTATTCTGTTTTTTTATTTTATAACGTTTTTTGCTGAAATGCTAGCTCAACAGAAACGCCTCGCTATCATTTTCGGCTGAAACTTACGTCCTAGTTGATCTGTAAGCTTGGAGAACAACAAAGTTAGTGAAGTAACGTAAAATTGTTTGTATTTAATTTAGGAGCAGCTAAAAAGAGAGATGCTTCAGCGACTACTGCATAAAGTTTCCCAGGTCATGCACAGACAACCCCTCGATGTGGACTATTTGCAGTTTGTTATCGACCATGAGATGGTCCTTTTAAGATCTTTGTCCGATCAGGTTGAGATCCCTCAAAGTATTATAAATGCTCTGATAGAGCTGTCAACTGTGCTCAGTATGGAGGACGTCAATGAACAAACCCCCTCTCAGATGTCAGTGTCAGAAGGAAAGCTGGGACGTCCAAATTACAATGTATCGCCTGTACAGCTCCAGATACTGACAGAAATGTTCTTATCAATCACCCAAATTGCAAAACTTCTTGGAATATCTGTGAGGACAGTGAAACGTCGTTTGCATGAATATGGCATTTCCATAAAGCAGTGCTACAGTACAACAAGTGATGAAGAGCTGGACAATTTAGTAAGATCTATAAAGACAAGAACACCTCATGTTGGATACAGGATGATGAAAGGGATGCTTCAAGCCATGGGCCATTATGTACAGTGGAAGAGAGTGTACTCGTCGATGCACCGTGTGGACTCTGCTGGTATTTTCTCAAGAATGACAAGGCTGGGATTTGTGGTCCGAAGGACATATTCAGTGCAAGGTCCTCTTTACTTGATGCATATAGACACAAACCATAAACTAATAAGGTAGGATGAAGTCTGACAATACTGCTAAATACTGAATTATGTTTTATACCTGTTAATGCCCTGTTGTTGTTTTTTGTTGTTCTTTTTACAGATTTGGCCTGGTGATATTCGGAGGGATAGATGGGTACTCAAGAAAGGTGATTTTTCACTTTCAAAATTGAGCTGAATGAGATGTTAATTGAAAAGTGAAATACTTGTGTTTTGGTCTACCATAAAACTTACCATATACTGTAATATAGAGATCCTTCTGTAGAACAAAATGTTCCTAATCTGTTTATGTTTGTCAGTATTTGGTGACTATAAATGCTTGGTAAACTAATTCTTCAAGTTGCTAAAAGGATTTTTTTTTTTTACCCTTTGCATTTGGGTGAATAGTTGATTACAAGTACTGCTACATCTCATGGCAGCTTGCTACCTTGGGAATTATGTAGCCTGCTTTTTTTCTTGTACTTATAAATATAAAATAAATGTACCAAGCTACAATACCTGATAAACATGTTTCTATCTTTAATTATAGTAACTTGACTTGACCAAGTTTCCACTTAATGATATTTACATCTCTAGATCATGTACCTGGGTGCTGCTGCCAACAACAGAGCATCAACTGCACTTGCTTTCTTCTTGGAGGCTGTACAAAAGTATGGCTTTCCATTGAGGTAAAATCTACACAAAATTAATTTTCACAATGATTGTGCAAATGTGTAAATATGATTCTCCCCCCCCCCCCTTGATTAGCAGTGTAATTATTTTGGCATGCAATATGTAAACTGTAGTCTATATGATCAGTTGTTTATACATCCCCATACAGTTGTTTAAATGGTTCAAACATTTAGAATTCTTGAAAGGTGTGCTTATACAGAGCTGCACACTGTTGAATGACCAAAACAATAAACTTCTAATAACCAGTCTAAAGTAAAATTATATTAAAAACACAAAGGCTGCAATAAATTTTAAGAGTGACATGTTTTTTTTAGATTTAAAACAAATTGTACTGTCGATGTTTAATTTTCTTTCAGAGTTCGAGGGGATCAAGGAGTGGAAAATGTTGGAATAGCAAGATGCATGTTCACTATCCGGGGCTGTGGAAGAGGAAGCTTTCTGTCAGGCAAGAGTGTTCACAACCAAAGGTATGTGTAGTATTTGTATAAATGTCCCATGGAAATAAGAAAAATGTTCTTATATATTTTTCAATTCAGTGAATTTCTGGGTAAAATTCTGAAAACGTTGCCATATTTTGATGTTGAACAGAATAGAGCGCTTGTGGCGAGATGTGTGGATGGCTGTTTCAAGCGTGCACTATGAAACCCTTCACAACCTCGAGGATGAAGGCCTTCTGGATCCAACTGATGGTGTCCACATGTTTTGTGCCCAACATACATTTCTTCCACGTCTGCAGAGGGATCTGGATGTCTTTAGACAGGGTTGGGATAACCACCCTCTAAAGACAGAGAGGAATCTGTCCCCACAACAACTGTGGACACTGGGACTCCACCAGAATCCAGTTGATACTCCAGACACAGTGGAGGTACTAAAACAAATATAAATTATACAATCCCTCTTTAATCAAGTTTCAAAAAGTGCACTTGGAGATGTTGAAAAAAACACGGTGTGCTGTCACTGCAGACTATCAGCTTTAAGTTGAGGGTATTTGCATCCAAATCAGTTAAAAGTTGTAGGAGTTACAACAGTCTGCATGTGTACCCCCCACTTGTTAAGTTACCAAAAGTAATGAGACAGAACATTAATCATAACTGAAACTGGATCGCAGAGACTTCAGCAGATGTTGGGCTTCATACCTGCTGATGCTCTGTCAGGCCTCTACTGCAACTGTCTTCACTTCCAGCTATTATTGAGGCATTTGCCCTTCAATTTTGTCTTCAGCAATGAAACACTGCTCCGTCAGATTCAGGTCAAGTGATTGACGTGGCCACTGCATAACATTCCACTTCTTTTAACTATTTGTTTTTTTTTCTGCAGAATGCTTTAAGTGATTGTCCATCTGGACCATCAAGTGCTGCCTCATGAGTTTCGAAGCATTTGGCTGAATATGAGCAGATATATTGCCCAAAACACTTCAAAATTTATCCTGCTGTTTTTGTCAGGAGTTGCTTCACTAAATACAAGAATATCACATCCCTGGCCATGGAACATCAGAGAAGCCAATTGTTCCATTACTTTTGGTCCCTTAAGTGGAAGGCACATATGAAAACAGTTCAAATACCTCTGCAGTTATAGCCAATCGTGTTAGTTTCATTTCAAATCCATTGCGTGGCATATAGAGCCAAAAGTAGAATTCCCATGTTCCAATATTTATGGAGCTGACTGTTTGTCTTGAATTTCCCAACACTGTTTTTGAATTGTCATTTGAAATATCTTTTTTTTAAAAATCATCACAGGAAATCGAGGATGCGTACTTGGATGTCAACTCTATTGGTGAGCTGGATGGGAGCAATCCTGGAGTAATTCTTCCATCTGTTGAATGTCCTCTATCTGAGGAGGACATGGCAAGACTAAGAGACACTGTCAATGTAACAAGGCCCTCTCAGTCACATGGCAGAGACATTTATTTGGATGTACTTAACTTTGTACTAACTCACCGTTCCTAGGCGGCAACATTTTTATTTTGAATTTTCAACCCAGAGAAGGTTCATGAATAGCTCAGACTTTTATTTGATGTGATATACATGTAAAATGAACCTGCCAGGAAATTTTTATGTGAACACTCAAACATCACATTACAAACTATTTTTTTTGTCTCTGGCACATTTTTCAACAGTGAACCTGTATGTTTTTGTGTGCTTCATGCCACTCATTAAAGAACTCTGGCTGTCAATCTCCAACTTTGAAATGTGCTTCCTGAACATTAAATGGAAGGAGCAGCATTTTGAGTTACACATTGATAGACAATGCTATGCTTTACACATTGTTAAATTCCTGGCCAAGATGAAAAGCCTCCAGCAGAACCATTCTGAATTGACTATAGGACTTCATATGTTTCACAGGCAGGACAATGGTCTTAGCACAGGATGACACAACAGGATAGCAGATGCTGTGATTTCCAAAGTCAGCTTCACAATTGTGATTAAATTTTACCACCACAGCAAAGTCCTTCTTTTCTGAGGGGAGGAGAGGAACATGGCCTTGACCGGTGATCCATTGCAGAAACCTGGCAGGTGTGATAGATCTTGGGCCATCTTCGTCAGCTACATGTTCTTGACCTTCTGTTAGGATAAGAGTGAATTTTAAGACGTTTTGAAGAACCCTGGCCTTTTGGACAAAAAAAATATCTAAATATTTGAATTCGATACAAGTGTAACTTTTGTCACAAAAACCTTAGAATATAATTTTGGAATGTGACAACTATAAACTAGACAAAAATAACCATTTACCTTCTGACTCATAAAGCAAGTCCTGAATGAAGTTAACCAGGTCCAGCTCAACCTGATGCTTGGAGGTTCCCTTCTCACTCAGCTGAGGGTGAATGGACGCCATGACAAACTCGGCATTAACCTATGATGATATTAGAAAGCAAAGCAACCCAACGGCTTGATTACTTCAGGGCTGCAGTATTCAGGCCCTAGAACTTTTCCACAGTTTGTCACATTATAGCCACAAACATGAATATATTTTATTGGAATTCAACATAAAAGACCAATAAAAAGTGGTAAACAATTGAGAATTGTAACAAAATTCATCCATGATTCCAAACATTTCTTTACAAATAAATAACTGAAAAGTGTGGTGTGTGTAATTATTCAGCCCCCTCAGTCAATACTTTTTAGAAACACCTTTTGCTGCAATTACAGCTCCCAGTCTTTTAGGGTATTTTTCTACCAGCTTTGCACATTTACGGACTGACATTCTTGCTCATTCTTCTTTGCCAAACTGCTCCAGCTCAGTCAGATTAGATGGACAGCGTTTGTGAACAGCAGTTTTCAGATCTTGCCACAGATTCTGGATTGGATTTAGATCTGGACATTGACTAACACATGGAAATGTTTTGTTTTTCTATTGTTGCCCTGGCTTTACTGTATGTTTAGCAATCATCAGGAAATGTCTATGGGCAACTGACTACACTGAGACCAAAGGGGGCTGAATAATTACACACACCACACTTTTCAGTTATTTATTTGTAATAAATATTTGGCATCATGTATGATTTTTGTTCCACTTCTCTAATGTACACCACTTTGTGTAGGTGTTTCATTTAGAGTTCAAATAAAATAGATTCATATTTGTATCTGTAATGTAACAAAATGTGTAAATGTATGTAATACATACATGTAAAACTGAAAATACGTTTGTACTCACTTTCACATCTCCCCCAAGGACGAAGAGAGGCTGGCAGATTTCTGGGTATTGCTTAATCAGCAGGTGGAGGCCATACAGCTGCAAACCCTCCTTGAGTTGTTCCAACATTGGCTGCAATCTAAGCACAGCATGGAGTGTAATTGCTCTGTGGGTACAAAAAAGAGATTAAACAACATCTTCAGATGCTATTTTTCTTACATTCATATAGAAAAACGAAAACATGTCACAGCATACCGGACAATCGGTTCCTTGTTTTTCTGTAAAATCATATGACTATGTGACTGTAACTTGTAAATTTAAATCATGTTTTTATTAAGTACTCGGTATCAGCATCAGCGTGTACTGAAATGCAAGTACTCATACCCGTACTCGTTTTCCAAAAAAGTGGTATCGGTGCATCCCTAGTTAAACATAAATAAGTATGCATCAGCATGATAGTGTATAATGCTAGCACAAACAAAAATCTGGGAGACACTCAAGAATGTTTGCTTCCACTTAATTAATTCTTGTTTTTAATGGCCTTTCATTTTCTATGTGATGACCAGTGAATCACCAGTGCTGTTTTCACATGCTCTAAAGTAATAATTGCAAATAACATGTTGACACATCATCAAAAAAATTAATTGTATTAACAATAAATGTAAGTATATAGGGCTTGGCATTACGCTTTGAATTCTGGTATGTGGGAGCCATGTTAATTGTGTAAGAAATGTAAATAAACCATAGAAACAAACAGTACATCAGAGAAACAGCCAATTTAGAAGAGGGAAGGTAAAAACAACATATTAAAATTCCCAAAAGTATGCTGCATATGAATACGTGAACGAGGGAAGCCTGGAATTTGTATGTGGACAAAAATCTGCATTATGTACAGGTTGGATCTATATGAAACAGCCAATAATGAGCACATAGACAGAAGAAAAACTTCTTGCCACCGCAGTTTGCTCTCTCTCTCTGTTACGTACTAAATTGTAAACTCCTTTAGTAGTGCCTTTATTACTTAATTATTTTTATTATTATTATTATTATCATTTATTGTTATTTACTTAAACATGACACATAGTTTAGGGAAGATTTTGCAGTTGTGTCATTTCAACTGGAATCATTCAGCTGCACATTACTTGGGGGAAAAAAGGCCTTCTGAAAAAGATCTCTTACTTCTTGCTTTAGAACATGATACTATTATTGCTTTTTATCTATAACTCACGCATATGTATATTGTAGGAAAACCGTGAAAATTTGACACGTTTTTCCCTCGTGATAATTTGTAGCATCACAAAGGCGTACATTATTGAGTAATAACAAATCAAATGATTGATTTGATTAGATTTAAGCATCAAGACCGAGAATGACCAGCACACTGTTTGAAGAAACAAGGATTCCTCCTGAGGAGCAGGCTAAAGTGGCTGGAGAGAGGGTAGTCTGGGTCTATTTACTGAAGCTGCTGGCCCCGCCAGCGGAGCCCGGAACCAGATAATGGATGGATGAGAGTCTTGCAACATTGCCGTAGCGCAGGTGATGAAGACTGCATCCCAAGCCCGATTAGTTATGGAGTCTTTTAAAATGTTTTCCATATTTTTGGGGAAGGATCAAATTGTTAATATTACTTTACCTTTCGAAGTAAGTTTCAGCCGAAAATGATAGCGAGGCGTTTCTGTTGAGCTAGCATTTCAGCAAAAAACGTTATAAAATAAAAAAACAGAATAGCCGAAAAATTAACCGTAACAATAGCCACTTCTTAAATTCGTAGTATTCACAGACTGCAGTGTAATTGTTCCAAACTTAAACACTCACCTGATTGTTCGCGCCAGCAGTGTTGTTGGAAGACGACGCCATCGTTCACTGAGGGACAAGTTAACAGCAGCCCCCACCCGATACAATGCGCGCTACTTTGAGAGCATGGGAAATGACCACTTCTCACGTAGTGGCTGGGAAAACGTCTCATAATTGATCAGTTACGGCGTAATTTGTACACATTACTGCTTGAAAGAGCTTTAGTAACTGAGTTTTAGCAGTTATGCATGACATGTTTTCTAAACATTATCAAATAATACAGTGCAGGAGGTGTTTGATAAATTATGTTCATTCCCAGGTTTCCTGAAGGCAACATGAAAAATGGACCATCTTGAGCCTGCAGCGGTCTGCTGTCACTCATGATTCCCCGCCCCTCTCTGTGTAGCCACGCCCACCAGGTCAAAACAGGGCCAAAAGTCTGTAACTGAAAAATAGAGATCTGAAAGTGGAAAAAAAAAATTGAAGCTGAGAGAAAAATCCGAACCTGAAGAATTTTTTTTTGAAAGTGAAAAAAAAAAATTGAAGCTGAGAGAAAAATCCGAACCTGAAGAATTTTTTTTTGTACATTAATTTAAAAGATCTGAATCTGAAAATTTTAAATCCAACTCTTTCTTTTTCAAAGTTCACTCTAAAAATGTGACTTTTGCTTTCGGTTTACATATTTTCGATTTCAAATTTTTCTTTTAACTAACAAACATTATGGCCCTGATTTAACTCCATAAATAAACACATCTGTAAAAGCCTCATCAGCCAGTTTGTGATAACAAATTTCACCAAATTAACAAATACCAAAAATAATTCCTCTATATGTTTTTCTCACAAAATCATTTCAGTTAGTTTTAATTTTCTGAAAAGTTCTAATTTTGTTTTGTTTTTTAATTAACTAAAGTATTTTTTTATATCTAGTTTTTTAGTTTAGTTTAGTTTAGTTTAGTTATGTTAACCTTGGTTATTGACAGGTAAAATATTTTATTATGGTTGACCTGCTCTTGTTCTAATGTGCAAAATCATTAACATAACAGAAACTGCATAATTGGACAAATTAGCTGAGATACCGTTGTAGTGTCGATGCAGCACAGTTGCAACAGCTGTTGTTATTTCTTCATGTGTTTTTCCTCATCCATATTCCCTCTTCTTTACCAGCCAGAAAAAGACTGCTAACAGACTTACTTACAAGAATGCTCAGCTTTCAGTTTTTTGGCTAAAAAAAGGGCAAAAAGTAGTTAGACAAACTAAAAATATTAGATTCATATTTTCACTTATCTTTAGAAAGACGGCAAAGATTTTAGTCCCTCTTTTGTTAAAAGCACGAGCATGTCTGTGCTTAATGATACAAAAAATTAGGGTCTAACGATGATGCCAATTGTACAATTCTACCAGACACAACAAAACTGAGAATGTGTATGAAATGAAAGAGCATGTGGCATTGCAGTGTGGCCAGATTTGGCCTGGCATCAGTATTAGTTGGGCTTGTAGCAGTGACTGTGACACACAGCTCACAGAACCAATTAAGATACTTGGAAGCTAAACTCCCACTAGCTTTAATTATTGTCAAAATCAGTCTCTCATAAGTCACAACTTATTGAAATTCTAACACAAAGAGAAGAAACACATTTTTAGATCGTGTCACTCGGTTATATACTTTCCAAGGATGACCGTTACAAATGAGCATGCTTAAATCTGCTTCAGAATCACAGAAATCGATCTTTTACATAACTCCGAAACACTTTAAGCTTTTTATTCTCCAGTTTTGGTCAAAGTTAGAACCCTCTGACTTACATAAAAGTCGTTTGCCGACTTGTAAACCCAATTACAAGCAGCAACTTCGAAATTCTACCACAAATCCCAACGTTCGGTTGATATTTATTGAAAACTATGCATAGGACATCTGAAGCATTTCCTGGATAACAAATTCCTACTCTGTAGAGACATTCCTTTGTTTTATAAAACAGACACAGTTTGTTTGCTCCTGGCAGAGAAAGTGGGGCTCACTTTCAAAAACATATGCGTGTTATTAAAGGAGTTAAAGATGACACTCCTATTACCGTTTATGTTTTAGTATTTAACTCAGTGTGATAAAGATTAGTGATTTGTAATTATTAATTATCAGAATTTAGTTGGATTATTTCAGGCGCTGACTCTGAGCTAAAGCATGTGCAAAACACTGAAGTTAAAGTTTCTTTTGAGAACATCTGTGCTGCTCTTAAGAGTTCACTGTGAAAGAGAGTAGCACAGAACTAATTTTAGTCGGCACATTTATTAAGAGGAAGAGCGAAGGAGCAGTGCTTCCCTTCTCGTTTTACAAGTCGAATCAGATTAGATTTTGTTTCACGACATGAGAACTAAGCTGAAGTGAGATGGCGTGCTGTCTCGTGTCACAATGCAGCTGTGAGAAAGAGACGCGATCAGCATCAATGCGACGCAAAGACGGAGAGACAACAGAGTGGAGCTTCAGAGGTGGCTGCTGGTTGGGAACTTCAAATGCCATTAACAAAAAGAAGGTGTGACAGAGCTTTAGGAGGGACAAGTAACAATTTAGTGAGGTTAGAAACAAAGACGTGGAACACTTCAAACAATTCATCGAACAGTTTCTCTACAGTTTCTCATCCATCACCATACCGAGGCGATCATCCTTCCTAACTGAAAGAAGCAATCAGTTGGATGGAAAATCAAGTGAAAGGAAATGAGTCGCCTAAGATTGCAGACTTTATATTTTTTATCAAATGCGATCAAAGTTGGGTAAATGAAGACCAGATAACTCACTCCGCTAACCTAGAGTAGATGAGGAAAAGTAATAACGGGATATGTAATGCAGCCCCAGTTTAATCAGAGATGTGACACTTGAATGACACTGACGGCCACATGTGCTCCATTATGATTTTCCTCTCGCTCCCATTCTCCACAGAGCATAGATTTGAAGTCAGAGGTGACAACTGATCCACGTCAAAGCCGAGCATATAAACACGGAGGAAAGAGCTGTTCCTAAAAACAGTGAGAACACACTCCTACACGTCGACATCCTGCCTCAGCCTCCCAGAGTTTATGGACCACATGTCGACAGGAGCCCAAGGAGACTCAGCCTGGGGACTTTGAAGGAATCGTGTGGGGAAGAACGGTGCAAATGATACAGCTGCACCACCTTCCCTGCCAGCCTCGCTTCAAAAAGTAAGCTTTATGGTGTAGACTTTCTTTTACCCTATCTTTAATCTAGATAATGCTTTTAGTTGTTTCTTGATGTACTCGAATGGAATTAAAACATCGCCCTCTGTGTTTGAACTTGTCTGTCCTTCTGCTGTTTCATTTGATGATTATTTGTTATGTACGTATGTTATGTACCTTGCTAATGCCCTTAGAACTGCTTTAATTCTTCGAGGCACAGATTCAGCGAGGTGCTGGAAACATTCCTCAGAGATTTTGGTCCACGCTGACATGACAGCATCACACAGTTGCTACAAATCTGTTGGCTGCACATCCATGATGTGAATCTCCCATTCCACCACATCCCAAAGGTGCTCTATTTGACTGAGATCAGGTGACTGTGGAGGCCATGAGGTGTGCCTAGAAAATATCCCCCAGCATGAACTGTTGATGCAAGGCAGGATGGAGCCATGTTTTCATGTTATTTATTCTAAATTCTGATCGTACCATCCGAATGAATTTTGTGTTTAAAAATCAGTGCAAATTGTAGCCTCAGCTTCCTGTTGTCAGCTGACAGGAGTGTTACCCGGCGTGGTCTTCTGCTGCTGTAGTCCATCTTTTTCAAGACTCGATGCGGTGTCTGTTCAGAGATGCTCCTTCGTGTATATTGGTTGTAAAGAGTGGTTATTTGAGTCACTGTTGCTTTTCTGCTCAGACGTCTGACCTCACAAAGGCTTTTTTGTCCCAAGAACAAAATGCTTACACAAGTCCGTCTGGCACCAACATCTATAGATAGACACGTACGTAGATATATACGTACATTACAGATGAGAAACGGGCACATTTTTCTCCTTTTATTAAACAGAACTTTTTTTTTTATCCATGGTTAGAGGAGCTCTACCTTAAGCTAAGTGCTGTTCTAGGTTTTTTCTTTTTCTCAGTGAAATTGAAGCTTGGCACCGAGGCTCAAACTTAATGTAATATATTTTAACCCCATCTAATGTGATTCTAACTCAATGGACCTTTGTATTGGAGCAACATTTCAAAAGCATTTGCCTACAACAGACTCACTTTTATAAATTGAACAAAATTACTTCTTGCGACTGTCCCCGACTGTGATTTTCTTTCATCCTTTAGTACTTCCATGGAAAAAAAAACCCCCACTCTGGTTCGACTAAGTGTTGATATTTATTGAATTTAAAGCCACAGCAACAAACCGAGCCAGAGGAACACCTTTACTGCACTACCTCTTTCTCAAATGGTGGGAGTAATTAAATAAGACATAAATGCAGCCATTAAACAAACTAACACTTATCAACAGTTAAACAGTGAGCAATAAAGCTCGATTATCCCCCTCATTTTCTCGTTTTGGGCATGAGGCCAAACAAAGCAATCAGTAAAGGTCTCTCTAAAAGCCAGCACCCATTAGCAAAATATACTAACTTGCTACCTTTGGTCAATGCTCTGAAGTGAGCTGCCTCTCGTGAAAGTGGAACGCCAACATATAATTTTCATGGATATAGCTTCTAAATTAAGAATAACACAATACCCTTTGTGTTTCTAACTCAGTCTGACCGGATTTTGTGGGGGTGAAAACGAGGTCGCGTGGAGTCATAAAAGAGTGAAAAGTTTCGAAAAAACTGTGCAAGGCATCTCGGGATTCAAAGCAACTTTTGCTTAAGATCCGAACACTCCCACAGCTGATATTTCATGCAGCAGAAACCCACACACACACTGAGAAGTCAAAGCGAAGTGTACACTGCACAGGATCTTTTCCGGGCCCCGGAGGCGGCCTGTATCTATTTATCCACTCTAATTTCTCATATGGTGAAGGATAAACTCAAACTGCTTCAAGTGTGACAACACAAAATTGTATTTATTAAGAGAAGCCTGCTTACTTATACTAGTTGTTTTAATCCACCACTGCAATTTAGTCTCACAAGACGATGTTAGATGCATTTAATGGCTCTGTAATTAATTTACTGCGTAGCATGGCTGCTGTAATTTTCTTTTCATGAAGTTTTATTACGCAAAAGTGGATTGGTATTTGCCAACATATATTACTTAAAGGAAAAGCAAGCATCTGTTTTGCTTCACATCCCAGTTTGGACGATATAAAGACTAATAGGCGAACCGTGCACTAACAGAAAGCGACGTGGAGAAAAAGAAAAAGAGAGCGAGAGAAAAAAAAGAAAAAGCAAAGGAATTAACTGTGCAGAAAAAGAACAAAGTCACAGAAGGGAAGATGAAAGCATTATGAAATGTAGTTGATGTAGGCAATTTAGGACAAGGGATTTAATGACATTTGTGAATGCGGCACAGACAGCCGACATGGCAGCCAAACGTGAAAGGACAACACAACTGTAAAGGCAGGCATGATGATGAAGCAAAAGAAAACTGGGTCTCAGTCAGCCGCTCCATTGTTCCCACCAGAAAAATGCGACAGGGAGAGCAAGGACGAAAACGGTGCCTGTGTCTTCTAAGCGATACATAGAGCTGTTCGGTTAAATCAGCGCAGCCTCTAATTGAGTCCTTATATTTTAAGGACGTGCGTGTAAATAGGAGCGGCTTTATTTTTTTTAAAGTATTGTATAGAGTCTGACGAATAGAATGTGAAATGTGTGGCAATGTGTAGGTGAGAATATAATGATTAAGCAAAGGAAAGGGAAATGAGTCATACAGTCAACAGGCAAGTAAGAAGATGAGATAATGGCAGCAACATGTTGGAAACTGACCTATGATCAACCCAGCCGAGGACTATAATAGATGAGTTATTCATCAGACTTTCTGACTCAGAATTTCTATTTTGATAGATCTGAAGTAGGATGGCATTTTTATTTTGAAATGTTGAGAAGTCCAAGGACAAACTGTACTCAATGCACGAATGTTCTCAGTCTGTAAAACCATACAAGCCTGGGTTTTCTCCTCTTTATTTCAACACCACAACACTAGAGTAATATATTGTACTGAGGGCATATTGTACCTAATTTACATTTCCCAGAATAATTTCTTTGTGTTACACTACTATGACATGGCTAAATACAACATTCACGTCCACTCAGGGATGTAAAAATGCTGCTGAGACGCACCAGATTGCCAAGCATTTCTTCAGCTTTGCAACAACAAAATCACAGTTTCTGCAAGATCATCATCATTTCTTCACCGCCACCAGTGTAGTTACCGCTCTGGTGACCTTAGCCTCACACCAATATCACAAGCATTTGCTTGGTAGTTAAAAAAAAAATCACTTTTAAACCAATCTTGAGATCATTAAAAATGTAACAATTTACGCGTACTAATTAATAATTGAATGTGATCTTGATACATAGTAAGCAGGATGTGAAAGACTATAAGTGAAATAGTTTCTGAATTTAGCTAGCTCATGTTAGCTAAGATCATACCAGTGTTTAAAATCATAATTTGGACACAGTTTTAAAATCAGTCCACACTTACGCTTCAACCTGGTCTTGTGGAATTTCATATAAATTATTATATTTCCGTAAAATGATGCAAAACAAAATACACTTCATCTGCAATAATAATGATAACACTTAAACAACTGGCTTTCATAAACGACTTAAGTAACACTATCTGTGTTCCATGTATGAACAAAGTGCAAACTACTTTTTTGCCCATGATATTCATCCAGAAACAGAAAAAATATTCAGAATTGAAACAGAATTGAAGAATACAAAATAAAGAACGGTCATACATTTAGTTAATAAAGATAAAAATGTAAATATGTAGTTTTTGTTCTCTTTAATAATTACAGCATGACTATGCATCAGCTACAAGACAGAGTTGTGCAGACTCATGTAAAATAGTCAGTTTACACAGTATTTGTCACATTACTTTAGCAGTTTTTAGATGGCTGACTTTTATGTTTAGAGGCATGTTCAGGTGTTGTTGGACCTCCACTATGGCTGCCAGGCACAACCTAACAGTCCTGTAAAGGTGTCAGGGATACAGAGAGGTTTTCAACTGATGTAATCGTTTTCTATTTCCTCTCTTATTTCTGAGGTTAATTTTCACCCCGAAGGCACAATGTTGTTTTGTGGCTCAGCTGCCCAGGCCTCCCACAGCCCTGTATTTATATTACAACTTATCAGGATTGAATTCAAATTTAACCAATTAAGCTAACCAATCTCACTGTCTCCCCCCCTCTCACAAATAAAAAAATCCAATCAGAGTCCTAGCTGAAGCGTGACAAACACAGGCTGACTCCTTGACTCAAAGGCAGACGATAAATTTGCCTTTATAAGTCCCATTTGAAATGAGTGTTTTCTCAAAACGGAGACGCTGGCCCTTCTCGTGTTTAAAGACTTTCCTCTATTTTATGTAGCAGAAAGATTAAAATCAATGCAAATGATTTCAGAAGCCAGTGAGGCCTTGATCAAACACTGCATTATGCTCACTGACACAGACGTGACACATCTAAAGTTTATTTCCCAGATACTCTGCCAAGCCAACTCTGTCTCAGTGTATCATACATCAGTGTGGCAGAACTGCATCTGCATTAAAATATAGATATATGAAGAGATTTATTTTAAATAAAACTGTAGATCAGATGTGTTTACAGTAGATTACTTTAGTAGATTTCATTTTTTTCACAAAAAAACATGAAAATTTCTGTTTGAGAATATTTAAGTCATTTCACATCAGAAAGGAAATTTCTGTGAAAAACTATACTTTAAAAGGAGACAAGCTAGCAGTTTTGTCCTTGGGTTAGAGACATTTTAAGGCAGATAACTGCCACCTAAACAATCTGAATGAAAATCTATGGCCCTCCAAAAGTTAATAATTTACTTTATAACAGCCGAACCAAACCCATAACCCGGCCGCGTTGATGCATTGACTGAAGCTCAGAGTGGAACATCACTGCTTTTTCCCCCTTTTCCCCCCAGTGTCAGGCATATCTGTGTGATGGGATGAGCCAGAGACATTGATCATATTGGCACGCTGGATTGAGCTGTAAATGAAGCCATGGTGTAAATCTTTGTGAAAGTGTATTAAAAGTATAAAATGCAGGCAAAAAAAAAAAAAAGCTGAACATTTTTTGGGGGGGAGGGGAGCAAAGCCGTTTATTAAATTTGACTAGTTATTTTATACTGAAGTTGTGTTATGGCTTTCTCCAATAGACTGTATATACAAGATGGATGTCCCCACTTTAATATCACTAACTGGTTTCTGGTGCTCAGACTTTGAAGCCTCAATGTTAAAAGTTTTTACTGCTGTTATGTTTGTTTTTTGAAGCCAGCAGCTGTCATATTTAGATCCAAGAAGTGCTGAGAAGTGCTATTTTAGCAACATGGCAGCAATGCTGTCTCACAGCAAGAAGGTAGGAGTCCAAAGACATGCACTTATTGGGGTTATGTTAATTAGTGACTCCGTGATAGACTGGGAACCTGTCCGGGGTGTAGCACCTCTCACCCTGTGATAGTTAGGATAGTCTAGAACCCCCTCTGTTTGACTGTGAATTGGATAAGTAGAAGAGAATGGATGGATGGAACACAAAGTTATCAGCTATAACCAGTAAGGTTGGTTAGCAAGTTGCATCCAAATACTTTATAGGTGCAAGGACACCCACAACAACAACTAATTAGCTCTAGGTATGTCATAGGATTGGTGACAAAGTCTGTCCTATAGCTTTGGTCCAGAGGGAGAGAAGTTTAGGTCTCAAGAAAATTCAAACTGGTGAACAGTTCTCATTAACTGGAATATTATCCAAAACCCATTGCTGCTTTTTGTAGCAGGCTGTAAATGTGGTTTTAATTCTGTTCATTTGAGCTTTTGATGTTGATATTTTAACATCTTTAAAGTTAAAATTCTAACATAATCATTATCTTAGTTCGGTCTAACATTTTTTCAAGTCTTTAAAATGTTAAATACTCAAGGATGCTAGCATGATAGCATAGGATTATGAACAAAGAAGGATTTGGCAGTTAACTGAAGCTTAAGATCTGGTGTAGTGGGAAACCTGAAAAAATGACTTGACTCAAAGTAACTCCGAAATTAATTTAACTGTGAAATCTAGCAGTAGATTTGTTTTTTGTGTGGACAGGATGTGATCAGCTGACCTCTGCTGCTGACTCCATTGTATTGCTGCTGCTCTCGAGCTCTAGGAAGTGTAAAGTTGCTATAAACACCTCAGTTTAGCAAACAGTGACCACGAACTTTACACCTTTAACATAGTCTGTTACTGTGAGTTTTACTACACAGCACACTGCACACTACCCAGCTGAGCCCACACTTTTATATTATTCTTACACAATAATGCAGCTGAATAACACAGTTAGTATTATTCAGTTTGTACAATAAAAACATGTTATAATATGAAATAACAAGCAACACATCCTGTACAGATCTAATATCAGATTAAAAATCTTTTTAAAATGACTCAGGGCATCTCACTCAAGCTGAGCTGTTGGTAGATTTAAACAATAATCTTGATCTTCTATGCTCACTTTAACATATCTCTCAAAATAAAACAAATGTACTTTTAGTAAGTGTTAGTTTGTGTTTGGTGATATTCATTGAGGTGTTTAAAAATCTGATTTTAATGAAATAAATCAATAAACTTAAAAATCAATGTAAAAAACAAACAAAACAACCCATAATTTATACTCACTGCCCATCTGTAGAACTAGCTAGATATTTTTAATCCTGGGTATTCCCCTGTTTATTAGACACCTCATTGACAAAGGAAATATTTTGATGGTTTGTGGTCATGAACTACAGTTTTGCTAATTTAATTGTGACTTGAAAGCTGACCAGCACTGCTGTCCCTAGAGAGACACCAGTAGCATAGGTAAACATCTTAAGCTCTCTTGGATACAGCAATTCTTTTAT
This sequence comes from Pelmatolapia mariae, assembly GCF_036321145.2. Classification (NCBI taxonomy): domain Eukaryota; kingdom Metazoa; phylum Chordata; class Actinopteri; order Cichliformes; family Cichlidae; genus Pelmatolapia; species Pelmatolapia mariae. Next base: position 24,380,821 of record NC_086236.1, read on the forward strand.
AAAGTGCTTCAATTATTAAGTCAAGGATATTTTTTGCAACTGTTGTTGGTAAGGCTATGAAGCTCAGTTCAGTTGACTCTATTACTGTAATACCCTTAAGAAGCGTGCTGGTTCATACCATTGATCAGGGTTAGCATGCATTACATTTGAACCAAAATCCCCCTAAAATCCTGTCAACATCACGGGAGATTTGGTGTTACCTTGTCACACAGTGCAAGAGCATATCACTGCGAGGATCTGTGGCCCTTTTGTTAATGCTGAAAGGATTTACCTGTAATCTGGCTGTCTTGAGGAAGAAACGCTGAGCCAAAATAATTCAGGGGAAGTAGCTGCAGTGAAGAGGACAGAGAATTAAACTGGTGGCCCGACAGAATGTACTACAGTGCTGTAAAGATAAAACACGTTATAGTGCTGTGAAGCTATATATCAAATCTTTCTAGGGTCCCGTGAGCTGCATACCCACCCGCAAACAAAACCCTGGAGATGAGTCCCCAGCTATGAATCAGGTGAAGCACTCTGTAGCTACCCTACAGCTTGTATTATTTTGCAGCAGCATTTTCTCAAATATATATGGGGTAAAGTACATGGTATTAATTATTTATTGACATGTATTTCATTATTCCTTTAAGATATTTAAGGGAATGAGATGCCAAATGCTGAGTATGTGAAAGCGTCACAAACACAGAGCTGAGTAATGAAAGCACTGGACTTTTTTTTAGCTAAGTGTCCAGATTTATTTAAGCATTTTTAACAGTTATTTATCTCTTTTACATGATGTAGTGTACAATATTAGTATAGCATCTATTTTTTGAGTGGTCTTGGAAGAATCTGGAGCTCCTGAACATAAATCCAAATCAGGGTCATTACAAAGCTTAGACCCTCCTGCTGCGAGGCAATGGTGCTAACTGAGCCACCGTGTCGCTTAACATTTATATAGGTTATATACACTGGGTCTTTGTGTCAGCAGCTGAGATAAGAAACGGCTGCACGCAAATCCAATCATTCTTTCATGCCAGGAAATCGGTAAACATAAACAAGGAAAAGGAAAAAAAGTACGTTGGTGTGGGGCGAATCCATTAATGCTGCCTTAGCCTTTAATGTGTTGCCCAACCTGCCTCTATGACATATTCAGAGAGGGGAGGTTGATAGAAATTTAACAGGATTGTAATGCACTGGTTTCATTAATTAATTTATAATGAAATTGTATTATGAGCTCCAAACACAGGGACACATTTGATTTAAAAATATGCCAGGTGTATAGCTAAATTACATCTTGCATATGTTAAAGAAGCAGAACATGGAGTACAACAGAGATTTATTTTTTCTTTTAGCTTTGTATAATAGAATATAATAGAGTATAAGTGTATAATTCTCTAGCTCTATTGCTACGCAGAGTCATATAAACCTGCTGCAACCTTTAGGATTTGCCTAGCAGGCCATGTTTTTCTATCACGATCTCAGATGTTTTGGGTTCCTTGTCATCGCCCTAAGCATCATGCTTTGCGTCATCTTTTCCTTTCCCCATGTCCAATCTGCACATCTAAAATGTTCTCTATGTGAGATAAGCTGTGGGCCACTATTATCGTTTCACCGCCATTAGTGAAGTGGGTTTCCTTATACGTCAGCAGCCACTTTGGTCATCTAAAATCCACTTTTGCAGATGTCTCAGTCCTATCCCTCTGTGGGGTCTTAATGGGGAGATGGGATTTAAAGGTCTTGCACACAGCTGCTTTCTGTCACTCCCCCTCACCCTCCCCTCTGTCTCTGTTTTTCTATTTATTTATTTTTTATGTAAATCGATCTAGTCTTGGGTTCCAGTATTAGATTGGGGGGTTGTTGTGTGTACTGTACTGTGCCTGAGGCGGCTGGCTGTCTGGCTAACACATTACCCCACATCCCTGCTTTACTCCCCACTATAGATAACTGAAATGTAGACAACCATATAGATTGTCCACATGTGGGTTAATGTTTTTGCAATTTGATCCTGCTTGGATAGACAAACACACAGTAAGCATTCACACACGCACAAACACAAATAACAGTTGTGTCCTCTTTACGTTTTTATGCCATTTTCTAATAGGTGCAGACAAGTGAGCAACCACGAGGCAAAAAGAAAAAAAAATGCTGAAATGTGTGTTTGCTATTCTTTGTGGCACCTGCTTAATCCAGAGAATCACAGCTCAATATGCTCTATTAATCCCTCTGGCTCTGTGCACCACTTCAATCCCACACCACATCTATCTTGTTTTTATAGGGCTGACCCAAATACTCCAGTGTTCAAGAGACTCACTGCTGAAGCTCTTGGGATTCAAAAGTCATCCATTCTTTAGCACTACTCTGCCTCTCGCTGTCTCGAACACACAACCTGCACGCGCTGGAAAACCCAACACCAGAATACATTATACTATAGTCATAAAAATGAATCAATATCAAAGTGCATAAAGTAAAAAAACTCAGCTTTTTAAATGTTTTATTTCACTCTTCAGGTTCCACTTAAAGTGAACTGACACCACTTTGCTGTGTCAACAGGACTGAAGAGGAAATAGGCTCAAAAAGGGATTAGTGAGTAGCAGTTTAGCTTTGAATGTGAATATTTTGCAGAGCTCGGGACACAGAGCACAGATGTTAGTCTCATTTCATATCTGACAAAGTGTCATGAGAGGAGATGCCAAAGGACAGTACAGTAGAATAAGTCCTAAATATTGCACGACAAATGCTCGTGACAGGCATTTTTTTCTTCTGCTTCTGCAATAATCTGCCCTGTAAGGGCTATAAATGTAGAAATATTTGAACCACATTTGAGAGGGTTGTGAAAAACAGTCTAAATGTATTTCCAAGTTTCTATTCAACTCAAGAAGACTGAACTAAGAGAAACTGTCCAGAAACTGTGTGTGTGTGTTTTTTTTTTTAAATATCACCCTTCCCATCTATAGAAATTCAATTTTTCTTTGTGTGACACTTTCTGCTGCAGCCAAGATATAAATTGCTTTCAGCCTAGTTCAATCTCAGACATCCACTTTTTTTGTGCTGCACTCTATGTTTTTAGTGAATGTATGAAATGGTTACAAACATAAAAGTGTCCAAATCGGCTGGATATCTAGACCCTGAAGTTCAACTGGAAATCTAACATAGTAGTGAATTATTAATGCACTCACCTGTTAACATCTGCCACTCTTAGAGGAGAATAAGTGCAATTTTCCCTTTGTGAGAAAGCAAATATACAACATTTGGACTGACAAGTGAAAGACATTCATTAATTCTCCACTAAAACGATCCCTGACCCACCACAGCTGAACAACTGCTGAGGCCTGTGCTTGTCCTTTTTTTTTCAAACAGTGGTTCATTACACTTGAAAATGAGTGAAATGTCAACAAAGTTTGTCCTCACAATTTTCACTGTTTTTGTAAGAAACATGCATGCATAAAGTTACCTTTGCAAATACATGTTTAATAAATTCAGCTTGTGTCATTTGTTTTGGTTAATTATGGTGCCGTCTAACCTACGCTCTTGGGAATCATGTAATCTGTATGAAAGCCGACTGGCTCTGGAAGATCACCTCAGATTTGTGAGGAAATCAATACTACAGCCTGGCTATATGCTGCTGTGTGGGTCTTAACGTTCTGACTAATGGCTCTGGTTATTGAAGACTGTGATTGGCTCAAGTTGTCACTGATGGTGTTGCAATTTAGCGGTTTCCAAATCTCCATCGTCAATACTGTGCTTGACTATTGTGGTGTGTCTCAGTTAGTCAGTAAAAACAAAAAACAAGCAAACCCCCCCCAAAACTGGGATGCCAGTCAAGGTCTGAGTGCAGCTTATGTAGATTCCCATTGCACATTATGGTGACTGCAAATAGTTAATTAGCTGTCACATCATCTGCATCCAGCTATAGATTATATCTTGCCATTCCACCTATGATACATAACTCAATTAAGCAGACATGATTTTCAGAGAAGTTTTTATACAGTTCCTAGTGCCATCCTGACTTCTTCGTGACATTCGCTCAACACTAAAACATGCCCTTCCTTCTAGATAATGAAAGTATCTCCAGATCTGTCTAGCTAATACAGCCATCTGCTAGCAACTCCTAATGGAGTTGGAGTATGGAGCCTCTCAACAGCTCTTATATAATTCAAAAGTGGAGAGGAGTCTCAAGATTTCATATTTACACTCAAGGTTTAATTCTACGTGTAAGCTTGAATTTGTCACTTCTGTTGTTGCTTTTCCTGAGACAGAGTATTTACTCTCCATTGAACATTCAGAACAGCGCACACAAAAGTGTAGTTTTATAACTGTCTGTAATCTTGGATTATTGTTGCTAATTCAACAAAATGATTGTTGGCTGTGCAGTTGTCTTTTTTTTTGTAAATCTTGTTGGCTTTGGCTCCATGGCAGAATGTTGTGAGAGGCTCTGTTGGGAATCCTCACAGATCCATCCATGTGTGCACATCCCCCCTGATGATATGATTGTTAATTGTTGAAAAAAACCTGAGTGTTGTTACTGAGTGCAAGATGTCTCAGTTTAGACACAATAATTGTAGCATATTCCGAGATTCTATTAATGTTTAGACATTAGACGATTGAAGTACAGCATGAAGCTGTTTAATATTTCTGAGCTCATTAAAATTTTACCAGAACAATCTACCAGTTCATTTGTGCATCAGTGCTAACGGTTAATTTCTCTTTGTCTTGCAGGATGGAGGTCACAGGATTCCAGCTCCCTGCAGTGATTTGAGGATTAACCACACCCTTGGGAAAGAGAGACAGTGCTTATGTTCACCATAATGGCACCTGTGTGTGCAGCCAAACTAAGGGCTTGGCTCTTCATGCTGTTCATTTGGTTCACACTACATACCAGCATGCTTCAGTTTGCTGCAGCCACGATACAAGGGTACCTTGGAGACACAGATATGACATGCCCATCTGTATGCAGGTGCGATGAGGACTTTATTTACTGTAATGATCGTGGTCTGAACTCCATTCCATCACTGCCTCCTTCTGCGTCCGTCCTGTACCTTCAAAACAACCACATAAACAACCCAGGCTTGCCCATATCCTTGGAGCACCATCTTGCTGTCCGTGTGGTCTACCTCTACGATAATGAACTGGATGAATTTCCCATGCACCTGCCACCATCTGTGCGTGAACTCCATTTGCAGGACAACAACATCCGCACTATTCCTCGTACCGCATTGGCTAGGATGCCGTTGTTAGAGAAGCTCCACTTGGACGACAACTCAATTTCTACTGTCTCTATTGAGGACCAAGCCTTTGCTGATAACCCGCGGCTGCGCTTGCTTTTCCTTTCACGCAACCACTTGTCCAGTATCCCCTCAGGCCTGCCTGCTTCTCTGGAAGAACTCCGTCTAGATGACAACCGGATCTCCACTATCCCAACCCATGCCTTCCGAGGCCTGAATTCACTTAGATGTCTTGTCCTGGATGGGAACCTTTTGGCAAACCAGCGCATTGCTGATGACACATTCTCTCGCCTTTCCAACTTGACCGAGTTATCTCTAGTCCGCAACTCCCTCCAGACCCCACCTGTCAACCTACCCAGTGCCCATCTGCAGAGACTGTCTTTACAGGATAATGCCTTGACTCATATGCCACGTGGTTCATTGGATGGCATGCGTAGGCTGCAGAGGCTGGATCTGTCAGGAAATAACCTGACCACACTGCCAAAAGGACTGTTCAAAGATCTAGACAACCTGAGTCAGCTGCTGGTGCGAGGAAATCCTTGGCACTGTGGCTGCAACCTGCGGTGGCTGTATGACTGGCTGCGTGCCCGTGGTAACTCCATCACTGTCAGAGGTCTAACTTGCCATGGGCCTGACAGGGCGAGAGACATGTCTTTGACAGACCTGACAAGTGAGATGGAGGAATGTGAGGTAGTCAGATCAGGGTCCAGAGAAAAAGGGGGCATAGGTGGAGCTGAGAGCTCGACCACCAACACTCCTCCACAGGGTTCTCTCTTCACCCTCCGTTCAAAGCGTCCTGGTTTGGGGTTTCCTGACTCCGGGCTAGACTACACTCTTAGCAGCAGTGGTGTCGGGAAGAGCCTGGCCCTGAACGTGAAGCCTCTGTCACACAATAGCATCCGGGTCACCTGGAGTGTGGCACAGCCCAGCTCTTCCTTTAGGTTAAGCTGGCTTCGACTTGGAACTGGGAACACCATGGGATCAATCACAGAGACCCTTGTCCGGGGTGATCATCGAGAGTATCTGCTTACCTCGTTGCAACCACGTTCTAACTACATCATCTGCATGGTGCCCCTACCTGCCAGTTCAGAAAGCAAAGGGATGATTCCTGGAGATGTTGACTCCGATGAAGCTCTGGTTTGTGCAAAAGCTGAAACGTCAGACATCAGCCCAATGGAGGAGGAGGAAGGTCAAGACTCACGGCAGATGACAACGCTACCCCTGGCGGGGATCATTGGTGGGGCTACTGCTATTGTATCTTTGGCTCTTATTTTTGGTGTCTTTTGTTGGTATGGACATAGGACTGGACATTTGTGCACCCGTGACCACTATACTCGCAGCAGCTCCAGAAAAAGCAAAACCTATGATGATTACATTGAGTCTGGCACAAAAAAGGACAATACCATCCTAGAAATCCGTGGCCCAGGGTTCCAGATGACGCCAATGGCTGCTTGCCAGCCAATGCAGCCAAAACCCTTACGAGAGGATTACATCATTCATACCATATTCCCCTCCAATGGCACTGGCTTGTATAAAGGTACCAACAATGTTTCTAATGCAGGACATGGCTCCAACCGTGGCTATAGAGAAGGAGGAATCCCAGATATAGACTACTGTTACACATGATGTACTGTACCTGATTCTCTTCACAGTGTTATTGGTAAACTGTATAGATGCACAATATCCCTTCGCATGGACACTGAAGCACCCCTCTGTGCCTTCTTCTTCTGGTCTCCCATTCCAAATGACCTGCTGTTTGCTCAACTGAGAGTAGTGTATGTGATGAACTGGAACTGAAACTGTGCAGGAACAGTTCACTGCAGGAAGCAGCAGCCAATGCTCCAGGTGTAAATGCACAGCTGAGTGTTTTCTTCACCATCTTAGTAATGGCCTGTGTATGTTTCCTTTTCTGCTCTTTCCCTGTGACATGTAAGCAAAGAATGTATCCTCTGTGGAAAGGTTAAACTTAGCAAACTTAGCAGGTAGAGTTCCTCTTTCACACACAGGAGCCACACCAGTCAGCTCAAGGACCGGTGAGAAACAGACATTTTTGGTACTCATTTCCTGCTCACCGGTCATACACAGTATGTAGTCTTATCAACTCATTGTTCCAAATGCCTCAACTATATTGATGTGCCCTACCAGCTATCCAAGGAAAGGGCTTTGTAAAGCTGTGAATTGTTCGATTTCAAACAACCCAATAACCACTTGTCTTAAAATAGGCTTGTTATTACCTTATTAAGTAGTTGGCAGGGTGAAGATCTTATAAGGGCTGGTCAGCCTTGGTTATAGCTCTTGAGGTCATTCACCTGAGATCAGTATTGTAGTGCTACACCGGATAAAATGCAGCACGAGTGTGTAGATAATTTCCTTTGGTACCGACTGGGCTGTGTTTGAAAAATGCTTTGCTATTTTTTATCAGTGGTTTGTTTAGTAATGAAATCCTGCACAGCTCTCTTTATTTATTTATTTTGTTCCCAACGTGATGGTTTTTGTCTCTGCTAAAACAGCTTTTTTTTCTTTTCGCCCCCGTGTTTTTCATTATTGATGAATCCCAGCTTCTGATGAAGACTGTGGCTTTGTTTCTTCTAAACAAGTGCAGAAAATATACCGATGGCTGTCTCCTGGTTCATGTTCTGTTAAAACCAGCAGCGTGAATTCTTGATTGTGACTATTCTTAACATTATGTCATTTTTAAAAATTAGACTCCGCCCAAAGACTAAGCATGTCAGCCCGCTGAGACAGTAATGACCAACCTCAGTCCTTCTTTTCCGATGTTGTGCCTGTGTGCGTCACCTGTGACTTCAGTTGGTGGCTTTTGGTTGTAAAATGTTTCTCCACATTCTTAAAGTTAAGACAGCTTTTGTTTTGTGTTTTTTTCAAAGCACCCAGACTGAACAAAATACTAATGTGGAGTCTCTTTGGGGAGGCAGACTCTTGCGAGTGAACTTCGAAATTCGAGGGCAAGAACTGTGAGCGCAACTGAGAGTTTAAACCGCAACACTGTTGACCTACACTGTGGGGCGGCGGCCAAGCTGTGTGGGCGGGTGGATGGACAGGTTGGGCTGGGCAGCAGGGTGACTCCTTGGGGATGGGAGTTCATTGATGTTTGTTTTAGCAACGTTAAAAGGCCTCCACTCAATCCACCTCTTTTATTACTGAGCAGCACTAAAAATGTAAATGTGTTAGCACTTAGCAGGGAACAGGGATAAATGTAACGACAGGCACGGGGAGACGGAGGGTAAAGAAACATCTCCATGCGCTGACGAAGACGCAGGATTGATGGCTCTGGCACAGTGAGGATCACCCATGCATAAATCTGTTTGGCATATTAGCTTCTACCCTTGGATTTAATATTGTCCATCAGTTGTTTACCACTGTGTTGCTCTCAAAGGGGACACCAATTGTGCTTCCTTGACTATTGTGTCTGGCAGAGTTTTACACTGTTGTCAGACAATATGTCAGTGGAATGTAATTATGATTTTGCACCCAGAATCACCGGCTTTAAACAAATAACATCTTACTGGCCTGGCTAAATTTTGTTTCGAGGAATGTTGATATAGTGTAATTGCTATTTTACAGTGGGTCTATTTAAGATGCATACTTCCTCATTATTTGTATAAATAAAACAAAACAAAACAAAACATGGCCACAGTCACATAAATATTTTTTCTGATGAAATAATAAAAAGTAATGGTGCCATAACTTTGCGTAAAGAAAAAATGAAAAAAAAAATGATGTGAACCTGAAAAACATGTGGACTTTTCTTTATAAATTCATCTTCAGAGGGGATCAATAAAAGTTTTATAATCTTGTTATTACTGCAACCTATCATTTACCTTATGCCAGGGGAGCCATTGGTGGGGAATAAAATTCTATTTGAGTAAGCTGGCTTTTATGCACGAATTAGACCTACATTTTGCTTTCATTCGATGAGGGCGCCGAGTACTTCTGGGATAATCAACTACTACCTGAGTTTGAGACACTCGGAGAAAAGAAAAGCAGAGATAAAATGGAGCAGAGAGGAATCAACAAGCTGCTGCCCGCAGTGACTTTATGTTTGCATGCAGCCTGGAACGCCACAACACCGAATGTGCTCAACTCTAAATTAACAACTTCATCAAAACACTTCAGATGAAACAGAGTAATCAGTCTCTGCTGGGCTGACATTTTAGTCCAGTTGAAGGACTTTGAGCATCAGCTGGATGCCCTTCACTTACCTCTGGATTTCATCTGCCTGATGCAGCCACTTGCTAATTTAGTTGAGAGTAACAAAGATGTTGCATTTGCAATACAAATTACTAAGTCAGTCAATTAATGATTAAAAGATAACGACTTTAAAGAGCAACACTGGGGTGAAAAGGAGCCTTTGGTTGAAAGCATATTCAACAATACCCAGGATCACAAGAACCTGTGCCCTAACAGCACCAGGCAGTGGTGCCGTGGTGTACTAGCACACTTTGTTCACTTTCACATCTCTGCAGAAACTTGAGAAAATACACCACTGGACAGCAAAACCTCAGGAGGGGTAAGTTGTTCTTAAAGCAAATCACTAATTAAATTCAACTTTTTTTTTTACATAGCGCCATATCACAAAAGCAGTTGCCCCAGGGTGCTTTTATTGTAAGGCAAAGACCCTACAGTAATACTGGGAAAAGCCAGAGTTAGGGGAGGGAGAAAAAAACATACTCACAGTTTCAATCTTCCGTTAAAACAATACCCACATCCACTCTGTGCTTGTGTGAATGACAGAAAGCACAGTGTTTGCTAGTTCCATTGTTTCAAGCTGCAGACCCTGAAGAAACAGTGCACATTTACCTCGTTTGCAGGTAACCAGTCTCCACCGATTGAGTATAAATGGAGAAGCTATTAGCAGCCTTTGTATACCCGCAGTCATGTGGAGTTTGACTCTCAAAAGAAGGCTTATCTCTAATGTCTTTGGTGGACTAAAAACACCCCACGAACCTGACATATGCTGATATTCCAAAAGAAGACACCCTCCTTTTGTTACTCTGCTGTTGCAGTTTGGGGATTTGCTTTCTTTGCCTTCTTCTATACTGCTTCAGTTTCTTGCTGACACACATTTGACTGCCACAGAACCGCAGTATGCTGCTATTTGTTAATGTTTATGCCCATGGGAGTGCAGAGGGTCTGCGAGATATTTAATGAGTGTTTCCACAGATGAACAGAGTGACAGCTGTTGCAAAGCATTGTGAAGAGCAGTATCCTCCAAGCAGAATAACAGAAGTTGATTGGATTCACCTCTCCTTGACATGCTGTTGCTGTGAGTCAACCTAATAAAATGTCATTAATGTAAATGCTTAAAAATATATACCTTTTATTCATACTGCATCTCTTAGATTCTGAACGACACTTTTGAACTTTACTTCTCCAGTTGTCATTTCCCTTTGGACGGGTATAGGTAAAGTAAAGCTTGCATGTTTTATTAATCAAAAAACAGCTAAATGCATTTGGAACACAAAGCAAGCCTGGTTTTAAAGGGAAACTCTACCAGGTTTTCAATGTCAGTTGGGTTTAGAAAGAAATGAGCTTTACCAGCTCCACCAAGGCTCACAGACTGAAGCTACATTGGCTGCTACTAGAGCAGTCTTGTTTTAAAGACTTAAGTTGAGCATTTTAGCTGTCATCGTCATGTTTTTCTAAACCATGCATGTTTTTGCAGCCCCTTGTAAATCACAAGATAGCCAATGATATCCATGGCCCATTAGCTACCACTTGAATTAGCAACTGAGACCAACTCATTAAACTCATTAGGAGAGGAAAGACTTCAGTACAGCTGGACTTCTACTTGCAAGAAGAGCAGTTTCCCCCTGCTGGCCATTAAAAAGAATGCAGTTTTAAAGCTAGGAATGCAATGCAATGCGTCACAGAAACTCAAGCAGGGGTAATTCTAAGGGTAAGGATTGATTTGGAAACTTCCATATAAAAGAATGCGAGAGAGAGAAAGAGGAGGCCTACTGAGCAAACTGGAGCTCTAACACATTAAGCTGTTTTAGAAATACCTTAACCTTTGCAGGCTTTAAAGGAGAGCCATCACTTCACCTTATATCACCCAGAAAGGCTTTACTGCCAACAGTACAGATGTCTATGCTGCTGATCTCGGACTGTGCACCCCTTCTTTTGAACAGCTTTTGTGCTTCTGGAAATGAAAGAGTATCCTATTGTCATGGTCAGCCGGATCACAATTCAAATAACAGTGACCTAAAGGTTGGGCAGTAACCTATTTCTTGGCTCACTTCTAGACGATTTAAGACCGGTCTCTGTAAATCTCATTGTGTTCTTGCAAAAAAATGCGAGGGGAATGAAATATGAGAAATACAATATTGAAAACGAGGCCAAAGGGGGATATTGCAAGGGAATAGTGGAGATAGTGGAGATGTTGGCTATGGGAGCTGTTGAAGAGTCTCACAGCAGATGGGCTTGCTTGGTTTCTAATGCAGACGCTTTAATAATGTTTTCGCAAAACTTCAAGAGTTAAGAGTTGATCAGTCTGATCATCGTAGATAGGCATAATATAATACTGCAGGATTTTGGAAGGAACGCCTTGTATAAGCTCCTAAAATCCCGAGGCATGACCTTGTTGATTCGAACAGTGCAGACACAAATTGTACTGGTGACTCTGCAGGTGAAACTTTTTCCCAAACGTTTCTAATGTTGTCTTTTTTTTCTTTTTAAGAAGAAAAAAAAAACATTCTAGACTTCAGTGCGGTGCTGTAGCTGCAACTCTGCACAAAAGATGACATCCATATCCAGTCTTTGTCTTGTTTGCCTGTATTCACAAAATATAATCTAACACTAACACCGATGTGGCAGCCAGAAATCACAAACTGTCAACAAAATTCAGCGGTATGACGGTTTGACAGCCAAAATAACAGAGATTTGAAGTGCGTAGGTTAAACTTTCCTCATCTTAGAGGCAAGTGATTTAAGTGACTATCAATTGGAGCAACGGACAGAGTTGACTGACAAGGAAGTGGTGTTAAAGACATTTGACAATGTCCACTGTCAGCTACAAATCTCAGTAGAACTCAATATAATAAACAGCTCTCACCCTGTGAGCTAGTGTAAAAATTTTACATAAGAGCAGCAAAGGTAAGATGGAACATGTAGTACTACATGCATCAGCAGCGATGGTCCAGAAGGAAGGACCATTGACAAGAATGTCGCAGGAAACCCTACAGTACTAACTCCTGGATTGCCAATTCCCTCTTGACACTGATGGTGCTCCAGCAGCCTTGGTGTCAGCAAACAAACAGACAACTGCAGATTGGGAGCCAGACATAATCCGTGTCCCAGAGGGACGTGGCTGAGCTTGTTAGCTAGGGCTTACTGGTATGAGTGTGGAATGAAGAGGATGTCAGTGCTGTATAGGAATTGCTTTATATCTTCTTGAACCTGTCTTGACTTCAGCTGAGCTCTAATGCTGCTTCATCAGTGAAGCTGCATACTTATCCAAAGTTATGTAAAAAAGCACAAAAAAGAAGGTTTTTGTTGTTGTTTTAAACATCTTACAGCATGCTCTTTTTTGCAGTTACCCTGTGACTTTAATTTATTAGGTAATAATGTTTTAGATGTTTTATTACTGCACGATGATCTTACAGCAATATTACATTAACTCACTCATGTTGTTCTCATCTGTTTCAAGGTTTCAGCGGCAGTCGCTCAAGATGCTCAAACGTTCTGCATTATTTCCTTGCCTTGCTACTATTAAGCTTGCATTCTTTTTAATTAGCTAATGTGGGAGATAAATGGAGACATAATGTCTGTGCGTAGGTGTGAGAGATTTACTTCAGGAGTGGATTTAAGCGGAGCATTATCAAAGACAAATTTGCTGCTGAGCAAATCTACTGTAGGTAGCATAACATCTGTTTGAAGTGAGCTATTTATTCTGGAGTGGTAGTAATCACTGTGATGTGGCTCAAATTACTGAGGTGCTGCTCCAGAATGGAATAAAATTACATTTTGCCAACCAATTTAGCGTGGCTGTTTCACAATTAGAACAGGAGGATATCACTGACACAGTTGTTCTATATGGAGGTCGATAGTAAATACATTCTATAGCAGCCACTTAATAAAACTAATACAATTACAACAACGTATATGTGCATACTGAGGAATTTGTGCAACTTGGAGAGATTAAGTTTTTTGCCTTTCTTTATGAAAAAACATCCTGCTTAATAGGGACTGGACCTGATGTGGGCAGGTGCAGGCAGGCAGTCAGCCTAGTGTGTGAGCCAGTGCACTGGATTTTGTTTTAAGTGCACTAATGAAGAAAATCTTTATATTTTTTCAATATTTCTAGGAAACTGGGATATATATTTTTTGTAGCAAGGATGCTATTGTATGATTAACTATAGATTAACTACAGAATATAATTTATTAGATTCCTTTACAGGATGAGCTTTGTTCCCCAGCAAAAATGACGATTATTTCGAAAATGACACTTAAAACTCAGCAGTCAAAGGTCATTGTTGATGAAATTCAAGGTGAGTAAATGACACTTTTATTGTTTTAGCTTGTTTGATGGCCATTTTAGCATCTATTAGTTTTCAGTCATCTGTAGCATGTTAGCAGCAATGCTCTGCTTTATCAGTGTCCGTTTCAGGATCATCAGGTTCAAATGTCAGTCTGTCCAATATACTGGTTTAATTAAAACCTAAAATATTACAGAATCCTCAGCGGTTCTTTCTGTTCTAACATGCTAAACTAAGGTTGTAAGTAAGGGCTTGTATTGAGTTGTGCTATACATCAGCATGCTAGCACTGTACTTATGCATGTTAGCATGCTGTTAGGATTTAGCTCAAAGGTTCCTGGCTGGTGACCACAAACTGGTAATTGTGGTCACGTCACTGTTTAATCTTAATGACAGCTGGGAAAGTGAACTTTTCCTGAAGTTGCAATGTAGCTGAACTGATGCTAACAAGCAGTGAATTTTTGACCTTTCAGACTCACCACCACCATCATCACAGTATAGCATTAGGCTTGTTAAAAGATAGCTGCTTTCCTCTGTAGCTTACCAGACTAAGTTATTATTATAGACATCTTCTATATGCTCAGTCATTTATTGTTTTTTCATCTCTAATTTCTTTCACATTGTTTACGTGATTTCTTGACATTGCTTGTTTTCTACAGACTAATTAATTTCTCTGCTAATCTCATTAAGACATGTGACTTAAAATCTGCTTCATTAATGACCAATGAATGCCAGGGATATAAGCACAGATGTCAATTCCACAAAAAGGGCATTGTATGAAATGTAATTAAAAACAAACTATTTTTCAATTTTATAATTTGAATTATTATGTTTATTTATTAAATGACAAGTTTAGGAAGCACATTTTCTATTTGATGGCCTCAATATATATCAAAGAAACCTGTGATAGAACCATGTAATATTTTTCAACAACAATCTGTAAATGTCTGGAAACTCAGGAGAGCAGCTTCTGGACATTTCGGAGAGGAATGTTGTGCCATTCCTGTCTGATATAGGACTCTAGCTGCTCAACAGTCTGGGGTCTTCTTTTGCCATATTTTTCATTTCATGATGTGATAAAACTTTTCAGTTGGTGAAAAGGTTGTGACTGCAGATATGCCAACCTCTGCCCATTATTCCAGCCCCAGACTCTTCTACTTTAAAGTCGTGCTGTTGTAATAGGTGCAGTATGTGATTTCACATTGTCCTGCTGAAATATGCAAGCACTTGTCTGAAAAAAGCATAATCTGAATGAGAGTATATATTGCTTGGAAACCTTTATATACCTTCCACACCTTCATGTATCTTTAAACACTGATGGCATCTTTCCAGCTGCCAGTACCACAGGCACTGATGCACCCCCATACCATCAAAGATGCTGGGTTTTCAGCTGAATGCTGATAACAAGCCAGATGGTCCCTCTCTTCTTTAGTCCAGAGCCGTATGGCTACAGAACAGTTTTCCACTGTGCCACAATCCATTTTAAATGAGCTTTGGCCCAGGGAAGACAACAGCCTTTCTGGATCACATACACATATGGCTTCTTCTTTGCATCACAGAGCTTTAACCTTCATTTGTGGATGGCACTGCGAGCTGTGTTCACAGACAGTGATGCAGTGATTTCAGTGACAGAATCATTCCTGTTTTTAAAGCAGTGCCACCGGAGGCCTGAAGATTACAGGTGTCCAATATTGATCTTTGGCTCTGTCGCTTGTGAATGTAGATTTCTCCAGATTCTTTGAATCTTTTGATCATATTATGCACTGTAGATGATGAGATATTAAATTTCACAGTTTTACATTGAGGAACATTATTCTGAATCTCTTCCACAATTTGTAGACACAGTTTTTTGCAGTTTGGTGAACCCCTGCCTATCTTTACTTCTGGGAT
This sequence comes from Pelmatolapia mariae, assembly GCF_036321145.2. NCBI lineage: Eukaryota > Metazoa > Chordata > Actinopteri > Cichliformes > Cichlidae > Pelmatolapia > Pelmatolapia mariae. Next base: position 24,396,405 of record NC_086236.1, read on the forward strand.
GCTCTTTTTATACCCAATCGTGTTACTGACCCCAAAAAGTTGATTCTGTTCATCTGGATGTAGCGTTTTCAGTGGGAGAAAGTTTCGTCGCGCAGCCAAGTGACTTCTTCAAAAGTGAGTTCAAAATGGTCACTTTGAAGTTTATTTTCATGAAATAGGGAAATGTCTTAATTTAAACTTTTGATATGCTTTCTATGTTTTAAGGTGAATTTAAAAATTGGTTTAAGAGATTTGAATTCTGTTTCTATTTAAATTTCACACAGCATCCCAGCTTTATTGGAATTGCTGGACTCCAATTGTACGCCCCTAAAGAGCAGATGGTTTCTCCCAGATCCCCGGTCTGATCCCAGACCAGGACCGGGATTTGAGATATTCTGAAGCTGAAAAGGCGGAAAGAGAGATTAAGATGCAGTTACCTCATGGCTTTTACTGAAGGCCATAGAGGCACATCTGTCATACTGAATGAGTGACTTGTACCTTGGCTGAAACTGGTATTAATAATCTACTATTGTAATAAAGTTGATGTGTCGTGGTGTCTTCTAAGTACCTTAGTGTTTGAACTCAAAGGCCATGTGATGCAGTTTGCTCAGTAGCTATCAATAGTTATTTTTCTTGACTTATGACATTCAGCTCATCCCTTAACACTTTTATAGCTCAAATAAAAGGCAAATGTTATTTTGATACAACACAGTGTCACACAAACAGGAAGTAACTCTTTTGCTAAATCAAATGAATTGTGTCCCCACAAAAAAGAGTTCTTTTGCCCATCCTTAATGTCAGTTTCTACAGTATAGCCTCCCAGTTGCTGGACATTTCCATGTCAGCCCAGCTCTTAACACCATTCTGTTCCCTTTAGCCATTAACGTCCTCATTATTCACTCACATGTAAATATCTACTTTCTCTCTTGCTATATACATTTTCATAAACTGAGATATAATTCATGTTTGGCTGTCACATTTATATTTAAAGATACAGCCGTAACAAAGAGTGTAGTGTGGGCTGAAACATGTTGGGCGTGGGTGGGTAAGAAAAAAGTATAATAGCCTCAGGAGCTGAAAAGCTTTATCTGGTTCTTTAGACGGCCTTACCAACATTTAGGAAGGTCCGTCTGTCAGTTTTATCTTTTGGCCATGAATCAGAGAAACAGTTGTGACAAATTGACAGTGACTACTTACCTTTTTTATCATGAGTTATTATCAATCCATGACACATCCAGGGGAGTGTTCAGTTTTAATTATTTGAGACTTGAGTGGTGCTCTGATATTGTCAACAAAGCCATTCTGATCAAGTACCTCGAAGATGGGTGATACTGACACATCACTTTAATGATTCACCTAGTTTTGCTCTGAATGAACATATCCATTATACTCATTAAATCACTGACACCAGCTGTGCAAAAAGAAAAAAAAGAAAAACTCTCTCTTCTCAGGTTTGACTCTTATCCATTAGTCTTTATTTTTCTCATCAACAGAAGGTGTGGCTGGTGATTGTTAACTGTGCTTTCATATTGAACGGTTAAGTGCAATTTGATATTGATTACAGTAAGTCACAGATCCCTCATCAGCTTACAGACAGACACTGGTAACATGATGTATTAAAATCATGCAGCACTCTGCTCAACCAGGCAGATGCACAGGCCCGTCTTATGTTTGCCAGTGAACATCTAAATGATTCAGAGTAGGTTTGGGAGAAAGTGCTGTGGCCAGATGAAATCAAAATCGAGCTCTTTGTGAGTATGACCCAAAGAGCACCATCCCCACAGTCTAGCACAGAGGTGGAAACATTATGCTTTGGGGCTGTTTTTCTGCCAAGGGTACAGGATGACTTCACCGCATTGAGGTGCCAAAGGACGGACATGGTACTGTAAAATCTTGGATGTACTGTACTTGAAGCTCTTTCCTTCGGGCAGAACACTGAAGATTGGTTGTTGATGGGTCTTCCAGTATGAAGATGATACCAAATATACGGCCAAGACCACAAAGAAGTGGCTAAAGAAGAAGCACATTAAGGTCATGGAGTGGTAGCCAGTCTTCAGACCTCAGTCTTATAGAAAATCTGTGAAGCTTCAAGCAGCAGCCAAGAAATGTGCTGGATTTAGAGAGTTTCTGTAAAGAGGAGTGGACCAAAATCTGTCCTGAGACGTGTGCAAACCAACATCTGAAACATCTCCAGCCTGGGGATCAAATACTTACTTCACTCAATGAAATGCAAATCAATTCATAAATTATATGTATTGAGTTTTTTCAGACTTTTTGATTGATATTCTGTGTCTCCCTATTAGAACAAAACTACAATAAAACATTAGAGACTATTCATTTCTTTTTAAGAGAGAGAAAACTCTTCAGCTGAGGATCAGATAATGAATTCCTTCATTCATTTCCTCCACAGTATGTTTTTGGCACTTCTGTGTTGGCTTCATTTTTCAGGTCTGCAGGTTGATGCTAGGTCATAACATGAATCAAAATCCCGGATTCTCCTCCTATCTCAAAATATGATAAGTGTAACAGCAACACTCTGCTTCTTCTCCAAGCATAAACAACATTTGTAGTGCAGGATTTGATAGACTGGGTTCGAACATTCAGCCCAGTGGTGAGCAGAGGATGCTAATAGCAGGTCAAGCACACAAGTTTCCAGAGAATGAGGCAGCACAGCCCTTAGGCAACAGTATAATCAGACATCACTGAGTAATTCTGTCTCAGTAAAAAGGACGGCCATCTGTCTGTCTCAGTGGAAAAGGAAAAAATGGCTGAACAAAGGATTTCAAAGCCAACTTTTAATGGCATTCTTCAAAGATATATTCACTGTATTTTATGGTGCAAAAACTCTTTGGAAAAAGTGATGGACTTCTTAACCAGAGTTCTAGCAACATAAGATACTGTTTTCAACTTCAGTCGTCAACAGCTAGATACAGAGATACGATATGTGAGTCATCTGGCCTGGCGTAGGAACTCTGGTCTGTTTTTCTAAGCTTCTGTACACCCTGTGTTCTTTGTGGGCCTCAACTTGTATAACTCCAGTGTGAAAATAGTAGAAATCAAGTACCTTACTGTCAATTCTTGCCGGGAAAGTTTTTTGATGTGTCACAGACATCGGTGTGGTGATGCGCTGCCGATTTATCATCAAGCCATAATCAGGTCTTTGTGACATTTTGTGACATCCTGCTCAAGGTCTCTAGCATTTCTTGTCCATCACAAGAGCCTCAAGCTTTATCGCATACTCACCAGGATCTCCCACCGAGGAGTGTCAATTTAATTTACTGTCTCATAAACCTGAGCCCTTTGAGACTTTAATGGTGATTACAGGCTATTCAGAGAACCAATAACAGCTGAGAGCCGGGATGGGGAGGGTACCTTGGTCCTCTGCACACCTCCACTCCCCTTCAGCCAGGGCACTTAATCTTTACACGCTCTCTGTCTTCACGGCTGAAGCCAAACATCAGCCTTTACTTCTTCAGATCCTGGCTGCTTTCCTGGTATCTTATCTTGATTTCACAGAGTTTCTCTGTATTTACCTGCAGAGCCAACATCTATGCTTTTATCTGCTATTTGAAGAGATCTGCATAATGTGGTGCAATGTGCTAATGTTGCACTCTGGATTTGCGTAGTGCTGCCGTTCCTTTAATTGGTTGAAGATGAGTTTTTTTTTCTCCTAAACACTGGTGGTGATGGCGGGGGTAATAATAGTGCTGATGAGAGATTCCTTGGTGAAATACATTGCTTTTTTAGCTGATACATGGAACTCTGAGGAATTTGCTGCTGCTCAGAGCAGTATAGAGAATGCAGCAGGCATCTGTCAAAAAAGATTACTCCTTGGAAAATGTCTTTTCTCTGTCAGCCTCTGTGTGTTTTCTTCACTGTGAGTGAGTGGGAGAGAATGTCGAGCAGCCAGACAAAGAAAAAGAAAGAATCACACAATATTAAACCGTCCATTTTTATTTGTTCTTTGCAATGGTTTTGCCCAATAAAGTGTGCTCTATTTGCTAAACTGCATTAAACACATGGGAAGGATTTGTGCAACCAGTCTTAGTATATGCATTACATGCCTGGCCTGAGTGATGTTCTACGTTTCCTACTTTCCTCACTCAGCTCAGTGATGAGAACAGTCTAAGTGCTCGGGACCTCTCTGTCTTTTATAAAATTACGGGGTCCAAAATTAAATAGAGGCATGTGCAAAGGTTAAAGGGCCGGGGAAGAGTCAGGCAGGGTTGAGGTAATGTCACTGTCGCTCTGCTGCTTTATTGAGAAGAGCACAGACAGAACCACCATCCCCTCCCTCCAAACAGCACACACACATTCAAACACATGCATTTCCCTGTATTGATTAGTTGGGGGGGGGGGGGGGGGGGTTTAAGGTCAGCAGGCATATGTCTAAATTTCTTTGTCTCTCACACTCCATTTGTCTCTGTCAGGTTCAATCCTCTCCTTCCCTCATCAGGGGCCCGTGCTTCATCCATATATCTGCGACTCCCCTCCCCCGACCCGCTCCCTCACACTCTGCGGTTTCTTTGTGTCCATCTCTTTGCCCTTCACTTGACATACATAAATCAATCAGTCAGTCCAATTTCATTCAGAGCAAAGCCTGATGGATTTGCTTCTGAGCCGCCGTCCTGATAAAGTAACAGTATCCAGAGTGTAATTATGTTCTGAATTAGATGATGTGATTATGTGACCATGGATTCGATTTTGCGTCATTTTCACTAATCACGCGCACACAGAGAAAATACAAGCACATGCAAACAGATACATAGCATTGGGAAATGCAAACATATAGCTCAAACTCAGAAATGGGGTAAACAGGATTGTTTTTATCCTGGATTTGCTGGAATGCTTCAAGAGGAACAAAAACAACAACGCATTGACACAAAATTGAATTCAATTCAGTAAAGTTAAATTTGCTCAGCCAATAATGTTTGCATTCTTTTTATTCACAAGCTTAAATCTATGTTTTCAAATGGATGGCAGTTTGCAGTGGTTTATATCATCTATTATACAACATATTCATATATTCACGTGTACAGACATTTACCTTTAAATATGCTGAATGTCCAACTTCACATCACTGGAAGGATTTCATGTGCATGTCTTTCATAAACAGAGCATGTGGGAAATTGTTTCCTAATGGAAAAGGTTTTACATAAGATTACAGCACTGTGTTGAGTCACCTTTCATTTCTTTATAGTTTTTTTTCCTTCAGACTTTCTTGTAATGTTTTATAGTGGCCTTTAGCAATAGTTCTACAGGTACAGCAGTTAGCACATCTCAGCGTGTTGTGCAATGTGTCCTTAACAAAATCTGAGGACGAAAGCGGGAGAGCCAGGTCTAAATAACCAATCTACAGCAGATCAACAGTATCTGCACATAAGAAACAAAATGACAAAGATCAAGCTGACAGAAAACGAAACAAAAGGCAGCCAACATCCAAAGAAGAGCTTTGAATTTCCCTCAAGAAGCCTGGAAAAGTATTCCTGAAGCCTCGTATCCTGATGCATGCTCAATAATCATCCTGAAGCCTACTTAAAGAAATGACAAGAAAGCTGCCTAAGAGAGTTCAGACTGTATTGAAGAATAAAGGTGGTCATATTAAATATTGACTTTCAAGTTCATTAGAATTGTACAAATTCTGTTTTTATCATATATATTACATTTCCATATGTGCTTTTCACATGCTTTAATAAATAGCTGCATATTTTTCCATTTCTTTGCAAAATATAAAGAAATGAGGGGTGGCTCAAAACTTTTGCACAGTACTGTACTTGATTCTGCTCAATAAAGTGTTTTATACTTATACCGTTAAACAACAGTGTCTTTACTTTGGTTCATTTTTATTTTTTAAATTACTTTTTAAAACTTATTCTTAGTTTTTATACTTATCAAATACAACTAATCCCAATGAAGAGAAATTAACAATGCAAACAACAAACAAAAATTGGCTTGGGTCTCAGGAGGATAGGGCAAGAGGTGGGGTACACCCTGGAAAGATCAAGATTCATGGGGCTAATACACAGAGACAGACAACCATTCACACTCACACCTACAGACGGTGCAGAACCTGCAATTAACCTAACATGCAAGTCTTTGAACAGTGGGAGGAAGTTGGAGCCATGCAGGCTCAGGATAAACATGAAAACTCTAAACAGAAAGGCTCCAGCCCACCAGTGGATTTGAAGCCAAGACCTTCTTGCTGTGAGGTGACAGTGCTAACCACTGCACCACTGTGCAATCGGCCACACAGTGTGTTATTCACAATCTAAAAATAAACTCTGTGTGATCTGCAGGAACAAGAAACAAATCCACATATTCCACTGTGCAGCTGCAAGACTTACAATTAAGGTTAGATTTATAGTTCAGTCATAATTTGGTGTACAGAAAATTGTTGTCTAGGGTCCAAGAAACCGTGACAAATCTCGAGCTCTGATGATTAAATCTTCTCTTCCACATTACAGACCTGAACCTGCCATGCATGCTGCAGAAACAAAGCTATTTGTTCATTTAAATGGTGTTTGGATGTCTTAATGATTAGTATTAGTAAATGTAGTAATATTTAAAATAACACAAAAGTTCACAGTGACACAGATAAATCAAACAAGCTATGCCTGAGTCTTAACACTTTCCCTCAAAGATAGGGCTGATAACTGATCAATAACTGCCAGACTCGATCAATCAATGTCCCCCAGCCTCGCCCAACTAAACGCTCTTTCGCTGTTTCAGACCGAGCTGCATCAGCTCCAGGGGTGATTTGTCCTCCAGTGCCTCTGTCATTTGTCTTTAGATTTCCCTTCCATCTGATAGCTCCAATCTTTTCAAATGCCCTTTCCACATGCCCTCATACCCCCTGTCAGTGATTTATACTCTCCCTGGTTGTCAGCAAGGGCACTACAAGTCCATACTCATTTGCACAAAGTCATTAAATCTCATTTTCATATTTTTATTTTGAAGAAATTAAGCAGCTTGCCACTCGCGGTGATGCAGTCCCACATGTATCCAAAGTTGTTTAATCATGCTGCTTCAGAAAACCACCTAGACACACAAGTGTGTGGATGAGAGTGAACTGCTCCACTTTTTTAATCTCCTTGTTGATGCAGTTTCACTAAAATTAATTAGAAGAACTTAAGTTGAATTGAGAATTTAAAGAAAAAAGACATTTCAATTTTATGAGGAATAGTGGCTTGAGCCTTATACAGCACATGCCAGTCTCTTTCCTTGACATTTTTTACATTGTGTTTGTTTTTGGGGGGGTTTATTTTTGACTTTTCATTTTCTCATTTTACTCTCAACGCTTCCCTCTGCAGGCAATTCACATGTGCAGTGAACTGTGAAGGAAACAATTTGTATTCTCATTCTCAAATACATCCATGCCCATTTACACACGCAAGCATACATGCATTCTGTAAAGACAAAAAGTCATTATTATGCATGAGCAGGCAGCATCATGCCCGCAGAGATGTCATTACCATGCATTTAAAAGCTGCTTGTCAGGGCAGGATTGAGATCTGTCATGGTGGCCAATGTGGAAGTGGCTATACTTTTTAAAGCAGAAGCTCTGATTTTTCTTTTTCTTTTATTGTTATTTTTTGTTCGCAGCTGATGTCCATCTGAAATTATCAAGTATTCTACGCACGTTTGTTATTGCTGTATTTCTTTACTCCCATTTGCATTCATGATATATTACTGAACCAAACTGAAACTCAAACTGCTGGGATCTACATGAGTAAATGATCACAGACATTCATTGATCAGCTATTCAAAAAATGCATGCACAAACATAGGTCGATAATCTATATTGTGCAGCCTGGTTTGATGATGAAAGGGTAATGTCTTTATCTGGAGTTATAGCTGATTTCTAATTGACAGAAAATGCAGGAAATCTATCTATCTATCTATCTATCTATCTATCTATCTATCTATCTATCTATCTATCTATCTATCTATCTATCTATCGATGGAATTATATAATTAGTTGAATTGTGCAGTCAGTATTATGAAAATAGAAAAAAAGGGAAGACCAATTTAGCTCATCAGTCAGACACAAGCCCCTGGAGAGCAGACTAGGAGAAAAGGGGAAAGAGAAACAAAAGGGAGGTGTGTGTGTGTGTGTGTGTGTGTGTGTGGGTGGGTGGGTTGGTGGGTGGTTGGGTGGGGGGTATAATGGTGTTAGTGTTTCATGAAAAACATGAAAGTTTATGCTTTTAATTTACATCTCACATGCCATACTCCAAGTATTCTGTATAATTCATGTGTAATTTTTGAAGAAGGAAAAAAACATGTTGGCTAGTGCCCGTCAAACATTTGGCCCAGGGTCTGTAACTTATGCCTCTTTGGCATAAGTTGGTTGTGATTAGAAACAGATTTACAAAACAAAGCCTGGCTCATGCTAAGGTTTATACTTATCACTTTTATACATTTAATTGCCGATATGACAACATTCAGCTTTTTAGAAATCATTCTAACGGGGTAGTCCTGTGCGCTTCGACGCAGCAGATGGCAGCATACGCCAATCGGTTTGTTTACAAAAATACACGAAGAAGAAAGAGAAGCGGAAGAGACGTGGCACATAAACAGAAGGAGGAAGGAACCAGTTTTACTGATGACAACCTCTGGAGCCGCCTTCCATGTGAATTCAGCAAGGAAGCTTAAATGACAGGCGTACCACATCACCTAAAGCGAAAGCGACTCGATTAATGTCTGTCTGATAGGTAACGTCAGTAATTATTGTCTATATTTGAACTTCGTCAACTCCAACAGCTAGCTAGTTTAGCTCGCTAACGCTGCTTTACCCGATAACTTCCAGTTGAGCTAGCAGCTAGCCGCTGTTAGCTCAGTTAAATGTGGGAATTACGCTGTGGCCGGGTGTTACAGCTGTCAAGACGTGTTAGTTGATATTTAAAAAGACGTAGATGCTGAGCAGCTAGGTTTTCGAATTACTTATGGGAAGTTCCCACGTCCAAACACTGCGTGCAACTATTACAGATAAAGAAATAAAAAGTACTGACAGTAAATACAATGAGTAGCATCTATTGCCGTGTTTGAGTGGTATATTGCTCATATCTAAATTATGGCACGTTGGCAGAAGGTGGCGATGATTTGAAACCCCAGCCTTTAAACTGCGTTATAATATCCAAAGAGTGTTAGGTTTGTTTGGGACACTTCATTTGCTGACTGTGACATGACAACAGGGTGACATCAGCGAAGTAGTTATGAAGACCACCCATACTTCAGCCTTTGTACTTAATATCACCTAGCTAGGGCAAAACACTCAGGAAACGTCACTTATATTTAACAGAATTCTAAATTCAGAAAAGCTGAAGTCAAGTTGACTTCAGCCCCTGCAATACTAACATCATTTGTAACTCTGTATGGAACTATGTAGGAAGTACTGTAACATATCAAGATAGGATCTGTTCTTTGGAGAAATATGTAAAGAATGTGTGTTAGGCGAAAGCAGAAAATGAAATACCTGTTATATATATGCACACCGTTATAAAAACATAAATTTTGTCTGTTTTCAAAGCCGCATACTGGCTTCATTGTGTGGTGGTTTACATTTGCCTGACCAGCAAAAGATCCACAGTTCGATCCCAGGAGGAAACAAAGATTCCTTGGGGAATATATTTGGTTCAAACCAAATATATGCGTTTCTCTTTGTGAATAAGAAAGCAGACAAAGCTAGCTCTTTATATCATCACATACCATTTTTATATTGATATATACTGACATATCAAGTTTCCAAGCCATAAAATTAAATTTGTATTAAAGCCATTAAATATTTTTCATGCCAGATGTTGAATAGGTTTATTTTCTTGAGCAAAACATAACTTAAGTTAAAACCCGACTCATTACTTTTTTTTATTCAGGAGGATTTCTACACTCAATGTCAGGAATTTTGTCAAACATTTCCTGTCAGGAAAACATCAACAAATAAAGTTATGTCATTTTTTTGTCTCTAAGCTGTATTTAAAGTGCAGCTGGCTTCAGGATAACTAGATTAAATGTGAGCCTTTAAAAGTCTCATGTTTTACAGGCATGCTTCATGTTTGTAGCTTCTGCTCATAGTAAAATGGAGTGTAGCCTTGAAGTTACAAAATAATGACAACTGTGATCCTCAGTCTGAGCTCATGCTTTTTTAGGAGTCCAACACAAACTACTTGTTTGTCCTCAGCAGATCGCAGGTGGCCATGGGTCTCTGCAAGTGTCCAAAGAGAAAAGTGACCAATTTATTCTGCTTCGAACACCGTGTAAACGTGTGCGAGCATTGCCTTGTCTCCAACCACAATAAGGTTAGTGGGTGAATGCATGGTGTCGCGCATATTTGTACAAACTTGTAGTATCACAGTAACCTTTTGTGTTTTTAACATTTTCTCCTTCAGTGTATTGTGCAATCATATTTGCAATGGCTTCAGGACAGTGATTACAACCCCAACTGTACTCTGTGTAATAATCCACTCACTGCACAGGACACTGTCAGACTGATCTGCTACGGTGAGATTCAAGTTTCTTTTCCTGTACAAGTCAGCAGTTCATTGTAAGCAGAACAGCAAAGATTAATGGACTATTTAAATTTTTTTTTGTGCTCATAGCTTAAATAAATACGATTCTGATCCTATCTCTGCAAAGTGAAACTTTATTTTTCCCTCACAGATGTGTTTCACTGGGCATGTCTTAATAACCTGGCATCTCGACTGCCCCTCCATACGGCCCCAGCAGGATACCAGTGTCCCACCTGCCAGGGTCCAGTTTTCCCCCCTACCAACATGGCCAGCCCAGTTGCTGATGTGCTGAAAGAACAGCTGTCATCTGTTAACTGGGCTAGAGCTGGTTTGGGGCTGCCACTGGTAAGTCATTGTTGTGTAATCTCCCTGTTGCCGTTGTATCCTGAAAAACTAATCAAGTAAAAAAAGCATACACAGCCATTCTTAGCATTTTCTGGTTGTATTTAAATATCAAGTTTACACGTGTGATGCTCTGAGATAATGAAGCGAGTGATGTTTGACTATCTCAGATTGAGGAGCCTGTCCAGGTCCTTGATGAGACTGCATCTAATGATGTCACAGATTATGCAGACTGGTCAACATTTGATTGTAAGCCTTACTCCGTTTCCTTCTCCGTTCTATTTGAAGTTTTTTCATTTGTAATAAAAGTAGCAAACATCAGATCAGATCATCGGTCTCTCTTTTTTTCTTTTTTTTGTGTGTTTCTACAGCACAAGAACAAAGCAACATGTACCCCAGCCATTCTTACACCAGCAGCGCACCATCTAATTACATCTCACCTCCACAACAGGGAGACATTGGAGGTCCTCATAAGAATGGGGATCCAAACATGCAGGAGCACTCTATGATCAACTTTACTACTGGCACCGCCGGCGATACTATCACAATACACACAGGTACAGTGCTCAGAAAGCCCTTCCAATCTGCTCCCACTCTCTGCTGAGACCGATTTCTTGAATCCTTCCACCCTTTTTGCCAAACAAAGCTAAACTTTTCATAAGCATTCTCATAAACGCCAAAATGCATTCAGGGTGTAAAACATAAGTCCTTTTACCACCATCTGACTTTTATACCCAACCTCTTCAACCCCAAGTTTCCCCAAGTGCTCCCCTAAAATGTCTTTGTGCAGACAATGATTAAGATTCTAGTGGTGACAGTCCACGATGTTGTGGAGCAGTGCGTCAACCTTGATGCCCAAATTGGGCCAAGAAATTGAAATTTACAGAATTGGGGCAAGATGCCTGTCCGTTATTTCTCCCCCATTCATCTCTGTGCTACGTCCTCAGGGACAGCCATGATAGCAGCTGGAGGACGTGTCATAAATTTCTGCTGTCAAAACTCTATCCATCCATTTTCTTCCAGCTGTCCAATTCAGGGTCGCATGGGGGGAGCTGAAGCCTGTGTCGGTTGTCAGGGTGAAATGAGCGGGTACACCTTGAACAGGTCACTAGTCCATGGCAGCGCTAAAGTAGAGAGACAGCCAACTATTCACACTCGCATATCCACCTACAGCCAGTTTAGAATCACCAGTGTACCTGGAGAGAACCTGCACACTCCATATAAAAAGATCTTAGCTGGCTAATGGGTTTGAGCCCAGAGCCTTCTTGAACTCTGTAGCTCAAAATATAATATAAAAACAGTTTTCCTTTCTTGCTGAGACATAATCCTTTTCTTTCCTCCAGCGTCATCACCGAGAAAGGTATATGACACACGGGACGGTGGTCACAGCTCTGTGACACAGATCGACTTTGATGACGACAAGTATCGGCGGCGACCAGCGTTAAGTTGGTTTGCTCAAATACTCAAGTTAGTATTATATGACAGCATTTTGGGACAGAGACTTCTTTATTTACTGTGACAGAAAATAATATGGGAATGTTCTTGTGATCTTTCCAGGAACCGCACTGGTGGAAAGCGGAGCTCTCTTTCCTGGAAACAGCGCGTCTTCATGCTTCTGCTGGTCGGAGTTCTGGGATTCTTTACGTTGATAATCATCATGGCTAAACTTGGACGCGCGTCGGCTGGCTCAGACCCAAATTTAGATCCTCTTCTTAACCCCAACATCCGTGTGGGGAAAAACTAATGACATGCAATGACCCCTTCTTTTTCTCATGCGTTACACAACGTATGCCTGTGTAGAAAAAGAGCTGAAACTGGACTACTATTATAGGGTTAGCTCACCAGAGGGTGCTGTTTACCCACTGGGAAGAGGCTGTACTTTATAGTGGAGGCAATCCCTGATTTCTCTCTGTTACACAGGGCCATGGACCTGGGGACGTGACCAAGGCTTGGTGTGTTTTGGCAAAGGATTTGGTAACTGTTGCTTTGATAAAGAGGGGCAGTATTTGTATAATATTTGTCACTGATCTTTATAATTTGATTTTCTCTTTTTTTTTTTTTTTTCTTTTTCCTCAAGTTTACTAGAAACTAAACACTGTTGATGTTGAAAGAACATCTTAAGCTGGCAGAAATGCCAGAATGTAACAAAAAAAGCCACCTTTACGCAGATTTAAACAGATTCCAGTTACAGGTTTGTTTTTGAGGGTTGTGAATCTCTCATTGAGAAAATGTTGCCCTTATAACTGGAGTTGTACCCCACACATAATACACAACTATTTATAAGTGTCTGCATTACTCCTGAAAACTGAATGCTTTGCTTTTAGATTTTCCATACATACTGTGTGTACATTTTTCCTGATATTTTTGACTGGCCATTAAATAGAAATGCTCCAGAAAGGCAGTATTTTTTTAATTTTATGGTGATGTATTCTTCTGCTGTGCGCAACAGAAATCATGCGGGAGCTTTGTTTGAAATGCCATTTGTATAGCTTCAGCGGGGATATGTTATATTGCACTTTATAGTGTCGTATATCAAACATATTTATTATCTTATTGCCCAGTTTTAATGAAGCTCCTGCTGACTGCTGGCGATGCAGACCAGTGATTTTAAGAGTAAATAAGATCCCACATAAATGACAACATTTCTGGATGATTTCTCCAGCCTTCAAAGAGCAGGAAGAAAGGAAAAAACAACTGCTGTCACTCCTGCAGACAGCAGCCTGCAGGAGTGCGTCTTCTCTTCTACAGTATCTCACTGTGACAAAACACTACATATAGAGTACATCTGTTCTAATAAATGGTGACTTTGAAAGGTTTTGGAGTTTGTATCTTATTTCAGTAGGTTTTCACGTTTTTCAATCAGGATATATTTTAAAATCATACTTTTTTTTTTTTTTTTTTAATTTTTCAACAGGGAGTATGCATGGGCTTTAAAATTATATGTTTTGAAGGAGCTGCATGCTCGGACTTGATACATTAGGAAAAAAAATACAAGCAGGCCTACATGGTGTAGACAAAGCCTGATGAATAATCAACGCGGTGCTAAACCATGTGACTGCAAGCAACTCTAACTCAACTCCCCCTGCTGGTCTAACTTTGCTCTTAAAGATCAGAGTCTGCCCTCTGAACAGACTCCCAGTTCCCCTGTTTTAAAATTTATTATTATTAATTAAATACTTTATGCAGGGTTTTCCTGAATAGTTATGTACATATGACAGTAGTCAGTGCTCAAAAGCATAATAGTTACAATTTGGGGCTTAAAGATCCAGAATCATATTAAACCTTTTAGTCTCATCTCGTCACACACTCACTGGCCACTTTGTTAGGAACACATTGCTAATACTACGTTCCTCTGGTTTTGTGATATTTGGCCCATATTTACTTCATAGATCAGTAACAATGCAGCCATTAGGACATGGGTACACTGTGGTCATAAAGGACACTGACATGTCAGCAACAATACTCATGCAGGCTGTGACCTTTAAACAATCCATCACCCTGAACTGTTGATACAAGGCAGGATGGATCCATTCTTTCATTTTTCAAAATTCTCACCCTACCATGTAAATGTTGCAGAAGACATTAGAATAGGCAATGTTTTTCCACTCTTCTATTATCCAGTTTTTGTGAACTTGTGCAAATTGTAGCTTCAGTTTCTTCTGCTTAGCGGAAAGAAGTGTCACCTGATGTGGTCTTCTGTAGCCCGTCTGCTACAAGGTTCAATGTGCTCTCCATTCAGAGATGCTGTTCTGCATACTTTGTAATGCATGGTTATCTGCGTTACTGTTGCCTTCCTATCAACTTAAAGCAGTCTGGGCAACATTGTCTTTTCTCCCAGAGAGATGCCACTCACTGGATATTCTCCCTTTTTTCCAGAACATCCTTTGTAAACCCCGGAGATGGCTGGGTGGGGAAATGCCAGTGTGGAAATGAATAGCAATAAAATATTCATGTGAAAATGGCAATAGGAGCTTCAGTGCAGGAGCTTCAATTAACAGACCACAACTGGCCATTTATTAGAAACGTACAAACATGCAAAGAAATTATATGACTGCAAAAGTCATTGAATTCCTTGTATGGCAACAACTCCCGTGACTGGAGGCAACCACCAGCTGCAGTCCTAGAAGCAAACAAGGAATTAAAAATCTACACTAAATACAGCCGCTAGAATTACTAAACAAGTCAGTGCTGTGAATGGCGTCTAAAACAATCCTTAAATAAAAGGCAGCCAGTGCTCTGCTCATTTTCTGCCTACAATTAAAAGTAACGTATGAATTAATAAATACAAAATACACCAATACAGAAACAGTAAATCTTTACAATTATTAAAACTACTCATAAAATATCTGTCATTTCATTTTATCTGACAAAAGTATTAGTCAGATCTGGAAGTCAGTCAGGCAGGAAGCAGGCCCTACAGCTGGCAGCAATCACCTGTGTGACTCACTTGTGATTGGCTCTTCCCTTGCTTGGTGTTCCCAAGCTACACTCAGACCAGCACACCTGGCACCAGGAACTGTACCACATTTAAAATCTCTGTATTACTTCTGTTAGTTTATTATTAAAATGCCAGAGGCCCAAACAGTTGGTCTGAGATTCAGTAAGTGACCTTAAGGCATGCTTTGGATTGTTCATGTGATGTACCAAGTGAACCTGCATCACATGATAGGGCAACATACCCATTCAACAGTCATATTTTCCCTGCATAAAAAGTTTACTTAAAAGCTATAATAATTAAATGTATTTGAAAAAGGACAATCACAGTCTTTTAGCGTGGAGAGTACAGCATTCATTTCTGCCTGCAATGACTTATTGCGTGATGTAACTTTGCCACATCCTGCTTTATTGTGTCCTGTGTAGATATTAGTGTTATAAATATCCACCAATGCGCATGAGCATTATCTGACTCTCCCAGCTTTCCATTGTGCATGCTATTGATTGTCTGTGGTTCTGAGCCACGGTTACATTGATGAGGGGAGACCTGCCAGCAGTTATCAACATGCACATGTTGCAAAAATTACAAAGCGGATCACAGCTCTGTGGTATACACCAGAATATTTTGATTGTATTCTCCGACATGTTACTCGATACATGAAAATTTTCTGTGGTGGTTTAACATAACCGCTTGACTGCTTTGTGAAGTCTAATGGTTTTTGTCACTCTATCGGAGTTCAATGTATTTCTCAGTAACTCTGAGTTATTAGATTGTCCATTGCACTGACATAATAGGGGCATCCTGATCAATACGTTCACACTTTCTTGTTAACACGCTGCACACTTTTCCTGCACCTCGCTGCACTCCTGATGCCAATCGTAGGCGGTAAAAATGTCTTTGTAATGAACTCTCACATCTGGAGTGAGTTTTATAGGGTAGCTTGGCCTTTTTAACAGAAGAATTTTCATTTTCCCATCTCTAACACATTAAGAGACAAAAAAGAGCATTCTGTGAAATGTATGATACAAGAAGATAACATCTGATACCCACCCACCACCATGCCTTGCAGTCATACAGACTGGCTTCAAAAACAGAGTTTACCTCACATTTTGTTCCCTTTGCTGTTCCTATTTTTGATGAGCCCAGCTGTACGTGCCCCTGTGCACACTGAGCAATGAATGCTGGAAGCCATTGTGTTTTTTTGGCTGGCATAGCATCTCACATCAGTGACATTAAGGCTTCATTCTATCGCTGTGTCTTCAGGCCATTTCCAAAATAAAGATAGATTCTTGTGATTTTTGAGACTTCTTTGGTGATATATTGAGACAGGAAGACAAAGTTCAAATAATGCAGCGCTGCTTCGATGTCTTGCAGCTTCAGCAGAACAAAACCAGTACAAAAATCCAGAAATATTAAAAAAAAAATGAAAGTGAATGAAAACTGCAGTGAAAATTAATGTTTCAGGCTTTTTTTAATGTACACTGCAGAAATGTGAACATGTGGCTTGTATTGATTTTGGAGTTATACTGTACATGCACAGACCAATACATTCCTCATTCAGCTGGTTATTTTTAAATTCAAAAGGTGTCGTACAGAGTATTCAATAGAGTTTAATAGAGTTCAAAGTAGCTGCTCGCGGCAGCTCTCCTTTCTGTCATTGGACGGTGCAGGAGTATAAATTGAAATGGGAGTGTGTGTGCTTCACATGTGCCTCCCAGTTCAATTAGAAGGCGCATCACACAAGGGAAGCTTCTGTGAACATCAGGGCCTGTGGAAGACTGTGAGTACAGCTCTTGTCTCTATGGCAGCTTAGTTAGTCACAAAAAAGCAGCTGAAACAGTTTTTCATCCTCTCGAAACCTGTTGTTTTTCATTACATGTGAGAAATGAGACTGATGTTAATGCTGTAATTTTACGTTTAAATTAAGTTTAAGTAAGTTTAAGTTATTTGTTTTCATTATGGATCTAGATTGTAGTAATCTAGAATAGATCTATGAATTTGTAATCACTGAATGTATATTATAACAGGCATTCTCAGATTTTATAGATGCAAATTTGAAGTATTGCTGTGTTCCTGTTATTATGCACACTTTGAATATGACAGAAAAATAAGCAAGACTCTGAAAGCACAAACCTCCACTAAGGCAGCTCACTCTCTTGGGGTCAACTTCAAAGACAGGCAGATGTGAAATGTAAACGTGAGGTCGGAGGTCAAATGTGACGTGACATTTGGATACAAACTATAATGTAAGAATCCCCATCATATACCAGTTTCATTTCCTTTATTCTGCCAACGCAAACAAAGGCAACAGAATTTTAAGCATAGTTTAAGAGAAAGTTTTATCAAAGTTTTAACTTATTTGGCCTTGAAGAAGTCAGAGGTCCAAAGTAATGTGATATTTAGAATCCTCATGTATCATTCACTACATACCAATACCTTATCAGTACAAACAATGACAATAAGATATATAGTTTTAAATAGATCTATATATGATTATTATCACATTGAAGCAAAGGTTAGAGGTTAAATGTGACATAATATTTTAAATCTTTCTATGGTACAATAAACACCACAATTTTGTTGTGGTGTTTATTTTTGTTTCTAAGTTATAAGGTTTTTTGTCAATTCTTGACTAATAAATCATTACATTGACCTTGAAGAATTGGTGGATGTAAGCCAAATTTTAATGGACTGCTGACATATCCTACCCTACACCCCTACAATGTTTTATCACAATTCATTCAAAAACCTTTCACATTTACATTAGCAGAGGCAACAATGTGATCAAAGCAGAGGGATTTATATTGCGAAGTTGTAAATAAAGCAAATGTTTTCCCAGGAACTGAGTTTGTGCACGTGTCTGAGGACTCTTGATTGCATTGCCAGACCTGTACATCCTCATCAGAACACCAGGGAGATCATAAGTCACAAGGCAGAAATGTGTGATCATCAAGAAAAAGAGCACAAGCACAGAAGACCACCTGGCTCAAAAGCTCCACATGTGAAGCACCACCATCAAAATCAAGGCCATCAGCGTCACGATAATAAACAAAGGTTGGATGACGATAGTCATGAGTAAGTCCATCCTTTTTCTAACTGTATGTTACCAATAATTATTTAAGCATTTCATATAGATTTTTGGGGTTTTTACAAAATAAGGATGAATCATGTGAGGTCTTTTCCATTATAAGTGATGAGAAGTAACCTTTTCACCAATCATGCCATATGCTATCAGAATAGAATTTTTGTTTCTTCTTAAAATTGTCCTTCAAAGTCTGGGGAAGTGAATCTCGGGGGTTGGTTGGTAGTTAGGCTAACCACGTATCAGAATTCATTTACTGTAGACAGTGTGCCCTTTAACACCCATGTTTTCTTTTTGAAACAGCACTCATTCAACAGCAGAGGAGAGCATTTTGAGTGATCATCATACCAACCGTCAACATCAGTCCGAATCTCACCATTACCACCACAAGCAAAACCATCGTCATGTTTCTCTTTCACAAACTTCCTCAAGTTCCTCAAGCCATTCTTCTTCATCCTCTTCATCTTCATCGACATCCTCATCTTCCTCTTTGTCCTCCTCCTCTTCTTCTTCCTCCTCCCCTTCCTCTTCCTCTTCTACAACATCTTCCTCTTCTTCTAGTCTGTCTTCTGAGAACAGCAGCAGCAGTGACACTTCAGATAGCAATCCTTTCAGGAAGCCACAGCATTCACAATCCTGGACCGATATCTCTGGAAAACACAAGTACTTTGATGAAGGAGATGACATGGCTCCTTTGATAAACAAACCAGCTAATCTAAATGAGCTGCCCAACAAACAGAAACAAGAGAAAAGCAAGTCCTCTCGTTGTGGCCCCAAAAAAGGAACATTAAAAAGCCCTAAGAAAATTACAAGAAGCTTTGAAAATGATGGAAGTTTCCGCAAAGCCAAATCAATGGAGGCTCTCACCACACCCAAAGACAAAGGACATGGAAATGAGGATGAAAATGAATCGGAGAAGAGGAAAAATGAAGCCAGGAAAAATTTAATGAAAGAAAAAATGAAGTTCTCTGCTTTTCTTAATGAGATTACTCGGCAGGTGCTCAGCCCAATGAGGCTAACCACTCTTGGCGTGACAGATGCGCAACGACCCAGCAGTCCAGGGCAGGCCTCTCTTAGATCCAGGAAGGCGGACAGCAGGACTGACAAACCTAGACAGCAAAGAAGCCGGCCCACCAGTGCGGACTCAATTAGCTCCAGCAAATATTCACACTCTTCGCAGTTGTCTCAGTCTAAATCTTTCCACGGTGAAAGTCGCTATTTTGAAGAGTCACCCCATCACATGCATCATAGGCCAAAAAGCTGCACAGAATTCAGCTGTTTTAGAAGACGTCACTCATGGTCTCAATCTCCTGAGCGTCACTCCCATTCTTTTAAGCGCTACCGTAACCACCACAAAGGAGACCATGAGACTTCTAGTCCCCATCACCATCATCATTACCATGGAAATAGCCCAAGTCATCATCATCATCACAGAAAGGACCACAGTCCTGTTTATCCCCATGGAGATTCACATAGCCATACTTACCACAACAAAGATTACCACACTGCATCACATCACCATTACCATGGGCAACATCGACATAGAGAACCCTATAGCCCATCCCATCATCATAGTAGTGCACACCATCACCACCAAGGCAAGCACTACGGTCATGTTCATCACCATCACCATCATCATGTAGACCACAATAGCCAAGGCCATCACCAAGGAGACCATGATAGTCCAGACCATCACCATCATCACAAAGACCACCATAGTCCAGACCATCACCATCATCACAGAGACCACCATAGTCCAGACTATCACCATCATCACAGAGACCACCATAGTCCAGACCATCACCATCATCACAGAGACCACCATAGTCCAGACCATCGCCATCATCACCAAGAAGACCATAGCCAAGGTCAACACCATCACCATGGAGACAACCATAGTCTAGACCATCAGCATCATCACAAAGACCACCGTAGTCCAGACCATCACCATCATCACAGAGACCACCATAGTCCAGACCATCGCCATCATCACCAAGAAGACCATAGCCAAGGTCACCACCATCACCATGGAGACCACCACAGTCCAGACCATCACCGTCATGGTGGAGACCATCACAATCCAGACCATCACCATCATCACGGAGATCACCATAGCCAAGGCCATCACCATCACCATGGGGGCCACCACAGCCCAAACCATCACCATCACCATGGGGACCACAATAGCCCAGAACACCACCACCATCATCATAGGGATCACCACAGTCCAGTGCATCAGCATCACGGAGACCACCACAATCTGGGGCATCCCCATCATCATCATGGAGACCACCACAGTCAAGATCATCATCACCATCATCATAGAGACCACCACCTTTCAGACCATCATCGTCATCATGGAGACCATCACAGTCCAGACCATCACTATCTACACCGTGACCATCATAGTTTGAACATTCACCATCAACATGACCACCACAGTCTAGATCATCATCATGATGATGTTGATAGTTCAGGCCATCATCACCAGGAAGATCAACATAGGGAATCTCATCACAA
Organism: Pelmatolapia mariae; assembly: GCF_036321145.2. NCBI lineage: Eukaryota > Metazoa > Chordata > Actinopteri > Cichliformes > Cichlidae > Pelmatolapia > Pelmatolapia mariae. The sequence continues at coordinate 24,417,268 of NC_086236.1, forward strand.
TCAGCATCATGGAGACCAACACAATCCAGGCCATTGTGTACAACATGGAGACCACTACAGATCAGGTCATCACCACCATGAATCACATCCCAACCAGCACCACTCAAGAAACAATGATCTTGACCATGATGACCACCACACTCATTTGAAGGGGCATTCTGCTGGCAGTCCACCGGCACACAGGAAGACAGAGCCTCTTTCCATTAAACCAGAGTCTTCCGGGACAACAACAAGCAACCCCAGCAGCCACGAAGAGGAACGAACAAGTTTCATTGGTCCATCATTACATCAAGTATGGCATTATTATACTCACTGAAAATGTTTTCTATTATGGTGTTCATACATACAAGTAACTACCAGGATCACATGGCTGCCTGTGTTTTATGTGTTTTATTAACTGGTTATGTAATGATGTTCATCTAATTTCCATTCATATTGATTTGGGCAACAGCTTGCACGCCATGGCAGACAATAGATCTGCAAATGACGTTCACGTGTTAAAGAACAATAGATTAGTTACAGAACAATAGATTAGCTACTAAATACAAACTAATAGCAATCAATTTGACATGCTAGACTAATATTCTGTGTTCATCTTTCATTTCATTTCATTTTTCACTTTAGATAATAGAGTACCTGTTGAATGCTGTTTTTCTCATTAAATTTATGTATTTATTTCTTTAATACAGGAGAAGAAACAGGAGCTGGGTAGAATCATGTAAGTATAATGTTATTCGTTTGGGTATTTGGATGTGAATAACATGGAAAATATAGAACTGTTCATTTAAAAAGAAAAAGAACTATGCATCTAAGCTGGAGAACACTTGCTTTTTGTCTGTCTGTATTATAGGATAATACAGGAACAAAATGAAGGTCTGCACCACAGTTTGCTGAAGACAGCTGTGAGGATGGAGTGTTTGGGAGAGGAATTCATGAGTAGCCAAAAGCTGTTGGAGGCAGAACTTCAGAGGACACGCACAGAGCTCAGCAACCTCACGGAGAGGTTTAAGAGGTGAAGAATGCCATTTCCAGAGACTAACTGCAAATAGTGATAACAGTTCTAATGATTGCTGAGTAACTCTGTCTTTGCCTTATTTCAGACTACATGATAACTGCTCCTCCACACAGCAGACTAATAATGTTCTGGAGCAAAAGCTTCACTCAGTGGTGAGAAAGCAAGCATGGCTGTACATCTGATGTAAGACATCCATTACTATAAACATATATGTGAGCTATTACGTCTTGTTCCCCCATTTTCCTTCTGTTTCAGACTCAAAATATGGAAGAAGAACGACAAAGGTTGAACCGTCGTATTTCAGAGCTGACACAGCAGCTTGGTAATGTGAAATTTGCCAACTCTGGCGAAGTGTTCAGTGTAAGCTCTTTGACATTCTTTCATTTCTAGGTCTGGAAAATATTAGTAACATTTAATTCTGGTATTCCTTGCAAATATCAAAGTAGCGGCTGCTCAGGTTGAAGAAAAAAATCTGATTGTTTAGATCAGTGATTCCCTAAGTGTGGGAAGTATCTCTAGGTGCTGCAGGTGAGCTGCAGTAATAACAGAAATTCATTTTGAAATTACTCTCTAGTCACATACAGTTAGATATTTATATAAATGTATTTAATTATATAAAAAATAACTTTAAACTGGTAACAGGAGGGGGTTAGTTTGTGATATTAATCATTACTCTCACCTAAATGTACCATTCTTGTATTGAAGTTTGTGTCCCAGAGACAAGTGGGTCACACAATGGTCTAAACACTTATGTCTGAGTAGCATTAGCAATTTATAACCAACAGCCTGTGTAGTTTATGTTTTTTAAATACAGTTTTCAAGGAAATGCATCACTCTTTGATTAGAGTGAGATTTATGATTCGGTCTTTAAGCAGGCCCGCAGCACTCTTGATATCAGGAATGGCTTATTTAAAAGTTTATGGAAAAATACCTAAATTCCCACTGGATTCAATACCGCAATAATAATTTGATGTTCTAGTTGTAAATTTGTTAAATAGATGACAAACCACATGATTTATGGTGTTCCTAGCTTGTGATTGACAAGTTGCAAATGTATCTGGAGTGTCCTTAGTTTCTCAGTCGGATCCATTCATCCCTTGTGATTTCTGATGTCTGTCAAGATGATATTGACCAAAATGTCAAATTTGAGGTTTCAGAGTCCACATGACATGCAGGCTATATTAGTCTTTTCATACAGTATGAAGAATAAATATGTTTTTCCTATGTCTTAAATAGTTTAGAGGACAGTGTAGCACTTGGCATTAGTATAATTTTTTTCATACAAAACCTTTGTTTTCCTTTCAATCATATTTCGTATTTATTATTTCCAGATTCCATTGAACTGATCAGTTTCTCTTCTCATTTCAGGTGACTTCTGCAATACACAAAAACAACCATCATTTTCAGTCAGATGATACCATTAATCAGGTGGTTCTCCCAATCGCTCCCCCTCCAGTTCAGTTTATGGACAACGATAATTTTGGAAAGGTTAAAGCTGCTGGGCAGGAGCAACCTCTAGGGTCAGTCCCAGAGGAGGAGGAATCTGACTGGTCTGAAATGGGAGAAGAGACCCCACGGCTTATACTGACAGGATCAAACAGGGGTCAGACCTGGAGACACCGGGAAGCAGACCTGGACAGAGACAGCGAGTCAGGAAGTGAGGAAATTGCCAGACGACACTCTCCACGCCCACTGCAAATACCTCATCTTCAGTTCACCTCCCACAGTGACAATTTACCTGCACCACAAACTAGTTCTCGCCCTTCTGGCATGAAGAATCTTTCTGATGGCATTACAGGTGAGGGAAGTTATAGGTCCTCTAGTCCAAATCACGGATCTGCCATTCTTATCCGGTCAGCAAGCCTGGAGGAAATTCCTCTGGCATGCCATCACATGCAAAAAGAGCTGAGAGGCACAGAGGCCATGATGGACCTCCGCCATCGAGGGAATGAAGCTACTGAGGATTTAGATAATGAGATCATTCATCATTGGAACACAAGCAACCACAGGGTTATTGGGAGGCCAATAGATAGCAGTATGTCAGAGGCAGATAGCAGCTTGGCCAGCCTGCAGTCAGCCGAGCGGATGCTAAACCACTTCATATGTGATTCATACACTACAGAGGGAAGAGAGCAGGACAGGGCTGAAGTACATGGCTGGATAGGAGGGATTCCAGATGAGGTGCTGAAAGGAGAGCGAACAAAGCTGTGACAGTAACATGACTGTACTAAAATCCTAATTTAATGTAGCTATAGTAGAAAGTTTAATGAATAAGCTCATTTTAGTGGTTTATGGGTTCAGCCACATTAATTTGATGTTTGATGTAATTTAATTTTTGAATTTGAAAAGTAGATTTTATGGATTTACTTTGATAAACTGATGCTGTCACTTTCCTACTGTCCAACTGGTGTATCCAATAAAAGCGATGAGTTTCTAGCTTTAAATTATTATAGCTGGCATTTGCTGAAAGTGATTGTTGGTCGATGAATACTATATATATAAATGTGCACCTTGGAAAATCCTGTACAGCTTAGATAAACTGATTAATTCATCGTAAAATGTAAATGTGTATTTTTGTTGCATAGATACAAATAGAATGGTCAGCCAAAACCACTGACAGGTGAGCCTCCAAGGCGCCACCACAGAGCCCACATGATCCAAAGGTTCCACTGCTGAAACAACAAAACAGCCACAGTTCATACTCTGACAGGTCAAATGTGGTTTTGTGGCTAAAGGACGACATACACAATGTTAGGCAGGTGGCTGATCAGTGCAGTTCCTTTTCTTTTTTCATCATTGCAGAATTTTAAAAAGTCATCATATAAGTTATACTTATTTACATAGCTAGCTACTGTTAGACACTCTTGAATGCTATAAACAACATCAAGCACAATTTAAAACAGTTAAAAAGATCATATTGAACCTGATTTCCTTTTAGTTTATAGTAAAATGTAATTATGATAGGCTTGCCTTACATGCTACTGATAATATATATATACTTATAAATACGGTATTGCTATAGCTTTTAAAATGTGAAAATTATCTTAAGTTTGCTGTTTTCCTTCTATTACAATATCCTGCCAAAATAAAAGCTTGCAAATGAACAGATTTTACAGTTGTGTCTCTGTCCATGTCACATCTAACTGAAATAGACAAAACAAAACAGTGAGACACAGTTTCAGCTGTGAATAGAATAGAATAGAATAGAATTCTACTTTATTGTCATTGCACATGTCACAAGTACAAGGCAATGAAATGCAGTTTGCATCCATCCAGAAAGTGCTTTAGCAATAATATAGATATATTACAGAATATAGATCTATTATAGGCATGTTACAATGTACACGGTATGAAGGTATGTTATGAATATACTATAACTATAAGTATGTACAGGCTATGAACAGGTTATACATATGGTTAAAAATATGAAAACTATACAGATTGTAGATATACAATTGCGAGTATTAATAAACAGTTGTACACAGTTCTGAACAGTTGTAAAACTCTAATTATTATATGTACAGTATGATTGTCTATACAGCATTTACAGTAGTGCAGTTGAGATCAGTGAGATATATGGATAAATTATACAGTAGTTATATAAAGTGCCAGTGGTTGTAAGTTCAATGGTTCAGTGTTATTATTGTGTGTATGAGGGTACAGTTGGCCATTTATTTGTTTTGTCCATTGTCTGTGTGTTCAGTTATGGGTGGTTGTGTGTGTGTGTGTGTGTATGTTCAGTCCATGAGTTTGATGTGGGTGAGATGTCAGGAGGCAGAGTTCAGGAGTCTGACAGCTGTAGGGAAGAAGCTGTTCCGGTACCTTGTGGCGCCTCTCAGAGGGCAGGAGGGTGAAGAGTCCGTGTGCTGGGTGACTGGGGTCTTTGATGATTTTCCCAGCCTTTTTCAGACACCGCTTCCTGTAGATGTCTTGTATGGCAGGAAGTGGTGCTCCGGTGCTGGGCGGTTTCCACGACCCTCTGCAACGCCTTCCGGTCTGAGGCAGAGCAGCTCCCATACAGACTGTTATACAGTTGGTCAGGATGCTCTCGATGGTGCAGCAGTAGAAGTTCAACAGGTTGTCTGAGGACAGGTGATTCTTCCTCAGAGTCCTCAGAAAGAAGAGGCGCTGGTGAGCCCTCTTGACCAGCTTGGAGCAGTTGGTCGTCCAGGTGAGATCCTCTGAGATGTGGACTCCCAGGAACTTGAAGCTGTTCACAAGCTCCACAGCTGTCCGTTTAATGTAGATGGGTGGATGTGGGTCAGCATTCCTCCTGTGGTCCACGATGAGCTCCTTGGTGTTCTCAGTGTTGAGCAGCACGTTGTTGGTGTCGCACCACTCAGCCAGATGATCCACCTCCTCCCTGCCTGCGGCCTCATTGTTGTCTTTGATGAAGCCAATCACCGTGGTGTCATCTGCAAACTTAATGATTGTGTTGGAACCATCGGCAGGTCTGCAGTCATGGGTGAAGAGGGAGCAGAGGAAAGGACTCATCACACAGCCTTGTGGTACACCGGTGTTCATTGTGATGATAGACGACCAGTGGTTATCCAGCCGGACATGTTGGGGCCGGTTGGTCAGGAAGTCCAGTAACCATTTGCACATGAGGGAACTGATGCCTAGGTCTGTCAGTTTCCTGATGAGTTGTGAGGGGAGGATTGTATTGAACGCTGAACTGAAGTCTATAAACAGCATTCTGGTGTAGGTGTTTTTATTGTCCAGGTATGAGAGGACAGAGTGCAGCACAATGGAGACTGCATCCTCTGTGCTCCTGTTCTGATGGTATGTGAATTGGTGGGGGTCCAGGGTGGGGCGGAGACAGGATTTGAGGTGTGCTAGGACCAGTCGCTCTAAGCACTTTGTAATGTTGGGGGTGAGGGCTACCGGGTGGTAGTCGTTGAGGCTTGATGGTTTAGAGTTTTGGGGTATTTGGGTGGATCTAACTCTACATGACTTTCTAAGTCAATTCCTGCAAAGATTGCTGAACATTTTCCTTCCACCCACAGCCACAGTAATAACCATTGTGTTTCTCTCTATTACTATTTTACCAGTAATAGAGGTAAAATAACAGGAACATGCCTTCTTCATGAAAAGCTCAAACTGAACTAGAGTTTATCCAGAGTCCCATCTGTCTCAGTTTGCATATTGACACAGTTACAAATGATACTGAGCATATACGTTCACACTGCAGGAGCTCTGCTTGAGAAGTTTTGCACATACTGTTTGGCAAACTCAGGAAGTTATAGCTCTCCCATTTTTGTGCAGACAGAGCAGCAGCTAGTACGAGGAAGGAGACACCGGGAATTAAAATTATTTCCCCAACTTTCACGGTTAATTATCCAAATACTCCAACAGGGTACAAATAATGGACCAGTACGGTAATTATTGGTAGAGCAGAGCAAAGTAAAAAAAAAAAGAAAAAAAGAAGTAAAAATTCAATACTAGCATGACAGCGTGGATACTTTGTTTCTATTATCTAAGTGATGTAGTCCACTGAATTGAGTTAAATAAATTATTTTTTGGAAATGAAAAAAATCTATAGATACACCTTAAACATGAAAAACGTCTGAAACTTATAGCATTGCTGTCACATCTATTTTATTTATGGCCTATATCACATTTTAGACAACCTAAGTTGATCCAAAGTGCTTTAAAGAAAAGCACGTTTACATTCCAGGTCTCCAAAAATTCCAGTTTCAAAATAGAAGAAAAGCTGAAAGGTGTGTTTTTGTTGCACTGACTAATAATTGTGGAAAGCAAAAATGTCAATACTTACCCTGTATTTACTTGATACTGGATTGATACCAAAATTAGTACAACAGTAGTGATACACTTTCAGATGCCTTTTGTAAACTGTAATAAATCAACATCTCACTGTATACATGTTCTGATTAAGAAGGTGGAGACAAATATTCATTGCAGATTTGTTTGCTTACATATAAGAGGAGTTCTGCAAAGTCAGGGAAAATGACAGAGATCATATTGACCAGAAATATTAATGGAAAATTGGTACCAGTATGGAGGAGGAGGTGAGAATGTTTCCCACCTTGGGACCATGTTACTTGGATTCAGAGTATTAGTCAGGCAGTAATGAGAGTTGGCTACTCTTCCCCTCATATATTACTACTCAGAGTTGAGAGCCAGTGACTCTGGGTCCAATACAGGGCTTTGACTGTTTCTCAACCTGTAGACTTCTACATAATGGCAAATTGAAAATGGAAATAAATATTTAGACCTATTTGTCTAAATATTTTTTTTTAAATCTCATGTCATTTTCTTGTACTTTGCAATTTTTTCCAGTAGATGTGTCCCAAGTGTCTGCATTACACAGATAATGACTTGTGTATTAATAATACCTCCCTGTCAAGTTCAATTTGGCTTGTCATCCATGTCCCTCTGTATGAGTGACGGATGCTGAGCAGACAGTGGCCTGGATCCACAAACCAGTTTAATAGGATAGGTAGGTATTAGTGGTAAGACGCCCCCCTGCATCCAGGTTTACCAAATCCAGTGTGCCAAATCCACTGTGTGGCACATTGGACGGTACACAGTGGTTGCTGGAGATAACTGGACTTTTTTTCAGAATCTTTTAGGAAAAAAATAAGGTAAAATTTGACCCACCAACATCAGTTTAATTGAAGATGCACCACTTGTGATGTAAAGCTCTAAAACTCAGAAGTTTCCAGGGACTTTCTGCTAACCTCTCTACTTCTTAGTTTGGTTGTTTGTTTCTCACAAAACTACTATTTTTGTGTCTGAACTGTCCTCACACTGTTTATACAGGTGTGTTTCAGTTCTGCCGTCTTCATCTTTAAGCCTTTGGAGTCCTCTCTCTCATCTCTTCTCCTCTCTCACAGCCAGAGCACAGCATCGTCCCCCGCGGCCTCATCGCTCTCCTTCCCCTACTCCCCCGGTGAGACCTGGTAAGATTCCCCCGCTGCAACCATGGTGGTGATGAAGATGAAGTTCCCCTTTCAGAAAAGGGTGAAGCTAGCCCAGGGACTGTGGCTCCTGTCTTGGTGTGCCACAGTTGCTGGGGCCACGACCTTCACCCTGGGGTGCATCCTCAAGACGGAGCTCCGCAGGAGGGCAGAGGTACTTAAAATTTGACCTCCTAGAGTGAATACTTTCTTATACTTATTGAATTTACCCGTTTTTGTCATGTAGGATGCCTGAAAATAACTACTGGGTAATTACTATTTGCATGCAATGTAGTATTAAGAGTATGCATAGTTACTGTAACGGTGTGTAATGGGAAGAAAGTCATTACAATTATTGTTGTCTGCAATGATAACTATTACAAATAATGTCAAATAATAAACCACTAATAAGTGCTAATATTTCTAATCTCACATCAAATTGTGCATTAAATATCAGGGATGATATATTTAATTGCCTGACGAATCTGATTATCCACTATAATACCAGGTGTGAATATTCCTGAGTACACTCAACAAACGCCATCTGTGTTGGGTTTTAACTGTAGACACTAGATTTTCAGGGAAAATGCAAAAAGAAAAGGTCTTAGAGGATAAATGAAATCTCCGTGCTAATCGGCAATCAACACACCTGTGACCCACTTTGGATCCTGACTCATCATTTCATAAATTAGGCTCCGTCAGTCTTAATTACCCTAATCCCTACTGCTACTTAAGGCTGTCACCATAGCTTTGTATGATCAGTTTTATTATAACACTGAAACACTTGGAATGATTGAAAAATGCAAAGAAAATATTATCTTATTATGTAGATTACAGCAAAGGTTTAATCCCATCATCAGAGAACTCCGTTTGACTGAACACAAGACTTTGTTGTGTTTTCAAAACTGAACAATTTTCTTAAATTTCCATTTTACCAAAATGAATCTCTGCAGATGTTAGTTTGCTTGACATATAACTTCAGGAAATGTGCTCTACAAACGTGATTCATTGGAATCACATTGGTTTACCAAATATGTAAACAAAAGACAAACCAAAGACAAATAATGCAACATTCAGTAGAACCTCACTACCATGTTTAAAAGGGAAGTGACTGCAATTTCATGCAGTTTTGGTGTTTGTGTCTGTTCTGTATGGTAGAAGTGGATAACAAACTGAGTTCTGAGTTACTAAATGTACGACAGGTATCCTTGAACGATACGTTTAAGCCCCAGCTGCTTGTGGCTCATACATTCTGGTCTAGCTCTTCATTATGAGATTTAGCATCTGACAGTAATGCTGACAATATGTGCATTTCTATATATATTTACGCACATTTACAAATTGACCTCTCTTCATAAATAAAGGTGGAATCCTTTTAAGCCTTCTACGTCTCATCAACGCATGTTGTGATGTCAAAAATGTTAACTTTCATTTCAGGACTGTACTCTAGGCATTAGTGTATATATATTCAAAATAGTAGGCATTGGAGAAGAACAGTCTGACTTATTTGAGGAGAAAAAATTGGTTAAAAGGTTTACATATACATGCAATTATGTTTATGGCTGCAAACATAAGCTCTCTGGACATTTTATTAGACATACACCTGACACAACTGCTTTTTGCTTTTAAGAACTGCCTTAATTATTCATAGCAAAGTTTCAACATGGTGCTGGAAACATTCCTTAGAGAGCTTGGTCCATATTGACATGATAGCATCACACAGTTATTGCAGATTTTTTTTGGCTGCACATCCATGATTTGAATTTTGGTGTCGCATCACTCCCAAAGGTGCCAGATTAAGATCTGGTGGCTGTGGAGAATGTTTGTGGACAGTGAACATGATCATGTTCAAGAAACCAGTTTGGGATTATCTCAGCTTTGTGACATGGTGTGTTGTCCTGTACAAGGCCACAGCCATCAGAAGATGGGTACACTGTGATTATAAAGGGATGGACATGGTCAGGAGCATGTAAGCTTTGGGGTTTAAACCATGCTCAGTTGGTACTGAGGGGCCCAAAGTGTGCCAAGAAAATATCGCCACATCATTACAACCCCAAAACAACAAAGTAAATCATTGATACAAGGCAGAAAACGAGACTCACCCGACCAACATTTTTCTAGTCTTCTGATGTTCAATTTTGCAGAGGCCATGCAAATTGTAGCCACAATTTCCTGTTCTTAGCTGACAGGAGTGGTACCTGATGTGGTCTTCTGCTGCTGTAGCCCATTGCTTAAATGTGTTGTGCACTCAGAGATGCTCTTCTGCATACCCTGTTTGTAACAAGTGTTTTTTTCAGTTACCATTCCTTACCTATTAGATTGAAGTAGTCAGGCCTTTCTACTTAAACCTTTAGTATCACAGAGACATTTTCACTCAGAGAGCTGAAGCTCACTGGATACAAGCAATTTTCTGCAAACCCTAGTCATGGTTGTGTAGAAAATAAAACCCAGTATATCAGCAGTTTCTGAAATACTCAGACCAGGCACCAAGTCACCTTTCTTCTGATGCTCAATTTGAACTTGAGCAAGTCGTCTTGACCATGTCTACATGCCTAAATGAACTGAGTTGTTGCCATGTGACTGGCTACTTTGTTGTTTCTGTTAACAAGTAATTGAACAGGCGTACCTCACAAAGTGGCTTGTGAGTGCGATTTTCATAGAATTTCATACTTCACTAATTTGTTTATTTGTTCTGCATAATTATTGAGATAAATTTGAATGGTTTAATATTCCATACATTGCTGTGTGACTCACTTTCAGGTAATGGATAACCAAGACATTCATATTGTGCCGAACACCCTCATGATTGTTGGTCTCGCCTCCTTGGGCATCAACTACTTTGCATCAAAGATCTGTCAGGATGCCCTGGATGCTGGGCGATTCCCTCGCTGGAAGAACTTCTTGAAGCCCTACTTCGCCGTCTCTTGCTTCTTCACTGTGCTCATGCTGCTAGCTGTCATCATGAGCTACGCAATGAAGGGCAGTCTGGAGTCTTCTCTAAAGGCTGGCCTGAGGAATGGCATCCGCTTCTACAAGGATACAGACACACCAGGCCGCTGCTTCCAGAAGCAGAACATCGATCGCCTGCAGATGGAGTTTCAGTGTTGTGGGAACAATGACTTCAGGGATTGGTTCGAGGTCCAGTGGATCAGCAACCGCTACCTTGATTTCAGCTCTAAGGAAGTGAAAGAGTAAGGGGCTGGAGGGTAGTGGGTTTCAAATTTGTGCATATTCTTAAAAAATGAAAGAGTTTGGATTGAAAAAGTGTGACTAAAGAAAACAATCATGTGGTAACAGCGTTAGTAATCCCTCATTTATTTCTATAGCCGCATCAAGAGCAACGTGGATGGCCGTTACTTGGTAGACGGAGTTCCATTCAGTTGCTGTAACCCCAGTTCTCCACGGCCGTGCATCCAGTATCAGCTTACCAACAATTCAGCTCACTATAACTATGATTACCAAACTGAGGAGCTCAACATCTACCTCCGAGGGTGCAGAGAGGCTCTGGTCAACTACTACATGGGCCTGATGAACACAATTGGGGCTGGAGTTCTGTCAATCTTCCTCTTACAGGTAAGCCCGACAATGATTTCAGGCAGAGATTGTGGTGCCACAGCGAGCTTGTAATTTATAAAATGGGAGACATACAACACTGGGTTTTAAAGAGCTTACCCTTGTCTAACTTGCTCCCCAAACGCTCTCACTTTTGCAGGGCTCTGTGCTGGTGAGTTTGCGCCTCCTCCAGACCGCCATGGAGGCAGTGGCAGGAAAGGAAAACACTGAAATTGAGACAGAAGGGTACTTGCTAGAGAAGGGAGTGAAAGAAACTATCATGGAGTACCTCGACCCTGTGCTGAAGTTCTTCCTGCTCAAAAACCAGGTCGAAGAAGGGAGTGCTGCAGCCACAACAGCTGCTACACCAACTCCCACCTAAACCACATTTTACATCAAACATCACGTGTAAATAACTTGTACAAGACGGCATCTAAGGAATGATTTCAATTTTCAAAAAAGAACACAAATAACAAATTTCTGTGAATTTCACAAATTTAGGGATAGTGTTTTTGTTTTTTTATTGTCAGATGACCATCCACCCATCTACTCTAATTCCCGGTCAAATTCTATCTTTGTGTCTTTATTGCCAGTAAATGTACCCATAGCAGCTATGATTAATCCAGTTTTCAGACACTTGTACTCCTTAAAATGAATAAGATGCTTAAAATAATGAGAACTTTTTTTATTGTCTATCACTTTTATTTTGCCTGTTATTCACTGCACAAGATTAACAAATCCTTGATTGTTATATGTTTACAGTCCTACAAATATATGCAATTACCAATATTGCTTTTGAAAGTGGTTTGGATTATAATTACACACTCACAAGACTTGTTTGTCTCAAACGCAATAAAGCAGTCACCCATCAATCAGAGGATAAACATTAATCGAAGAGCAAGTGTACAGAAATTATATATTTTTTGGAAGATGTAAAGCTGACTGTAGAGAGACATGAGGCACAATGCTCTGCTGCGCAACAGGATTATGACAATAATATATAAAAGATGACTTATTAAAGTTTGAGGTTACTAAATGTCTCATGGAGTGGAGTTGTTTTCTTATTTTCTTTGTGATGTAAATACAGCACGCAGAGACATTAAAATACTTCACTTGTCACCTTTCATGACAGTGGCTGTGAGATAGCACTTTCTCCTCTCCTCTCTTCTCTCACTCAGTGAAAGGAATCAGATTACAAAGGCTGATTAATCGTTGTCAGTAATGCAGTGAAAGCCATCGAGTGTGTCCTCTGTTCTGACACCTTAGCTGCTAAATCCCATTAGTTAATACCCAGCCTGCTGCCTTTGCAGTTAGACGCCTGCGTCAGGTGGCTGGCAGATGAACGGTGAACCATATGAAGGCTCCTTATACAAAGTCTCCTTATACAAATTTGAAAAGGTGAAAAATAATAATACTGAGACTGGTAAAAGGGAAGACTGGTAAAGCTGAGAGATAATCATTCAAACACAAAGTTATATAGGCATGCCAATATGTAATGTAATGTATTTCCCTAAAACTGTACAAGGCAGTTTATTAAAAAAAAAAAAATCACTTTACTGTTTACATACATGCCTTTTTTGCACATTACAAAGTGCAGTATTTCCATCATGTTATTTACACCTATCAGGCATAACTGATTATCTCTTCATCTTGGCAAGAGTTATTGTGTGGGATATATTAGGGAGCAAGTGAACATTTTGTCCTCAAAGTTGATGTATTAGAAGCAGGGAAATTGGGTGAGAGTAAGGATTTGACAGAGTTTGATAAGGTTTGATTAGTTCCCCGGGTCTCAATCCAGTTGAGCATCTGTGTGACATTCAGGGCAGACAAGTCCGAGCCATGAAGGCCCCATGTCGCACCTTACAGGACTTAAAGGATCTGTTGCTAACATCTGGGTGCCAGATACCACAGCACACCTCCAGGGGTCTAGTGGAGTCCATGCCTCCATGGGTCAGCAAAAGGGTGACATGTGACAAACACAACTTTAGGCAGGTGGTCATAATGTTATGCCTGGTCGGTGTATATTTAGAGTCACTGTTTTTAAATCTGTTGAAAAGATTCATGACTCTTTATTGTCATTATCCAAGGATAACATAATTATGGCAATACTCCCTGACATGGTGCATTAAACTTAAATAACAGGTCAACATACTGCCAAGGATATATACACATACAATTTAAGAAGTCTATAAATATGGGAAAATACAATGGGTGATATTAAACTGTGAGTAAATGCAATCCAATAAATACCACTTTGTGAGACATGGGTTGAGACTGTATCAGATCAAAGTTGATTCATGAGGACGTCTGAAGCTGTGACTGCGTGGAATCGATTGTATTACCGTGGCTGTAATCTGTTTTTCGCAGGTAAATTTAATGACAGTCAGCAGATAAACAGAATTAATCCGCTGCCTGCTGAAGTACAGCTGCGATTACGTTTCAGTCACGTGACGGGACGACGCACTCTCTGACGTTCGCCTCATTTTTCCCCGTCATTCTGAGGATCAAATATTTTTGACCCGATCTCATGTGAACGACTTCACAGTGTACACTCTATGTCAGTCAGTGAACTTTCAAAGTACCTCCAGATGGAACATGTATGGATATTCGCTTCCAGTTGCCTCCGTGACTGTTTAATTTAGAAATATTTGAATTGCTGTGGTTAAAAAAATCTTCTAGCTTGGCTGTCACACCCAAGTAATGAGGAACGGTTTAGAATAATCGAGTCGTTCGGGAGTCGCAAAATTTGAAACTGTTGCAGCTGCTAGAAGAGCTAGTTCAGGGTAGCTGGGAAGCTGTGGTGAGGGCAATAACAGCGGGTTTTTAATTAGTTAGTGTACTTGGCCACAGTATTTACAAAATCAACAGGATCCCATCTAGAGAAGCGAGTGGACGGAAACTTACAGGAACTGGCAGGTAGGTGGACAACAGAGACATTGGAACATAGTAGTTTCATCACTTGCTATTAATAGTGGGTCACTCTGTTAAACAAAACACACACAAAGTTAGCCAATGGGCCAGATAGCTTCAGCATCTAAATTGTTTCCTACAGGCAGATAAATGAAGCGCATTAACACGTCTAAAATGATCGCAGTGACGTCCAGTGTTGGTAATATTTCCGATGCCTAGCTTATTTAGCTAGCATGGTGTTTTCAACTGCCTTTTAGCTAACGTCAACGCAATTCACTTTTTGTGTGTTGAGTTATTCTCTATAATGTCACACAAATTTAATCCCCGGCTGAGTTTGGGGCAGCCCTGTTAAAACTGAGGAGCTAGCTATTGTTTTATCCACGGGAGGCGAGATGTTGCCCGTTTCAACGACGCCCGTGTTTGTTGTCTCTCTGTAACGGTATGAAGGCTGTTCTAGAAATGTTCGAAGCCACGTTAAAAACCGTAACAGTTACATGTTGGTGCTCACGGAGCACTGCAGTTGAACAGGGTGAGGTCAGCAGTCGACTGACTGGGATGTAGTGATCGTATAGGATCATTCTCGGGTTAAAAACACGAGGTGGCGCTGGGTTATGTATTGAACCCTGACTTTTGTTTTGAACAAACTATAATAGAAAGAGCACCAAGTGGAATAAAGTGATAAAGATGCACCCCCTATTATTGTAGGGTCTACCTTACAATATAAAGCGCCTTGAGGCGACTGTTCTTGTGATTTGGCGCTATATAAATAAAATTGAATTGAATTCCTGCTGGTCTAGTTATCTCTGAAGAGGTTACTTAGCTGTAATGCTTTATATAGAGATATATAGTATGTGGCTATTCCCAAGCTATTACACACATGTGTAAGAATGTCAGTATAAGCAGCACACACGCCTACACCGCTTTGCTGGCATTTCCTTTTAGCATACTGTTGATGAATAACTTGAGAGTCCATTAGGGTTGGGAGTGGGACTCTAATATATTGCAGGTGCGCTGCCTCTGTTGCCATTTCTGTGTTCAACTGCGACGTGTTTGTGTTCCTCAAGTGCAGTTTACAGTATTGTTTTGCTTTTCACTCCTGGTGATTGTTTTGTCTCACCCATCAGACACTTGGGTACATTTCTAGCCATCCCTTCCGGTTGCATTGCTCCTCCCTGTAAAGTATCTTGTCTTGAGTCTGTGTTGTTAGTCGTCTGAATTTTTGGTGTTTTCATTTCAGGTTAGAGATGGAAGGAGATGAGTGCAGTTTTCCTCCAGATTCATCAGATGATCACTCGCTAAGAGGAAGTGTGGCTTCCTCTGCAACACTATCCCGTGGTATGATGTCAAACAGTCTCACCCACCCCGAAGTAGTTCATCTATTATTATTATTATTATTGTTTTTGTTATTAATCTTTTTGCTTTTTTTTTTTAATTATGTTTGTTCACACAGCTCAAGATGTGCTTATATACTTGTTTGGTGACAGTGCAGTACACTTAACTCTAGAAGGGCTCGGCACTGTCACCGTGCAAGAGCTGGGCCGCAACGTTCGTGAAGCTCTCCATATTCCTGAGTCTGTACAGGATGTTTTTGCCTTCTGGCTTTGCTCTTCACTGCTCGGTTAGAACTCTTCCCCCCCCCCCTCATACTTCTATCACTTAACTGTATTATGTGATATTACTTGATATGAGTAAAACATGTTGCTGTATAACTTTTTTTCCTCACTCCCTATCTTCAGAGCTGCAGTTAAAGACGAGGCATCAACCATACAAGTTGTGTCGGCAGTGGCACGACTTGCTGTATCGCTTCACCGAGGCTTCAGAGGAAGACATTTCCCAAGGTCAGAGTTTTGACTTGCGTGCGCCACCAAACACTGGACTAAAGAAAAGCTGTCAACGCAAGAAATCTAGTTTCTGTAATGAAAGCATGACAGGAACTTCGTACAGGAAAAGGGTGGTTGCAGTGTACAAAGAGATGAAAGGAAAGATAATGGCTTCTGCTGCTGAGTGGTAGATTATTCTTGTAAACCCTTCCTAATAAGATGAAGTAAAGCCTTTTGCTTACAGAGTATGCCCTCTTATTTTGCCATAAATCTAACAATTAAACAGCTGCAATCCTCTACAGACTGAAGAAGATTATTCTATAGTTTCTAGAACACTGTATTTGCCAATGAGCTGCACGTAAACATCAGTCCAGTCTAGTAATTGGCACTCTCTGTTTGCCTTAAGCTGACTTCTGTCATCAGCCTGGTTTTCTGTATCCAAACAAAGCATTTTTACGTGCTGACAACAGCTTGTTTCTTTTTCTGCAGCTGTTTCCTCTTTATTTCTAGCTTACTTATAAGTTAATGGTGGTTGCTGGGTTACTCGAGGTAAATAATGGATAAAAGGGCTGTCAGGTTTGCTTGGATGAGATAAAAGAGAAACAAGGAAAAGGAGGCATTGACATGGACTGCTGTTGTTGAACAGGAAAAGAAACGACTGAAACAGGTAGAAAATCAAAGTGAATATGGAACAACCATTTGGAGGAAGAGAAAAACAGACGTTATATTCCACACTTGGAGAGATTATGTGATCCTTTTAGGATTACAGAAGTTCTTATGTGCTAATTCATTAGCATCCCTTAGCATGGGTTATGCAGAACAGAATAGCAATAGCTTTTACTGTTAGTTACTGCTTGTGTTAGACTTAAGGTTAAGTACAGCACATTTTAAATCAGTTGTAAGTGGGGTAAGAGGCACTGACTCAGTCTGCTGTTTTTTGTTTCTTTTTCTGTTTGTTTTTTTGTCCTAAAACCTCCCCCCCCCCAGAGACGATCAGCCCACATGTTTGCAGTGTGGCAGGTGCTTTTAGTCTACAGTGACAGCTTTCCACTAATAAAGCATAAAAAGTATCACACAGGTATTGTATAATCCCTTAAAAGCTGTTACTTTTCCTGTGGAGTAAATTCCACCCACGGCACAGGACTGTGAGCCACAGCAGAGTGGGCTTGAGGGGACTCACATTGTCTTTCTACCCTCACTCCTCCACACTGGATGATGAGGCTGAATGTCATCCAATGTGGACTTGAATACTTCACCAAAAAGTAAAGCATGATTGTCCTCTGCCTTTTTACAGATGAACCATGTCTCCAGTACAGACGCAGTGTGTTTTATCCGAAATCTAAAGAGCTGCAGGTATTTTTAACTCTGCTACAACTTTCACTAATCTTAAAATGGTGAAAACGGTGTTATACTCCAGGGGTAACAGAGGTCTGCATTTCATTTTTCTGAAGATTTTGTCTAATTTATTGACTTCACATGGCTTGTTAAAACTAACAGTGTTTCCTTGTGTTACACACATAGCAGCAAATTAAAGTTGACGACTCATAATATTAATGGTTTTTATTATGAAATATGTCAAATCAAATCAAACGAAGCTAAATGAAATACAAATTTTGACTTAATTAGACAAAAACTCTTTTTCAATTTCAAATTTAATGTGCTTACTGGGAGTTACTGTCTCACTCCTGTGCAGATACAAGAGGAGGGAGTGTTGCGACTTCTTTATGAGGAAGCCAGGAGCAACATCCTCACCGGTCGATACCCCTGCGACCCTGAGCATTGGACTAGTCTTGGAGCTTTGTCTATTGCTCTCGATGAGGGAACTAGTCTGGACAGCCAACAGTTTACTACAACTATAAGGTGAGAAGCAACTGCTCATAAATAACTACACATGATGATGCTAGGGGGAATTTGTTTATGTTTCATATGCCTGAAAGAAAAACGTATTGGCCGATATGTCTTAAGTCTTATATCGGTTCTGCTTCTTGGTCCGATATTGTAGTTTTGGGGGGGGAAGTTGTGAGCTACAAGCTTAAGGAATGGTTAGATTTTGTCAGTTTCAGTCATTTATCTACAGGACAATGACAATTTGAAAGCAATTGCTTCTTCCTACTTCAGTTATATCTTCCTCTTTACATAATAGTAAAGGAAGAAATCGGTCCCCAGACCCTACTGATGTTTATTTTATGTGTTTTGTTAGTGGTCTGGCAACATTCAGTCATTGCCTTATTCACATTATGTACCCTCCACCTAAAGTATTTCAAATAATTTTTGCTTAAGGCCTTGGTAATTTAGTGGGATTCATTTTTCTTAAAACACATTTCTTAAAGTATAGATGGAAGAGAAGGAAACTGCAGAGTCAGTGAGGTTAATACATATCTGTGAAAGTGAGCCAGTTGCGTGCCATTTCAGAAAAGTAATCCTTGCTTAATCTGACTAAGTTTTTCCCAGTATTCTACTCTGTGTATGTTTACTCTTGCACTTAGAGAATGTGCTCATACACGTTCACACAGACTTTGCAGTCTATGCAAAATGAAACAGTATCTCTCTTCCATTTATTTATAAATAAATGGTCGCTCTGCTTTTCATAAATCTGTCAGACTCGGAGAGGATTCCTTTCTACAGCACAGCCTAATGTAGTAGAAAAAATAAACAATGTAAAAAGCACCACCCAAACCATTTCCCACAGCCTGCATATTCCTCAATTAGGGATCTGATAGACTGAGTAGCTTTGAGTGCTTCACTAAAGTCTATGACAATGTGATGCAGTCCTGTAAAAGGTACACAGATACTGTGAATAAGGTCAGTAGTCCTTTTGTTTGAGAAGCCTTTTTTATATTAACAGTTGCCTGAACACTGCAGTGTTTTTCTAAGTACTTGTTGGTGTGCAGGTGGGATAAGGCATTTCTAATGACAACATTCATCATTGTTTTCTTCTCTGTCAGGTTGTCTAAGAGCCACTGCAAGTGAAGTACTAAAAATTGACACTGCACATACAATACAGCATTAGGTATATTATTATTAGTGTAACCTATCTACTCTTAGAAGCATCTTACAGGCAGCTACACAAAAACATGCATATTTATAGACTTTTTAAGGAAGTCTTTGCTTATGGAGTTGCAAAATCCTACTGTGTGTTTTTATCTGGTGTCTGAACTTCCTGCCTGCTGTTTCAAAGCAATTTACTGACTGATCCATAAGTTTTATACTACGAAAGATAATCTGATGTTCTTACTGCATGAACATAAACAATAATGCTGCACCCCAACCAGTTTAAAAATGAGACGAGATACTTGCTTTGTCCTCTACATAAAACATTCACGTTAACTGTCCAAAGTAGAACAAAATAGATTCCTATGATGGCCGATGACGAGACAAAGCCGGGCAATTCTTTGAGGCATGTTTATGGGTTATTTTAAATATAGATGCTCTCATCAGAAGATTTCTACATAATTATATAAAATAGATTCTGTAAAGGAAGTAGTCCTCTTGCACTTAAGGAGCGTGTTTATCTAAGAATGTGAGTGGCAGCATTTAAGGAGCAAAGGTCAAAAACTAGAGCTACACTCTAAACAATTTAATTGGGAGATGAATGCATTTTGTCCTTTGGGCTCACAAAAAGTCACAGTAAGACGTGCTGCGAAGAACATTTAAATGAGACAAACATGAAAGGAAGAAAGATTGACAGTTGGGTAAATTAGGAAAGAGGAGCAGACGAGAGAAAATACTTCACAGATCCGATGCAAACCTCTGTCCTCTGTTTTCCACAGGGAGAAGAAGCTGTCTTCTTATCTGCCTGCACATGTCACCATGGGGAGCGGAGGCTTGTTCTCTACTTTGCGAGGGAAGTCAAGCCGTCAGGTCGG
The DNA here is from genome assembly GCF_036321145.2 of Pelmatolapia mariae. Classification (NCBI taxonomy): domain Eukaryota; kingdom Metazoa; phylum Chordata; class Actinopteri; order Cichliformes; family Cichlidae; genus Pelmatolapia; species Pelmatolapia mariae. Next base: position 24,437,351 of record NC_086236.1, read on the forward strand.
GCTGGAGCAGAACCTTTTTAAGGAGTACAGTAAGATCTGCACATCTGCTGGAAGCTCTCCCGAGCCCACGCAGCTCCTACACCAGTACCTCAACACGTGTCACACGCTGCCTTATTATGGGTATGAAGTAGCATAATGACACATTTTTGCATTGTATTTTTCCACAGAAGGCAAATTATTAACTTTAAATGTGAAAACAGGTGCGCTTTCTTCTTTGGGGAGATTGACAAACCAGCGCAGGGGATCCTGCAAAGGGGAAAACGTAAAGCTGTCAACATCGGGATCTGCCTGGAGGGTGTTTATGTGATGGATGTCAAAGAGAAGGTGAGCAGTGATTCACACTTTTTGTAAAACAGCAGCCGCACATGCCGTGGTTCTCACTCTGCGTTTCTGTTCCTGTTATGGAAATGTTTTCCCGCAGCACGTGCTGCTTGGCCTGCGCTTTAGTGAGCTCTCCTGGGACCACAGCTACCCCGAGGAGGAGGGAGATTCACACATCCTGTGGCTGGAGTTTGACGGAGATGAAGACGGCACTCCTGTCAACAAGTTGCTAAAGATCTACTCAAAACAGGTAAGAAACTTTTTCCATCCATCCATCCGCTCATCCAGGGCTGAGTCATTGTGGCAGCAGCCTTAGCAGAGAAGTCCAAACCTCCTTTGTGTTCCCCTCGCTACCTCCTTCAGCTCACCCAAGGGGAACACTGAGGCATTCCCAGGCCTTGGGGAATCTTCTTGGTAGGACATGCTCAGAATATCTCAGTTTCTAGTAGACATCCTTGTCAGCTGGCTCCTTTTGATACAGTGGAGTAGCAGCTCAACTCTGAGCCCTGAACTCCTCACCCTATCTTTAAGGGAGAGGCCTATGCCCATTTGGAGAAAGCCTCTATCCACTATCCTCAGTACTCGACTATTGAAGCCAGCTGTTTGAAAACTTTTTATGAAATTAAAAATAATAATAATATGGTGTGAATATCTCCACTTTCTTTGCTCTATTCAAGCATGTCTTGGCTGTCAGCTGTAGTCCTCTGACGCAGTTTCAAATGAGATGTTTTCAACTTGGACAAAAGATGCAGTCACTTGTCAAGAGCACCTGCTGTTTGTGAGATTTCCAGGATTGAATGAAGCAGCTGTGCATATTTATGTTTAGATGAGTGTTAAAATTGATGTAGGTGCTGAAGCCTAAAAAATATCAAGTCATTTTTGTGCTTCAGGTTTATCATCCTCATTCCGTGAACGTGGCACCAAAAAGTTGTTACCTAATAGTAAAAGCATTATTACCATAATCACCAGGCTCTAAGCCTTAGTAGGGCTGTAGGAAATGACGAAATATATCAGAAGATGGAATTAAAATGCCTGTTGTTTCATATTATACCGTTGTTTATTTTGTGCTGTCACACACACACTGTTTACTGCAAAACAAATCAAAGAGTTTGTTCCTAAATAGGGATGGGTATCGAAAACCGGTTCTTGTTGAGAACCGGTTCCCACTGTTTCAATTCCTTGGAATTGTTTGCCATTTTTGCAAACGATTCCCTTATCGATTCCAGTCGCCCCGAATGACGTCACCGCGTTGCGGCGCGTCATTTACCTGACAGGAAACATGGCGGCTCAAACGCTAAAAAGTTTGGTCATACTTTACGAGAACGGATGACAACAGGGCAACTTGCAATACTTGCAAAGTAGATATTTCATTTAAGGGAGGAAACACTACGAATATGCAAAAGCATTTGCTCACAAAACACGCGATGACCTTAAATGAACGTCGTCTTTTTAATTCCGCTCCGGACTTGTGAATCTCAACCCAGCAGCAGCGGTAACGTTTGCACGTCCTCTCCCGTTAATGCGGCAGGTAAATAATCAACTAACAGTGCATATTATGTTAGCGCGATCTGCCTTATTACAAAACCTGCCATTACTGTGCATTTAGGTGACCATGATGAGAGAGACAGACAGAGTCTGGCTGGCTCAGATGCTGGCAGTTTTCGCTGCAGTCTACCGGTAGCGTCTCCTTTCAGGCCAGAATGTCACCGAGCAGTGACTAAGTTTGTGGTAAAAGGCATTTGCCACACCAGATGCCCCCAATTTTCGGTAAGTGAATGTGTTTAATTGTAGGCAGGGAGATTACTGGATATTCTTGTGTAATTGCTACAGAATAATTTATGTTATACTTTGTTATTGCTACAGAAGAATATTTATTTTATTATTTTACATTTACAATTTTTTCCCCGGGGACCCTGTGACACCCCATTGAAGAGCCATAGGCTGTGGATCTCTTAAGATCTCACTGTTGGGTTTGTAAGGCCATGTTACTCCTAAATTTCTATCTTGTTCAAAGAGAAGATATAAAACAAAGTTCTAAGCTAATCGACCTTAGTGTTCTCCCTTTTTAAAAAGAATCGATAAGAGAATCGGAATCGTGAAAATCTTATCAATACCCATCCCTATTCCTAAACAAGGGGCTACTTCTGTAGCATATACATAGTTGTGTTGTAAAATGTCTGACATGGACCAGAAAACTATACTTTGCAAAATTATACCACAAACCAGTCCCCAGCACAGATTCCGACAAAACAAACCTGTTCTAGCACCTACGCAAGAATCACATGAAAGAGTATGGAGAGGGTTCACGAATGAGAAGCAAAAAAAGAACCGTTAGGTGCTCAAAATAAAACGGAGTCAAGTGTTAGAACACCCTTTACCCTTGGCGCGCCATATAATAGACTCACAAAGATGGAAGGAGATAATTATTGCTATTGCAGCTATTATCTATAAAGACACGGCCCTAACTTAGAATGTCGAGAAACAGGGATTTCTAAATTGGTCAAAACACTTGACATGTCCAGCCGAAAACACTTCACACAAGTCCAGTTGCCTCATTTATATTATGAGTGTCGGGCCAAAACATTGGAGGAAATCTACAATGTGTCATGCTACACTGCAGCATCAAATGTATGCAAAGTGCACTTCATCCGAGACCGGACACACTGCAGTCAGTGTTTGCAGATGTGCTGTTTTCCTGACGACCATGTAGGGGAAATGTTAGCCAGAGCCCTCAGGGAGGCTCTCGAGTCATGGGGACTGTGTGAGGGTCATCTAGTATGTGCCACAATGGATGATGCCACACAAGACCCATATTTATTTTGTTTAAAGTGTTTATTAGCCTTATATAGTTTTTAGTGTGCATTTGCATTTCATATATGTTGTGAGTAGTTTATGTTGGGTCTTTAGTCATTTGATATTGAAAAGTGTCATATGTCAAACATATGTCAAGATGTTATACATAAAAGCACAAAAATAATCACGTATGAATGAGTACTGTTCATTTTTTATTAATTAATTTAAGTGTAAAAAAGAATTTGTACTTTACGTGTGGCGATTATATAAACTATTCACTGAATTTACAGAAAATGCACTATATTGTGGTGAAGTAGTGACTTCTGTTGTGATATTAGATCCCCCAGTCTTAGGATGTCTGTGTTCCGTAATAGGCCATTAAACAGCAGACTACAGCAGACTCAGTTATGATTTTTTTTTCTTCCCCCTCCAACAAGGCGGAGCTCATGAGCGGCTTCATCGAGTTCTGCGTGGAGCTTAAGTCTGCGTCCGAGGGGGCAGCTGCAGCCGAGATGGACGGCGAGGTGAGTTTGTCACAGCAGCCCAGCGGACAGGAAGAAAGGAGCAAGAATGGGCGTGGCGGAAGGCGTGGGATGCTGCACAGGCAAGGCAGCGTTGTGTGCAGCCGAGTCCAATCGCTCAACACCATCAGCTACGTCGATGACGGTGAGGGCCAAACTTGTTTAACAGCAGTGTTATCCTTTCTGGAGGTAGCTCCTTCTGTGCCGTTTCACAGTGTCAGAGATTTTTTTTCAGCCTTTGTTCATTTTTGTGTTTTTTGTTTTTGTTTTGTTTTTTTAGGAAAAGAAATCAAACGCTTGAAGCCCAAGAGAGCTGCGTCTTTCTTCGCCCGACAGGCATCTGCAGTGTCGTACTCTGCAGTGCAAACAGAGAGTCTGGAGCAGGGTTAAAGTCGCACATCAGATCTGACCCGATCCTCTCAGAGACCAAATCTGAACATTTTACACTGAGATTTAAAACAAAAAAAAACAAAAACGGAGAGACTTACTTTGAGCTTGAGACACTTATCTGCTAATATATGAACATGTAAAGGACCAAATGACAGCGATCCAAGTGTGAGTGACAATATTTATCTTCTGAAGTTGTGTACAGTAAGCGAGTACAGTAATGTGAAAAAAGATCTAGCAGCTATGCTTCCAAGGTTCAACTGAAGTGGCTGTTCCTTAAACAGCCTATTGTAAAGGTCATATGATGAATAAGTGTGAGACAAGCCTTATAATAATCCTCAAACAGTGACTCCAGTCAATAACTGTTTTTGACCTTTCTGCAGCGCTCTGGAAGCGGATTTACTGCTATTATTCAAACATGTTGCACCTCAAATGAGTATAACCACTGCATTACCTCTACTCATCTTATCGGGGATTGAGCATTAAGAATATTTAAAGCTTTCGTAACTCCACCTCAGACTTTAAGCGATACCACAAACGGCAACAGTCAGCATGACAAACATTTTTCAGGGGACTATCTAAGGGTGCATTTCCGCTATTCTGCTTTTTTCAAACTGCCAGTGCCTTGATCTCTAGAAAGGGTGAAGCCACTTCAGAAAAAGTAGAAACGCGTCGCGTCCGGCTATCCTGACCATAAACAATCCTTATGGGAGCACATTGGCTGTGTTGTGGAGGACTTTTGTAAGTACAGGAGTTTTTGACAAAGTCAATATTAAGCGATATCTGCAGCTAGTTTGAAAGAGGTGGCACGACCGACCTGCTTTAAAAAAATGTGAGTTTTAAAACTTCTTGTTAAAGAAGCCGCAACTCTGTGGTCACAGTATCAAGTGTTTAAATGGATTTGCACTAATAAAAGAATCGAATTAAAGCTATAAAACTGTAGAACCTGTGTAAGGAAAAAGTATATTCATCTATAGATCATCCAGCACTGCTGCACCATGCTTGTATTCAAATGTTAAATTTCAAAGCATGGACGATTAGTACAAGCGATCTCTCGGCACACAGTCTAACCTGACTGTTGGACCTGATGAGCAAGAAAACTGATGCAATACTGTTCTTGTGCAACTTCTGACATGACAGAAGGTAAATTGAAAGAGTAGACATTAAAGAAACTAACAGTGTTGTTTTCTGCAAACACGGTCACTGTTGACATCATTGGGGGGGAAAAAAGGCCTCGTTTTCAGCTTTAGAACGATTCATCTACCAATGCGAAGAATTTCATTACTAGATTATTAGATTTATATAGCATTAAAACAATTTCTGCTTCACTTTATCTCCAAAAGCTAACCAATCTGTTGACTCGGTTGTCACTAGAGAGCGACTGTGTGTTCTGAACACAAAACAAGGACCAAGGTGTGGCCACACTGTTGAAAATCTTAAGTCTTTCCACCAAAGCAAGCCTGTCTGACATGCTGCAACCAAGGGTATGCTACCTTAACGCTGCAGAGACAGATTTTAGCCTCCAGCACTTGGCAGAGTCCCCCAGGTGTCACTCTGAACCCCACCCTAATGCTAACGGAGGCAGTTTCTGTCTCCACATCTCTATAATAGCGCCTTCCACTTGAACACGTGCCCTCGTTGGAGATGTGGCGGCACATGCGGTCTATTCTTCCCGACTCTCCTCAGCACGCAAACGGCAGAATGTTCTTACTTTTCTATGCTTCGACTTGTGTATCAGCTGCTGTCTGTATACTAATGCCAGCAGCTCAGTATGTTGTTGCGAACAAACACTATGCATGTCACGTTGTAGACTAGGCATTCCGACACATGTGATGCTGCACTTGTTAATACTAATACACTGTTTCTAAACATTTTACAGCAGGAGATTTGTTTTGTATTGTTTGTTAGCTTTTATGAGAGAACATTTTTACTTTCTTTTGGTTTGATTTCATGTACTTGCCAGTGTTTGTATATGTGAATGAAGAAATAGGTCTCAAACACTTTACAGAAGCTTAAAGTGCCTTTTTTGTTTCTACTAAGTTGGCATATAAATTACTGTTTTGGTGCATTGAAACCAGAAAATGGACAGTTGTGGTATTGCTATGGTTTAAAATGATGTATTTCCTTTATGTTATCTGATGTGAGTATATTTGAGTAACTGGATGGCGGATGTTGAACGGTGTACTGTATAATTCCTCTCGGTTGTCAGCTCGGCCTTCATTAAAATTATGGGATGATGCAAAGTGGCCCCGTTTTTCTGAACATACCTGTCATCAAATATTCCTTCCTCAGTGTGCTACCTGCTGCTTAAGTGTACTAAAGCCATATTTTAACCAACATGTTATTCTGCATATGATTTAATAACATAACTTCATGCAAACTTCTCATCAGTATTTCTGTGGCATTTTGTTTTACTTTAACACTTGCAGTTGTAGAATAATGTTAGAGTTGAGCCAACAATTTCTTAGTTGAGGTGCCATCTTAACTAGATCCATTTCAAATTGTTTGAGGAAATAAGTTTATTGTTAAATGTTTGTTTTAATATATGGCAGGTATGATAAGAGTTGATATATATCTGTAGAAAGCTTGGTGAGTGCTCCTGTGGAAATGATTTAACATGCACCTAAAACCTCTGATTTTCTGTTTATACAAATGATTTTCAAATACCTGAACTATATCCCAGATTATTATTCCTCTGTGATTTTTATGTTCATGATACAATATAGACTTTTGTCACATTTTAAATCTTATAATAAAAGTGTTTTTTTTTCCTCTGAGCACTCAAGGGATTAACATTTTTGTGTTTTTCTTGATTTCAACACTGTAGGATTTGCTATGATCAGATTGCAGTACAATCAAGACTGTATGTTAATTTTATCATACACACTTAATCCATTTTGGTGTCATCATTTAATTTTTCCCTACAACCAAAAAACAAATTGAAGATTCCTTCAATCTAAGCACTTTAATATGGCGTTACGTGCCAATTAGGACATGCGCAGTTGTGCGCATAACTAGAACACTTACCTGAACAATTATGAGCTTTGTCTCTGTCTATACTTTGCCAAAAAATACATTCTTACATAAAATACATAAATTTTGAAGCCTTTAGTGAATAAAAAGCTCAACAAAGAGAAACTGCTCTAATTGGCTGTTTAGATTACGTGCACTGGTGGACGACGTAACACCGGATAGGCTAGAAACCCGGAAACAACAGCGCTTCCACCTAGCTGCTTCTGTCTCAGAGAAAATATGACATTTTCTGAATATTTATCCTGAATGAGTTTGTTGTTTCCAGTTGGCAGCGAGGCTAAACACACAGCGATTACACAGGAGCTGTGTGCTGCCGTTTCCCAGCTAGTGGCTGTCGTTTGTCTCCTGTCAGCTGGTTTGTCGTCGCCTTTGTTTATCGTTATTTTACTTTAAACGTTTCACAGCTGGCCGCCGTTCATTATGGACGAGGGCTCGGTGCCGGTGGCTGAAGACCCGGGAAGGAGGCGGAGGGTGCACGGCATGTTGAAGCTCTACTACGGGCTGAATGAGGAAGGAAAGGCCCCGGAGCAGCCGGAGTCCCTGGATCCCTGCGACATCAATGGGCCTCATTTCGACCCGGAGCTCTATCTCAACAAGGTGCGAAACTGCTACTGTCATTGTAATCCGCTCAGTGGCTCACAAAGCTGGACTGCTTCAGAATTTTAGCGTAAGCTTGATGCCAGATAATAGAAAATGAAATGCTGAAATCGACAATACTATACACAGTGCAGATTGCAGTAATGTTACATGAACTGAAGAAAACACCAGAGTATTTCCTTCATTTGTCCCAGTTGTAATGTCACTACAGGTGAAGATGTAGATGGCTGTGAATTTTAAAACACTTTTTTAAAAATCTGCTTCTGTCTTTGCCAAACAGTGAGGAATGAATCAGTTGTAATACTATATCACACTATATCTAGAAGACACAAATGACCACTAAGCATACGTGCAGTAACTTTTTTATTTAAATATCCAAATCCAGCTCAGGAGGGAGTGCTCTCTCACGGAGCTGATGGACCAGGAGACCTGTATGGTCAGGCAGATCCGCTCTTTGGACAGCGACATGCAAACCCTGGTGTATGAAAACTACAACAAGTTTATATCTGCTACAGGTGAAGGAACATCACAAACACACACACTGCTGCCCTAACGTAAGCTGACATTAAATTGTGCAAACCTGGATAGCTGAAATATCCTTCTTTCTTTCTTTCCTTCTGCCAGACACCATAAGAAAGATGAAGAATGACTTCAAGAAAATGGAAGATGAAATGGATTGTCTGTCTGCTAACATGGCTGCGATCACAGAGTTCAGCGCTCGGATCAGCGGCACTCTTCAAGACCAGCATGCGCAGATAACCAAACTCTCTGGTGAGACCTAACCTGACTGTTTGTTTGGATTAAACTTTTTAATAGGTTGATTCATATTTTATTTATTTATTTTGGGGGTCTTACCATGTTTCACTCCAGGTGTTCACACTCTGTTGAGGAAGCTGCAGTTTCTGTTTGAACTCCCCGCAAGGTTGAATAAATGTTTGGAGCTGCAGGCCTACGCTCAGGCAGTGAACACCCACCGCCGTGCCCGCTGCGTACTGCAGCAGTACAGCCACCTGCCCTCCTTCAAGGGAATTCAGGATGACTGTCACGCCATCATGGACAAGCTGGCACAGGAGCTTCGACAGAAGTTCAGGTGACAATGACTAGTTATTACAATATATAAGAAAAATAATTTTAATTAGGATAAACAGCATGTTTGACACAACTGCATAGATATTAAAATTGCAAATAAATAAACACAAATTGAGTTGACTCATAGACAATAAACAAATGGACATAAGCCTCATCAGAGAGGTTTTATTGACAAATTTATTACATATATACTGTTTTTGTTTTATTTTATTTTATTTTGGGTAGTTTTGTTCTATACTGTTTCAGTAAGTTTTTTTTTTCCAAAGCCTAGTTTAAATAGTCTAGTTTTATTTAAGTTGACTCGGATGTGCTTTCACACCTAGTTTTAGTTTTTAGTGTAGTTTTAGATGCCAACTTGAGGGAACATTACTCAAAAACTTTTCCTTTTATAAGAGGCTGATGAATGAGCCACAACTGACCAAACTTCAGGGAAAAAAATCACACGTTTCATTACATTTCTGCTTCTGTCTTTTCTTCTTGTGATCATAGGGATGGTGGGTCAAGTGCCAAAGATTTATCAGAGTGTGTGGAGCTTCTGTTGCAGTTGGATGAGCCAGCAGAAGAGCTGTGTGATAAATTCCTGAGCCACGCGCAGTCTCGCCTTGAGTCAGATCTTCAGGGCCTGGAAGCAGAGATAAGGCCGTACCCGTCCACAGCCACAAAAGATGCTTCCGCGCACGGGTTGTCGTCTGCAACAGCCCCCGGATCGCCGACCGACGGCTCTCCCAAAAACAGCTCTCTGCCTTCCCCCGCATCAAATACTGACATCCTGGAATTCATTGACAGAGGCTGCAATGAGTTTGTGAGTAGCTTATGCTTGGTCATCACTTCCTATCAAGAACTGTTTATCAACCATGCTCAAAAGGGCGAACTGGCATCCAAAAATATTCCTCAGATGGCAAATGGCAAGCTGCATGCCTTTGTGGATGATTTGGCTGCTCGATATTTCATGCTTGTCGAGCGGAGAATACAAGAGGAGAAAGGAGTTGGGGATAACTCCCTACTTGTACGTGCGCTGGACCGCTTCCACCGCAGACTCCAGGCTGTGGCCAAACTTCTGCCTGGCTCAGCTGTGCCAAACAAGGGGACGGAGATTGTGATACGGGCGGCGACGGAGCGAGTCAAGCAGTACCTTTCCGCTCTGCAGAGCTTCTACATGGACAGCTTGACAGACGTGAGGCAGGCTCTGGCAACTCCTCGTCTCTCTGTGGCTGGCACTTCTGTGGCTGGGCCAGCCTCTGGCAGAGACGCTCCAACCAGCCTACCAGAGCTGCTCTCCTCCCTGTCAGCCTCAATTCTCAATCAGATTAAGTCGGTGCTGGCGTCAGTGCATCTCTTTACAGCTAAGGACATCACATTCTCCAACAAGCCGTACTTCAAGGTGAACATTTTCTGCTCCCAAACTACCTTTTATAGTTTTCATATGAGTTTGAACCAATGTGTGACATCATGTGTTACTGTAACCCTGTGTGTTGTCTCTACATTGTGCGAGTGATACCGGTTTGTGTGTGTCTCCCCCCCTTTTAGGGTGAATTCTGCAGCAAGGGTGTACGTGAGAGCCTGGTGGTGAGCTTTATCAAGTTTGTGTGCCAGTCTTCTCGGCAGTTTTGTGAGACCGCCGGAGACAAAGGAGGTTCAACTCCCCCAGCCCTTCTGTTGCTGCTGTCTCGTCTTTGCTTGGACTACGAAACCTCTACCATCTCCTACATACTTACTCTCACAGATGAACAGTTCCTTGTACAGGTATCACAAAACAAGAAGAGCTAGCTGTCATTATGCTTTTGATCTCGCTAATCAGCCAGTCACCCTGCCAAAGGTAATGACAAGAATGTTCTTTTTGCTCTTTCTCTCAGCACCACAGTCCCGTAACACCTGTTACAACTTTATGTGCAGAAGCCAGGGAGGCAGCACAGAAACTACTCAACCATTATGTCAAGGTAGGCATTTTATCAACAACCTTTAAAAGTCACAAAAGCAAAACAACCTTTTTATTTAGTTGCTGTATTTTTGTTTTGCTTCAGGTTCAGGGTCTGATTATTTCCCAAATGTTAAGAAAAAGCGTTGAAACCAGAGACTGGGTTAACACCATTGAGCCAAGAAATGTCCGCGCTGTCATGAAGAGAGTAGTAGAGGACACCACATCCATTGATGTGCAGGTGAGCGTTTTTGCAACTGTTCCACTGTCCTCACGCACTCATGATCCCACATGAACGGGCTGTTTTATGAACCTTCTGCACGATAGGTTGGTCTCTTGTATGAAGAGGGCGTGAGGAAAGCGCACAGCAGCGACTCCAGCAAAAGGACTTTCTCTGTCTACAGCAGCTCCAGGCAGCAAGCCCGCTATGCTGCCAGCTACACCCCAAGGTACCATAGCTCTACACACACTGCTCAGCTGGTGGCAGTTGTGGTTTTGTTTTTTTTGGTTCTGTTCACACCAGGATTGGCCAACTCCAGGCCTCTAGGGCCGGTGTCCTGCAGGTTTTAGATAACACCCTGGGTCATCACACTTGAATCAAATGATTAGTTCATTAGCAGGCCTCTGGAGAACTTCAAGACATGTTGAGGAGGTAATTTAGCTTTTAAATCAGCTGTGATGGATCAAGGACACATCTAAAACCTGCAGGACACCGGCCCTTGAGGCCTGGGTTTGGACACCACTGGTTTACACCATTGCGCAAAAGTAGAGTAAGTAGAGTCTAATGTGCAGAAAATGAAACGATAGAAGGGCCTTTATAAATTTGTCCAATGTTTCCCGTCAAGATTTTCAGTCAGCGCTTGGATGTTCTTGAACATCTGTGATTTCAAACTTCCATAGAGAACAAATACCAACTCCCAAACAGGAGTTTTCAGTGGAAAAGGTTGGAGTGTTCAAGCTCAGAGGCCGTGCATTAGGTCAAAGGTGAAAATGCAGAATTCGTGTAGTTTACTTGCAACATTTACACAGTTTTGTGCTGTGACTTTGTCTGTAAGGTCATAACAGTCTATGTCTGGAGGTATCTGAAGATAAATATTTCTGTAGAAATTAACTGACTGGTGTGTAAGCATGCAGCACATGTTCAACCTGTTTACAAGTTATGGCTCTCTGGCTTGTAACTTTGTCCTCTTAACCACCCAGCATGTGATCCAGTGTGCACTGCAAACACACCAGTGCAAGTGGACAGAATGGGATTTTCAACGATTGACCTTAAAATAGTTAATAATAGTGCTAGCAGTGGTGCAGAGCTACCTATAAATGGGGCGAAAGCAAATTTTAAATCAGGAATGTCAAACTTGTTTATATTGTGGGACACATGCAGCCTATTTTGACCGTAAGAGGCCCGGAAGTTTAACCAAACATTTAATCCCTAATATATCCCAATATAAGAAAAAGAAGTGTAATTTCAACACTACATCTCGGTTTTTCTACGTGATGAAGAAATGCTGCTGCAGTTAATGAAAGAAAACTGTCAGCATGACTCATTGGGCTTAAACTGTGAGAAATAAATTTGTAAAATTACAGAGAAAGATCTGGTAGCTTATTACCATACTGTCCTATAATTATAAAACTGAACATTTGTTCACTCACAGTAAAAAATACAATATACAGTGAAAAAACAGGAATCTTTCTGTAATTCTGTGCCTATCTTACTTTACTTTTCTTAATTATTTTACTTTGCTATGAATGGCCACAGGGAAGCTCTTTATAAGTAAGAAAAGTTGTAAAACTTCTGAAAACACAATAAAAATTCCAAAATGTATGCTTGCCTTCACATTTTTCTATGCCAGTCAGTGGGCCAGGTTGGAGCCTTTGTCGGGCAGATTTTGGACCTTGGGCCTCATGTTTGGCACCCTGTTTTTGATTTTGATTCATTTATTTATTTATTTTGGTAGAGTACAGTGAGTGATTTTGGAAATGTCAGCATAAAGTAATGACATTGTAATGACATTTTAATAACCACTGAGTTATTAAAACTCAGTGGTTTTAATAACCACTGAGTGGTTATTAAAATGTTATAAATAAAAGGCACATAGATACAGTGTTACATTATACTTGAAAGTACGATGTCAGTTGTTTCATAGGCATTTTTAATCATACTTTAACTTATTTTATTTTATTTTATTTTTAAACACATTTACTTGAACACTTGTCTTCTGTTTACCTTCAGTGCTCCCATGGATACCAATCTGCTGAGCAACATACACAAGCTGTTCTCTGAGAGGATCGACATCTTTAGCTCAGTGGAGTTCAACAAGGTGGGTGCAGATCTGCAGATGGTCCTCATTTAATAAAATGAAAAAGGAAAAATCTTAGATTTTCACTTGCACATCTTTCTGCTTCCTTAGGTGTCCGTGATGACGGGAATTATCAAAATCAGCTTAAAAACATTCCTGGAGTGTGTCCGCCTGCGCACTTTTGGCCGATACGGGCTGCAGCAGATCCAGGTGGACTGCCACTACCTGCAGATGTACTTGTGGCGCTTTGTTTCCGACGAGAATCTCGTGCACTTCCTGCTAGATGAGATCGTTGGAAGCGCCGCCCACCGCTGCCTGGATCCCGCACCAATGGAGCAGAGTGTGATCGAAGTTATCTGTGAAAGAGGCTAAGGGGATGGAAAGAATTGCACTGAAATCATGAATCCAAATTTAAACACTTCTTTTCTGTTCAACACTTGCTGTTCAGTCTGTTGATCCAGATCGAACGAGTCAGGAATGATTATTTTTTCAACACTAAATCAAACAGTAGTAGCTGTTAACTGACGGCAAATTTGTGGCAGATTTAAATCGAAGTGCTTGTCATTAAAGTCCAAATGAGCGTGTACCACTTTGGTTTGATATCGTAACTGTTACAAACTAACAAAACCATCTCCTCCTTATACAAAGATAGAGTTGAATAATCCACTGTACAAGCTGAAGCTTTTAGCACCTGTTTCACTTGAAGGATAAAATATTGACCTTGAGTACATAATATTAATGACTACAGAGAGAAGCTGTGTCCTGTGAAAATCACATGTATTAATAAATAATTTTTAAGAGTGCTTTGCTGAATAATAATTTTCTGATTATGTAATCCATGTGTGTCTACCTGCTACCTTCAGGTCGTTTGAGTCTCTGTTTTCTGGGCTTGTTTCCATGTAAGGAATGTTTAAATGTAGCTTGTCTGCAATAAAAGTGTATGAATGTGGGATTCAGAGGTTGTGCTGTCCCTGTTGAAATCAGCTGGTAGATATAACGGTGTGCGCCTGCACTGATCTAAACTTGTGAGCATGAGGGTGACTGAGGCGAATTTCACAACATTTTCTACTATCTGGAGGGAACAGCTGACTGTCGCCACCTGACGATCGCATTTGATTGGCTAAGCCTTTTTCTCCCACCCTCTTCTGATGACCGCGGAGACTCCTGATTGGCGCGGGGAGGATTTCGTGCTGCGGTAACGTAGGTGGGGGCGTGTCCGTGTGCAGGTTGCTGGATGGACGCTCACGAGCTGCCTTGATGCAAACATCCCATTTTGCAGTAACCGGTAAGAGGCTAAACAGGACTACAGATTTGCACTCTTCGTGTTTGCGGAAAGCCTTCAGTTCGTTCACAGGTAACTGGTCCAACCCGTGTTTCACCGTCCACAGCAGAACTGCTCAGGAACTGACAGCAGCTTGACCTGAACTTTGCCTTATTTATTTATGGCACCCATCGCAACAGTCCAGCACGGGTGTGCAGAAATAAGCGGCGGTTTAAAATTTTATTAGAAAAAGGTTTTTAAATCGAACCATAATGACTTTTTGATGACTTTTAATCGTCTCGTTGGCCATTTCTCTTCCTTTTGGTCAAGTTTGATTATTAGCCCACATTTAGAATTCCCTTTGGGTGTTTGAATGCATCATTATTATGGCCTCGCCATTTAGTGTGAGGGGTTTACATCAAATATAGTCTGACAAGTATGCACCTGTAGAAGAAGTACTTGGATCTACTCTGGTAAAAGTACAAATAGAATCATTTAAAAAATACTCTACTGCAAGCGGAAGCCCTCAGCTTTAGATTTTACTGAAATAGGAGAGATGCCTTTGAAGTCAACTTCACTTTCCTGACAGCTTTGTTATAGATAGAGTTCAAACGCTGACAGTCTTGTTGGTACAGTCTGGTGGAAATCTCAGTTTGTCTAACCTGAGGAGGGACTCTGTGGGTTTACAGGGTTTATTAAATCAGTTATAAGTGTATTGCAGTGTGTATGCTCTTTAAATCTCCGGTTTTAGATAATCATTACTGATTGCTGGTAGTTGGTAAAAAGTGCCCAATAAAATGGAAATACTCAAGGGAAAAGTATCTTCAAGCTTCAAGATCTTAATAATAATACAGTCTCTGAGGGGTTTGTGTTGTCATTTTTACAACCTTTTAACTTATTGTATATATTGTCTACTTTTTAAACAGGAGCACAATAATGAGACCAAACAGTCAAGCACTCAAACACAAACTGTCACATGACTCAGAGAGGGAATTTGGAGGAACCCTGGGTAAGTCACAGCAGTGTGTCTTAATGTTGTGTTAGTAGACATCTTCGATTTAGTTTGATGTCACGTTGCCATGATCACAGTGCTGGGCATTGATGCAGCATGTGCCATTGCTGCACTAAACTAGAAAAACAACAGCAACGTTTCTTTCCTTTGATTCATTCATGCACTCTGATGCTCAAGCTGCTGTCTGCAAATACAGTGCTATCACATTACCTGCATTTCCCTGCAGCTAAATGCTGTTTTTATATACAAATTAGATAGAAGCTAAGAGGATCCTGATTTTATAAAAGGAAGAAATAAGCGGTGGTGATCATTTTAGCTGACATACAAAAGAACGTTTACACTAATGTGCTATTTATGATGCTGACACTGCCTAGAGATGTGTTGTTTTATTAAATTGAGCAGTTTGTTTGGTGGACCATAAGATTGATGCCTCAGTAAAACTAATAGGATGTAGGATGTTGCACTGTAGTAATGATCGCTGGCATCACAGCATCATCTCCGTCATTACACCTCTAATCAAGAATCAAGGCAGCCTCCTAGGTCAGATTCATCATTGCTGGAGTGAAATGTGCATGATGCTTCATGTCTTGCTTTTCCAGTTAAGCTAACCACAGATTTCACATCCGTCACTACTGATGTTTACAGTCAGCTGACTGAATTGTTTTGCTACTCTGCAGTTATTAGAGTTACCACAGTTTACCTGCATATGCATTATTAATGTGCTGCAATGCCAAATCTCCACGGATGCTGTTTTACTTCTTTACATGTTGTCTCAGCCATGCTGTCTTAACACGCACCTAACCTGTCATCATACTTTTGTCTGACTCTTTAATTGTATTCATCTTTCAGGTGCCGTGTGCATTCCCATCTTTCTTCCGTTAACGGTGCTGTTCCTGATCTGTTTGAGCCGATCTCCTGAGGCCAGTTTGTTCCAATGGCCGCCCCCCCTCCCCTCAGCTGACCAGCTGTGGGACCCGCTGGCCCCCGTGCTTCTTCTTGGGTGGTTTGCTTTGCATGCAGTCATCTATTTGATCCCATTAGGAAAGGTACGGCATGTTCATCAGCCCTATTCAATGTGAAACTTACAGTGAAATCTGCTGTGGGTTTGTGATCTAGCTTATGTGTATAATGAAGCTGTAAACGTAGCTTTATAACATGCTGTGTGTAATAATTAATACTAATAAATCAGCAGATAATTATTGTCTGTTAAGTTCCAGTCAGTGTGATCATCCTCTTGGTTAAATGACTGTACTCTGCAATTAGAGTTCTTTCAGAGCTACACGCCTCAACACTTCTCCTTTGCTACATACTGAAAAGTTTATAAAATACAGCGACCTGTATAATACAGTTCATCTGTGGCTATAGGCGCTCTCTGCCTATAGAGTCCAGCATTTTTGCAGAGGAACTTTCTAAGCTGCACAATTATAAAGAAATGAGAAATGAGAAAGAATGGGTTGAATTATTGACCTTATGACACTGTAATAGGTATGCAGCATATGATTTGTGTTGTATTCTGCTTATTGCCTGCAGGTGTCTGAGGGGCTGGTGCTCAGAGATGGAACACGCCTCAAGTATCCCATAAATGGTATCGTTGAGCAGGGCGCGATATAACTACAAGCATTTCTGTTTAGGACAGAATCTGTGCACCTTCAAGAAACAGATTTAAATATTAAACCTAAGTGTGAAATAATTTGTAATCCTGCAGCACTATCTGCAATGTTTCACAGCTATTCTTCAGTATTATACATGTTTTTACTGCAAATGTGTTGTTCACAGTTGTGCTGCTGACTGTAGTAAATTTGAGAAAAAAAGAAAAGAAAAAGAAAATCTAAAATCCACAGGTCTGATCTAAAAGTTGAAGTTACATAATACTCAGCTCTTCCAACTTTTACCTTTTTCTCCACGCAAGCCTCTGTCAGCCTGCTTATCTCGCTCCTCCAGGCGACAACATTTAGTGTTGTTTGTTTCCCTCCCTCAGGTTTTCATGGCCTGTGCATCAGCGGTGTGTTCCTGATGTTGTTACTGGGGCTCGGGGCTCCTCTGGGGTATCTGTTTGAGCTGCTGTTGCCTTTGGCAGTATGTGCAATAGCTGTGTCGTTCCTGTTCTCCATCTACCTCTACATCCGCTCCTTCTGGGCTCCTTCCCATGCGCTTGCTTTGGGGGGAAACACAGGTGAGATGTTGAGGATCATTAATAAAGGTTTATCCATGCTAAAACACGGTTTGAACCCAGCAGCTGGCAGCATTCAGTGCGTCCACAGGCTTGTTGTATTGTTTGCTGGAGGATTTGGGTGTTCCTGTGGGTAATTATCTAACTGCCACGCTCAACAGGAGCTTGTAGGCATTATGTATGAGGCAAACTGTTAAGTGAGATAGCGCTCCTGTACTTGCTACGCTGCTACCTTTATGTCAGCATGTAATTATAGCATTTGATTTTTGTGATTTAACCCATTTTTCTCTTTGATATGATTTAGGAAACCCGCTCTATGACTTCTTCATCGGGCGGGAGCTAAACCCCCGGATTGGAGATTTTGACCTGAAATATTTCTGCGAGCTCAGACCGGGTCTGATTGGCTGGGTGAGTTTACCCAGATTAGCAAACTACTTGGCTCACCTTAACACTGTTCAAAGATTTATAGATACAGTACTCTATAAGAGACACATTTGAAAACTGTCTCTAACTAGATGACAAGATCCTTTTTACTTTAGAGGTCATCCATTCATTCTCTTCCACTTATCTAAGTGGCTCCACAATCCTATCCCTATAGGCAGGGCACACCCTGGACAGGTCACCACTATGCCTCAGGGTTAACACAAAGAGACAAACAACCGTTCACACTCACATCACACCAGAATCACCAGTTAAGCTAACCCCATTAACTGCATGTCTTTGGACTGTGGGAGGAAGTCAGAGTACTCGGACAGAATCGACAGAGCTGCAGAGAGAACATGCAGACTCTGCACAGAAAGGCCCGGCCAGATAATAGAGTCTTAATAGAGTCTTACCCGGATGTATTTGTAAGTGTGCAAAACACCTTCAGATTCACGTTAAATGCATTAAATAACATTGATGGTCATTTCTGTCCAAGAGCCCAACATGACCAACAGGTGGCGGTATTGCTCTCCTCTGAGCTTCCATAATAATTTGCAGTCTGTGAGTTTGACACAGTCACAATCAAAAGCTTTTCTCCCTGCTGACCTGACACAGTAAGACATTTGCTGGAGGACTGGGGAGCGCGCAGCTATCTGTGTCTGAGTCATCAGACTAAATTAGAATAAATGTGCTGTAGAACCTCAAACAAGATCCCTAAAATGACCACGAGGTTCTCAATGTCATCGCTGGTCACAAAACCGACAGCACCGAGACAGCAGAAGGTTAAAGCGTCTCGGTAAAGCAATGATGCGAGGAGCCGTTTTCCTTTGGTATTTACAGTGTACAAAGGAAAAACCTTTGCACATGTGAATGTTTTAAAGCCATGTGCGTGGGAGAGCCCAGAAAAAGCCTCCACCAACTGGCTACAGACACTGTGTGGGATATTTTCATTTCCTGTTCAACGTCCAAACTACTTTCTTTTAACGTTCAGCATTTCACAGTTGCTGATAAAGTCTCAAATATTAAAGCACAATGGGCTTTCTTAATAATTTAATGGATTCCTTGGACTTTAGTATAATAGTGCCAAATATTGCTTCTTAGATCTTAATCAGCTTCATATTTAATAACTCAGTTTGAGTTATGGGAGTGTTTATGACTCGAGTGTGAAATATTTATTTTGTTTCTGCATTCTCGTGTATCATCAAGTCAGAAAAATGTACACAATGTATGGATTTTTTTTCCCACTGGGAACATAAATGACAACAGTCTGGGGAATGAATGCAGCTGCAGAATATCCTTCAGAAAGCATTTGGAGTGTGATAATGCATTTATTAATCATTTATTCGATTAGTCCAAATGGCAGACAATTGATTGGCGTGTACGCTGTAATTATTTGCACAGTTTTTTGTTCTCTAGACTCTGCACTCCAGCTCATTCCATTTTACATAAAATGATGGATCACAGCGCCTAGTCTGGGCTTTCATTAGAGCACTGAAAAGACTCCGTGCGAGATACGGTTAAACGTGTCGCCCTGAATCACAAATGGTTAAAATGTAAATGGGACATTTGCGCAAAAGACCTCACATGTGACCCAGAGTTGACTGCAAGCTGTCATTCAGATTGAGGTGATTCAGAGGAGGTGAAGAAGATATCAAGGACTTGTTTGACGACATGGCCGGTTTGCCAAAAGTTAGATTCATTCTTAATTTTCACTCAAGAAAACTGGAACAAGACCTGCAAATGATCTCATGGATGGATAAGGCTAAGACTTGACTTTTAATGAAGTCTATACTGTTTCATATTATGTTAGATTAAATGTACCTAAATACAGAGTAGGTTTTTACTGTATGTTTATAATCACTTCATCACAGGAAGAATTTTCTTATTCAGAAAGACAGAAAATGTGACACGTGTCTTATATTTCACTCACAAATGAAAGACTCGATTAAGTGAGACATTATTTGGCAGATTATTAATCCTAAAAACAGTGGCTCTGTAGTGTAGTGGTTAATTTGCCTAACACATGAAAGAGCCCCTGTTTGAGTTTGGAAGGAGATGAAAATCCCTGGGAGGGAAGCATCAGGTAGGGCATCATCTGTAAAAATCGCATATGTGGATCCATCCACACGAGAATAAGTGACCAGCCAAAAGAAGCTTTTTATTTATTGCAAAATAAATAGTAGAATAATGACAGCATAGCATCCATTTATTTTAGTTGGCAATCTCATGATCACAGAAGGAATTTGTCTGCCCGTGCAAATGAACACACGCAGCCCCACTTGTGTTCATCATTATTCACGACCCCCTCAGGTGGTCATTAACCTCGGCATGCTGATGAAGGAGGTGGAGCTCCGAGGGTCCCCCTCCCTCGCCATAATTCTGGTCAACAGTTTCCAGCTGCTGTATGTGGCGGACGCTCTGTGGAATGAGGTGAGAGTCACACTTTTTTTTTTTTTTACTTTATTTGATCATTGCTTTTATTTAATGTCTGCTTCATTTTGCTGTAACAGGAGGCTGTCCTGACCACCATGGACATTGTGCACGATGGTTTTGGTTTCATGCTGGTCTTCGGTGATCTGGCCTGGGTTCCATTCACGTACGGCCTGCAGGCAGCCTTCCTGGTTGTCCACCCCCAGACCCTAAGTTCACTCAAGGCTGCAGCCATAATAGCACTGAATGGTAATCGCTTGTCAGCTCTTTTCTGCTGTTCTGCTGAAAAGTGGCTGAAAATGAATAATGAACCTTTTTTTTTTGTTTTGTTTTTTGGGGGGGTTTTGCCGTCAGGTATTGGATATTACATTTTCAGACAATCCAACTCACAGAAGAATCAGTTCAGACGGGACCCCACTCATCCAAGTGTCGCTAGTAAGTTTGTTTCCCTCCTTTTTTATCTTTATCTTTTAATGCATTCAGATAAAGTCTTTTTTTAATTTTTATTGATTTCCTCCTCACATCAAAGTGGGGAGGGAGACAGAGAGTTGGTAAATCTTATTCAGAAATATCGGTGTGTTTTACGACTCCCTACAGGACTGGAGACCATTGCCACAGCAACAGGGAAGCGGCTGCTGGTGTCCGGCTGGTGGGGTCTCGTTCGTCATCCCAATTACCTTGGGGACCTCCTCATGGCCCTTGCCTGGTCCCTTCCGTGTGGTAAGACATCTTAAAAGCCCTCTGCCCTTTTTTTTTTTGCTAGAAAAGAAGGCCACGCTGACATAACAGTTTTTTTAGCATATGTGGGTGAAGTCATGGATAAGAGATTAATGTCAGGCTGAGTATTAATCATCTTCAGCCTTGTTTATTATTAGTATGGATAATGATGGCTGGTTGTGTTAATGATCCACTGTGAAATCCAGGTTCTTTTTTTTCTCGGAAACTTTACTTGTATGTATGTATGTACTAAAGTTTTGACCTCCTCATTATGAATGTCACTAATCCAGGGATTAGTGACATTCATAGCAAAGTAACTCATAGCAAAAGTCATAATCTTTCATTTTTATTGTGATTATACCTCAAATTGGTCGTTTTAAGAAAATCTTTATGTTTGTATTTAGCAGCAAGGACCCCAACCCCAAATGCATTTATTGATAATGAAGCAGCAAGCTGCAGTTTGAGGAAGCCTTTTATCGGATCAGGGGTGACTCGTGAGCCTGGCATATCCAACTGATAGCTTTGAGAAAGACTGACAAACAGAAGAAACGTGAGGGAGAATGAATGGGTGTGTCACACAAGTAGAGATTTACAGATCTATGGCCAGTAGGGGAGTGTTTGCGGCGTGCTCCAACTCCTTTGAGTTTATCTACCTTTATAATATGATTGGAAAGATGTGTTTTTGGTATTTAAATAGCGTTTTGTATGGGGTGCTGATCCAAGGATTTTCAAATATTTCAAACTTAACCATGAAAACCTGGGCCAAGTCCAACACCCACCAGGAGCAAATAATTGTCAGTAAGTCCAAGCTCTCACTGCAAAATGAGGGCCAAATGGATCATAGCAATGGGTCAGATACCCCACACTCCTGAAGCACATACCAGAGGATCCACTGAGGGTTACAGTTAGACCCCTTCTTCAAGTCCACAAAGAACATGACTGGTTGTGCAAACTCGCACACACCCTCAAACATGCTCAGCAGGATAAAGAAGCAGTCCAGTATTCCAGAACCAGGACGAAAACTAGATTTTACTACATACACTACATACAACTTCTTTAACTGAGCTTCAGGAGGACCAATGTGGACAAACTTCTTCTCTATTACATCTAGTAGCTTAATATTTCCAGCGAGGCTTAAAAGTGTGATCCTTGTGTAATTGGTCCTGGAGGACATCAAGAGTCTTAAGATGCTTCTAGAGAATCTGATCCACCCCAGGGGCTCTGTGACCAAGGAGCTGTTAAACTACCTCAGTGACCTCACCCCCAGTGATGGGCCGGTGTTCCCCCTCACTTCTTCTCTTCCTCTGGGTGTGACAATAAGATTGAGGGGGTCCTCAGTGGAAGTATTCCTTCCATTGCTTGATTATATGAAGTTGAGGTCAGCTGCTTTCCCATTCTAAGTCACATGACAGTATGTCTGAATCGTTTCAAGGCTGTCCAAAAGTCTTGTTTCTTGGTCTCACCCAGTCCTCCCTGACCTTCCTTCAGCTACTAACAGGGCTGGACTCTTTGCTGCCAGAACAGACACCAGCCACTTTGCAGCTGCAGATTCGCGAAGGCGCCTCAGGCGTTAAACGTTCCTTTTTTTAACCCAACCTTCCTTTGAATGCTTCAGAAGTTGTGCTGGAGGTTGGGATGAGAATCTCACTCACAGACTGGGGGCTCTGCAAAATGGTCCTCACTGTACATTTGGGTATACAAGACCTGTCCAGGACCCCGCTTATGAACACCCTTCTTCTTGAACATGGTGTTTGTTTTTGACAAACTGTACTTAGCACAGAAGTCCAATAGATAAACACCACTCTGGCTCAGATCAGGCAGACCATTCATCCTGATCAATCCCCACCTGGTCTCACCTGTTCGGTGCCCACGGTGGAGTCTTAATGGCAGGGTACCCTGAACTGTTGCTCAGCACACAAGGAACAAACAACAGTTAAGACCTGTTCCCTGGGAAGTTGTTTTCTAGTAAATTTGTAACAGTTTTGTTGAAAATTCAGAGGTTTTCTTTCTCTGAATTTTACCCCTCCTCACCGAGCCGCTATTGTTTTTCTTTTTTCTTTTTTTTTTGCATTGTGGTAAATACAGATGGAAAACAGCCTCAATCTAACTAAGCATTTAATGCCACATTTTGTGTGCTCTCAGTACATTTTGATGTGGTTTTGGTTATATAAGGTATTAATGGCCTTGTGCACTGTGATTTTTTATTCAGACTACCTCCATGTCCTTATGAAGTATTTGCATTACATTTGCAACTGGTGTACTTCCAACAAAGGCAGCAGGAGACTGTTCTCTTTGTTCTTCTGTAAATTGCCCTATTCTCTCAAAAACCCACTTCCTGAAATAGTGACTGTCAGACTTTTGTATAGCTGACACTCTCTCATTGGTATTCAACATTATGTGACTCATTTGTCTCTCTGCTTTTGTAATTGAGATGCATTCTTTAGTTTCTGCTTTTTATCCTTTTTTATCGCTGTAGCACAAACTGCAAAAATTATGCACTCCCAAAAAAAAGTGATGACGGATGAAAGCTGCCCTAACAAACGATCTCAGTGGTCCCCTGTAAACCTGGACTGAGGAAGCGCTGACTAAAGGGACAAGGGGTACTGCTCTGAAACACTAAGTGCAGTCTCAAAAAACAGATTACTGTGATGAATCAACACTGAATATTAAGAGCTTAATCAGACTGGTATTCACTGCAGGGCTTTTGTACAATACAGACTGAATAGAAAGTAAACTGCTATTTGCAGAGGAGGATGTACACTTGATTGCAGCTTGTTTTATACAAATCACAAATGCTGATGTCAGTAGCAAAAGAAGGTACTAGTTTTTTTTTCACCATTCATTACTGAATCATATAATATTGTCTTGTGTTTTTTGTCATATGTGTCTCTTTATTTATAGGATTCTCGCATCTTCTGCCTTATTTCTACGTCATATACTTCACCATTTTACTGATTCACCGAGAGGCCCGTGATGAAAGACAGTGTAGAGCCAAATACGGGCTGGCTTGGGACACATACTGCCGACGTGTGCCTTACAGGATTTTCCCTTATATATACTAAGAAGGAAAGAAGATGTGGAGGAGAGGGATCTGAACTGCCATACAACTTATTGAACACAAACCTAGCAATAATTTCATGTAAATCTATTTTCAGTAAAACAAAGATGACTAGTGTTTGAATCTTTGCATTTTGACCGTGAAGTCAGTCTGTGCTCCACATCTCTTTGGAAAAACAAATATGACTTAAATACTGATTGGACGGTAGAAACAAACCCATAAATATCAGTGCCTTTGTTCAAAGAAAGTCTGCGTAAAAGCATTTTTTACAGTGTCTTGTTTTGTTGTTGTTGTTGTTTTTTGTTTTTTTAAATGTAGTGTCACAGTAAACTACATTGGAAATAAACAACTACAAAACACCAAGTATTCGAAATATGAAGATAAAACGTGATGATGTTTTACATCGTTGCATTATGTATGTAGAAGTCAAGCCCATTCTTTTGTGAAAATTCTCATGTGAAAATGTGACTCATACACTCAGTGGACACTTTGTCAAATATGCCTTCCTTGTACTGGGTCCCAAAGGTTCTGTATTGGCCTGAGTTTGGTAATTGTGGAGGCCGTTCAAGCACAGTGAACTCATTGTCACATTCAAGAAACCAGTATGACATGATCTTAGCTCTGTGACGTTGCAGCATAGAAGTAGCCTTCAGAAGTAGCCACCGCCACCAGAGTGGATCCACATTGTTTCACACCAAATTCAGTTGCTACAATCCAAGTGTAGCAGCAGAAATCCAGACTCATCAGACAAGACAACATTTTTCCAATGTTTTTGCAATCTTCTGTTCACCTTTGATCAGCCTGTGCAAACTGTAGCCTCTGGTTCCTGTTCTCAACTCAACGGAGTGGTGCTCAGTCTGGTCTTCTGCTGCAGTAGTTCATTTGTATCAATCTGGCCCTTCTTCTCAGACCTTCCTCCACATTTTCTTCCCGAGAACTGCCGCTCGCTGGAGATTTTCTGACCATTGTTTGCAAACCATGGAGATGGTTGTGTGGGGAAAATCAAAGCATATCAGTGGTTTCTGAAATACTCAGACCAGCCCATCTGGCACCAACAACCTTTCTTCACCATTCTGATGCTCAGTTTGAATTTCACTAGCTCTTCTTAATCATGTCTAAGTGCACTTAATTGGGGCCAAGTGATTGGTTGATGAGATATTTGTGTTGATGCGCAGTTGTAGAGGTGTACCTAATGAAGTGGCCAGGGAGTGTAATTTTTATTAGTAAAACCACAGCAGCTATTAGGAGCCACTTGCTATGAACATGTCTGTTTTTAGCTGTACCGCGCTCTGCTAACCTTTTAGAACCTGTTATCATCTTGTTCAAATGGATTCCCTTTCCAGGCTTCCAAGCTACAATAGCAGATGTTCGCCAAGCCTCTAGGCTTTTTAAACATTTGTTAGGCTTCATCTCTGAGCTCGCTCTGTTTCAAATTATTCCAAAGGAACAAGTACACGGCAGATATTAGTACCAGTAAATGCAATCAGAAGCTGCTGAAATGGCCTCTGTCTGCATTAAAGCGATAATTTCTTCTTGAGGTTTTGCATTAGAATAACTTCTTTTGCTGTGGAGGTGACAGGTGGCCACATTATTGCTGAACTGATGCATCACTTTGAGAAGAGGTTTTTTTGTTTAGGCAATCTCAAAATCTTTCATGACTGTGCGATGATCAGCAGTTTGGTTTATATGGCGCTTTAATGCTTGAGCTTGTTTGTTGCCCTTTTTAAAAACAGATTGAGACGTCTATTCTATTAGGCAGCGATGCAGATTCGTCTAAAAATAATGTTCGTATTATATTTGACCTATTCCATTATAAATCACCCTGCATTTACACTAGAAAATGATGTTTTTCTCACATGCAGTGAGGCGTGTGCGTACAGATGACAGAGCACTCTGCTGATGCACACCTTCGTTTTTCACCTTTTAAACCCATTTACAGTACAGTTGGCCTCTGGCCTCGCCTACACAAGCTATTTTGTGTTGTTTTTCAAATGCTAAGTGCTAATTAGGAACGGGCTTCTATACTGTGAATGCGTGTCTACATGGTGGCTAGACTCATGCTGAATTATTACATAAGCTTCTTAGCTTTTTATAGGATATGCGAATATTTGTATGCATGTGCAGCATGTACTGTGCGTGTTGTTTTCCTCTGTTATTTTTGTTTTTGTTCATATGGTAATTATAAGGCTGGATTACACCACAGCTACCTGTGCATGTGACACAAAATAATAGCAAAATATAACTTAAAAAAGTAACTGTAGTCAACTGCAAAAAGTGTTCACACATCATACATAAACCAACGAAATGACAAATCTCAGCTGGAATGTTAGCTTTAGCTTTGAAGTCAGTAAGTTCAGGTGTGGCTATTGCACCAAGCCGCTTCTTATTAATATATATCAGTAATAAATATGGCTGACACCTAATATAGTGGCTTATAAATTCAGATTCAGAACATTAAAAACCAGCCAAATATATTTTATTTCCTTTTCTGTTGTTGTTGCAGTAGTTAGCCACACAATAAATGACAAAAGGTAATTAAACTACTTTAATCACTTAATATATGTCAGCTAGGTCTGTCGCACAGGCACAGAGAGGCAAATAGTTGGTGTGTGCAGACAAATTGGCATCTTCCATGCAAACTGTGGGTGACTCCAGCAATCTGCTAATCTGATAATAACCACAGGGACCACCACAAGGTGCAGAACAGATTTCCCCTAGCGACTGCCAGCTGTCTCCAGCAACTGCTCCCCATCCTTTTGGGAAATACACTTTTTGTCCCCAGTGACCGGTGGTTGCCAAGGGGTTGCTGACCATTTTCTAGGTCAGTGTGACTGAGGACTACCAGCAAACTACTGCAATTAGCTAAATCCTAAATCCCACCTGTTTTAACTTCTGGTCAACACTATTTTGTATAATATAGTTGTTTATGGTCATTCAACCTGGAGTTCGAATGTAAATACAATGTTTGTATTTAGCCAAGACTACTAGATATTAATGACACATCTCCATCTTTTATATACACTCTATTGTTCCAAGCATTATTTAATACAATACGATGTCTACTTTGCAAGTCATCATCACACTTGTGACTGACAAGTCTCTATACAAAATGAGTAATTAGCCCTTAGATTAGGTGTTCAGTTTTAATAAGAACTAAATGTTTAACTCTTTAAATCAGGACGTCACAAACCATCTCATGGCATTATTATATTACATTATATCAGCTCATGATTTCTTTGACATGATGCCATCCAAACACACTGCCATCTTTAATGAATATAATGACAACTGACATGTGTGGGTAAAGACTTTGTCATTCTTCACTCCCCGTAGCGCCAAATTATTCTGTAAATGATTGTCACTTTGATTCTGTATAATCTGTGAAAAGTTGCTTTCCCTGTGTATTAATTAAATGCTATATAGATATTTCAGGTATTAAACTACACTATCAGCATTACAGTAGTCATCAGGATTAAAATTAGACTGCCATTCTCATTACCAAAAGAAAAAAAAAAACTCTCAGCCTGAGGGCTTCATCCATTTAAGATATTCAATTTGATCTGAAAATTGAAAATTAAAATTAGATATGAGCAGACGTGGCTGATTAAAAAGTCTGTTACAAGCGAGTAATACTCTGTTTATAAAGCGGCCTTAAACGTGACCCGGGAACTTTCAGACTCGTCTTAAAGCAGTCTCACATAACAGTGAAGAGGGAAAGACAACAGCAGCCAAGTCATGACTTTCTAAGGCCAGTCACTGAAAATGAAGTTAGTAGTTAGTTTGATGAAATTTATTTATATAAGTGAGACAGCAGCTGACAGAGTGAGTCACGCTCGTGTCTCTGTCTGGACAGACGATGCACAGTCCAAATAAAAACATAAGTGTGAACAGGTTTGACACATCCTTGGAAACAAAAAGAGACTGCTAAGACAGCACATCTGCTCCTTCCACAAATTTAGGACTTCAGAAAAAAATGCAAAAACATCATGTTAATTTTGTAATACATCCATGATATGCAGTGATAAATCTGGTTGATTGATTTGTTAATTTTCATACATTTCATGGGGGGGGGGGGGAGTGTTACGTCAGGAAGGGCATCCGGTGTGAAAATCCTCCAAACCAAACATGCGGCGGTACCTGCTGTGGTAACCCCTTGTGTCTAAGGGAGCAGCTGGAAGTAGCTTACATTTTTGTTTGTTGTTTTGAGTTTTCAAACATATGAAAAGGTCTCACTGCATGCGCAGAGTGTTTATGATAAATGTCAAACCAAAATCATTTTGCATTTTACAGGAATCCGAATGTGCATTCAAAAAAGGGACAGTCAATAACTACATATTTTTTATTCTTCTCCTTTTTCTTTAATTTTTCTTAAATTAACCTCCCCCCCCTTTAAATGTGATGTGCACCCTTCACCATACCTATCTTTTCCTTATGCATGCATGCCTATAGAGCCAGAATAACATGCACCAAGCTAGAATTGTATAATAATGAATGTGCACAATATGTATGTGTGTGTTTGTGCATGCACCTCCAAGCGTGCGCGCGCTTGCCAATCGTGCATGCCAATCCTGACGTTTTCAAGCCCATCAGTTGTTAGCCAGTTTCCATGGTAACGCCTGGCTGAGAGGTGCACAGACGTAGGAGAGAGGGGAAAGGAGTTGAGACAATTATGGTGGTGGAGGGTGCTGAAAAAAGGAAGAGCCCGAGATGATGAGTGTGAAACAGTGTGAATCGTGGGATGAGAGGGAACGAGAAACAGATGCATGTGCTGTGAGTGAGCGGGTTTAGTGTGTGTGTGAATGTTGTATATATGCGCGCATGTGAGTGTCTTTGTCTTGGTGTAAGCAAGTGTCATAACTGCTTATATGAAAGTGGTATGTATGTAGTGGATGTAATAAATATAAATGCACTGGGCAGTGAAGCAGTGCTGCCAGGCATGTGCACCAACTTCTATTGGATTTTTCTGTGTTTTCAGCTTCAGAGTGAGTCAACAGGAATTTCTAATACAGTTTAGTTTCCATGGTGACAGCGGAGAATGATCTGTCCTCTTCAAACAGAGGGGAAAACGCCAACTTGAAGCCTTGTTGTTTCTCTGTTTTCTGTCTGAATCATTATTTAAACAAGTGATAACCTGGCAAACCTTTCAGACTCTACAAATGAGCCCCAGAGCCAGCTTAGACCCACACTCAGTGTTTTAGGTTGTGTGTCTTTTTTCTCTCCCCCTCTCTCTCTGAGGAATCACAACTTGTGAATTTTAAATGTTCTATAGCTACAGTGACATTTTCAGAAGTGATGATGTCTCTCTGTGGAGACGAACTCTGTCAGCTTCATTTTATTATGTAATCTAATAGGCATCCAGAGCTCTATAATTTGAAATGTTAGTATTCTGAAGGTGCAGACATTAATGAAAGGCTTTAATCCTCTCTTTGCTGCCCTCCAGTAGAAGCTTTTTCCACATCAGTATTGGTATTTAGTTATTCTGGTGCCTTTAGAGAGGTTGGCTGAATGTCTCTGGAACCACTTCTAAATGCAGCTGTTTTTCAACAGCTTCTCAATGAGGCAGTTCGTCTCCTATCCCTCCCTCTAATGCACCACTCAGTGTCCTCATCATCCTTCAGTTTTATTTTTTCTTTTCCAGCACATCTTCGGAAGAAACATCGCATTTCTGTGACAACTCTTCACAAATGGACAAATAAATGCTGACCCTCAACAGGCAGGAAATGAGCGACATAGAAATGGACATTTTGGCATTGTTGTTTTATTAGAATACGGCATGTAGAATAGCTGTACATCATAGTGTAGCCTAATATCTATATATAAAGTCATCCACCAAATTTACTGTAGCGTACATTGATGAGAAATGTATAAAAGACAGATACAAATAATTATACTCAAATACAGTTTTCTAAAAGGCTTTGTTCACAGCAACTACATAATGACATTCAACCAAGCTGTATGTCTCCTCCCCCCTTTTTTTTCTCCTCGTGTTCCTGTGCTTTAGTAGCGATTGTCCAGACTCTACACGCTCACACTGTAGTTTTGAGGTCCTGTGATTACTTTTGACATTATTTGGAACAGCATATACCGTCTTGTCTTCAGACACACTGACAGCCTACTGAAATTGCTTCAGTGCTTGCGATTCAGATCACACAGGCAGTTTGATTTGCTCTGCGTGCCATGATTTCAGACTTAGATAAGGCTTTGTTTATATTTATGTATGTGTATGTCCTGAACATCTACAGTGCAGCTACATTAACAACATGGGTTATTAATGGTTATAAAACATAATTTTTTTTCCTTTAAGACTAATATATGATATATTTTTTGAAGAAATTAGGCTTCCTGTAGAGCATACTGTATGTCAGTCAATAAAGGTGATTTTAGAACTGTAAGTACGTTCTGGACACTTCACAGGTTTATATTAATTATTATTAATTTCTGCTTTTCTTTCACAACCTTCCTCCCCTCATCCCAAAAAGTCACAGCAGATGGCCGCCCCTCCCTACACCTGGTTCTGCTGGAGGTTTCTTCCTGTTAAAAGGGAGTTTTTCCTTCCCACCTTCACCAAAGCGCTTGCTCACTGAGGGTCATATGATTGCTGGGATTTTCTCTGTTTTCTTTTTACTATTGTAGGGACTGTTTTACCTTCCACCTATAAAGCACCTTGAGGCCACTGTTGTTGTGGTTTGGAGCTATATAAATAAAACTGAATTGAATTGAATATTAGGAATTAAAGTCATCCTTTCCAAATTGCCAACACATTCTGTGAAAATTAACAAACCACAATTCAGCTGATGTGAGTATTACAGTTGTAGCAAAGGCTTGATACATTTTGTTCCCCCCAGTGTTT
Organism: Pelmatolapia mariae; assembly: GCF_036321145.2. Taxonomy (NCBI): domain Eukaryota; kingdom Metazoa; phylum Chordata; class Actinopteri; order Cichliformes; family Cichlidae; genus Pelmatolapia; species Pelmatolapia mariae. The sequence continues at coordinate 24,468,225 of NC_086236.1, forward strand.
CAGCTTCACAAATGAGCATGGAGCTAATGTTTTATGAATCTGATAAACACAGTGCTGTTGCCGGAAAAAGTGCTGATGCAAAAATGTTTCCACTTCTAAAAATATATCTATAAGAAATATTGCATTTATTCCTGTTTTGAGGGACATTTGCTAAAACTACAGTGAAAAATATGGGCTTGGGGCTAAGTCGTACAGGCAGGGCAAGAAAGCGTGAAATGCTGATGTACACAAACACTGGTGTTCACATTTGTATTGAATTTGCTGAGCTTAGCAAAACAGCCTCAAGCACTGGTATACAGTGCAGTGTGGGCGTTTTCTAAAGAAAATATAGTTTTCATTAGAAATAAATTTCATATATTGCTAACACACACTGGAAAATTATACAGTTACTTTTATCACTGATCGAATGATCAGGGAGTTTTTACTTCCCACTGTTGCCAAGTGCTTGCTCATAGGGGGTCGTTTGATTGTTGGGGTTTTGTTTCTATTATTGTAGGGTCTTTACTTTGTAATATGAATGTGACTGTTGTTGTGATTTTGTGCTATCAAAATAAAATGTAATTACATTTATTTAAACAGATCTACTATTTAATTATTGGCTAAAAGTCATGACAATGTGTCAATTTTTGCTGTGAATCCTTCTATGTAACAAGAACTTCAGTAGGCTGCAGCAGCTGAGATCATTATTTTAAGTGGGCATTCCTTGACAGCAAGACGTGGTTAGTCAGGGCTGGGGGCAAGGTAACTGATTACAGCCAGCCATGTCTAGCAGCTGAGAAATGCCCACCCGTGTTCTCCGGAGACTCCTTACCTCATTTTTTCCTATCTGAGCCCACAGTTTGTCTATCAGACACCACCATTTAGTACACCTGGAGCTGGTGTATGGCAAATATCACAGCTTGTTCTCAGGCCCCCAGAGTTTCTGTTTTCCTACTGATATCACACATCTGAACCATCACTTATCTGCAAACAGATCCATCTAATGAACACATGGCGGCAAAGGCCAGCCGAGGAAAGGCTTTACTGTTTATAAATCTTGGTCATTAGCAAGACTGTGTGTCTCTTACGTCTGTTGCCTTTGAAGCTGTATGTTTGTAGATGTATTGCGATGCTGTCATTGCACTCCTTAAACAGCTGAAACACTGTCATAGAGTCATTATTGTCTCATCTGCCACTTTTGTCCCACTCACTGTTACAAACACTGAATAACACTGGATCGATATGTCTCATGACTCAATTTACATTGCTAGATTACTGTTATTAATTGCTTTTTTGTACATGAGATGACTATGCTATGCTATTCTACCTCGAATCAGAGAAGAGTTGCTGTGCTAAAATGACTATAGTATAAATGCAGATGAATAAGAGTAAACATCACTGGAAAGAGGAATAAGGTGCTTCCTGCACACTAAAAAACACAACAAAACAAAAGGTTTTTTTTCTTTTTTTTTTTGAGGGAAAAAAAAAATTGTGCCAAAAAAATAATGTGCTAAAGAAAGTAGAATTAAAGATAAGGTCTGAGAGCACAAAATACTGCAACTACTTTCTAGTCTCATCATTTTTCTTTTGACCTTGATTTTATATTTGGCACAATGATTTTCAGCGGTAACATTTTGGCATGTTTGAGCTGAACGCTCTTTGGAAAGCATGAACCTAGCATATAGCGTAAAATATGCCCTCTCACGTATGGACACACCTATTTTGAATGCGCATCACAAGCATTGACCCTTAAAGTCAAACTTATTTGAGTCAAACCTGGATAATTCCTTGCTTTTTTTTCCATTTTATTTTTTTTTATTTTTTTTTACCAATGTCTTATTTGACTTTGCGTTTGGCAGAGACTGGCATCAGGCAAATCTTTATCCTCTGTCATGGTTAAAGGTGTCTGTGCACACTCCAGCTCATGCCAGGTCCGTTAAACGTCTTACACTGCTAACCCAATTCCTGCAACACGATCAGAGTAATGGTTTGATGTCAGAGTTTCCATATGCAAAACAATCCTGCTTTTAGTACATTGTCAAAGTCAAAGAATACAGACATAATTTTTCATTTTCCAGTCCCCAAGTGTTTGGAGATTCACAGTGAGTTGAGCGACTGGATTATTAAGAGCAGCGTGGGGAAAATCCAGCCCTTCCGAAATATTGTTAAATTGTATAATGGGTCAAAGGCAACACAAACACCTGCGTTTCAGTCCTTCAAGATTTCATCCGGTTGTCCGACAGCAGTATCGGGTGTACAATGATACAATCGAAAAGAGGCTTTTTCGAAAAAATTCACATTCACTCAAATTGTTCTTCATGGTTTGTCCAAGGTTAGACTTCCAAAGCCCAAAGCCAGAAAGGTCAGAATACATGGAGAAAGTAAAGGTTTGTGTCTCCGTTTGTTCTCCAATTTTTCTTTTACAGTTATTTTATTTCTTCATCTCTCCTGTTTGTTAGAAGCTCACCAAGGCGTAGACCATACTACAACAAGAAATAGTGCAATGGATGAAAAATTAAAATTAATTTTGCAAATTTATGAATCGTAACACACGTCTAAGGATTCTTTGAAGTGTCATTATGAAATGAGAAACATTGTAAATCTCCCACTTACCTGTAGAGATAATAGAAAAATGAGAGAAGATAAAAGCCCAGCTTACACCAGGACTCTTTCTGACAGTAGTTAAGAATGTCCGCGTTCATCACGCTGACAGGATCATACATGACCTCTGAGCCATCAGCGGGCCGATGAAAAAACCTGAAAAAGCAGGAGGTTTGGCTCACTCACCCATCAGACCAACACAAACTAGTTACACATCTGCTGTGGGACCGTACCTCCACAGATGGTAGAAGAGCAGCGGGATATTTAGGCCAAGTGTGACCCACTCTCCAGCACACATGAACATCAGGCAGAAGAGACCGTGGATGGAGTACTCTGGTACCACCAACTAATAAGAAATATAAGAAGGACGGAAACTGAAATGATTAAGTGATAACACTCCAACAACTCTTCAGAAAACACTGATGTGATAGAATTACAGTGTACAAGACCACACTGCAGGGCAAACACTTTCACACGGAAGGTGTTGCTGTTAGTCAGGGCTAGCTGCTATTACGGGTGCAAACATACATTCACTTGCACGTGGACTGTTTTTTATACATTAGTAGAAGGTGATGTAAGTTGCTGACCTTTTTTTCTTGTGATGTAAAGTCTAGCGTTTGGTTGTTAAAATACTATTTGAGAAAATCTGAGATGGGGTTAAGACTCAAGATGGCAACAGGATAGCAACAAAGATGATAAAACTACATTTACTGTGAAAGGACAAAAACTTTTGGGGGGCAACTTGAGGGCAACAGAAACAAGCTCTTGATATGAAGTAAGAAACACTTACTTCATATCAAGATTTTAGTGTTTCATGCTGGGCAGGGAGTGTGTTACCACTTTTCAGAACTTTTCTCTGAAAATAGCTGCTTGTAGCAGCCAAAAGCAGTGCAATGAGAGCACTGAGAATGAACCGACGCTGTAATGTCTAGGCTAAATGAGGCCAGCTTGCAAGCACCAGAAAGTTCCTTAAGTGGCCACTTGAAAGCTGTTCTACAAGTCAGTGAGTAACCATATAATCCCACGTTAAAGAGCTTTCTTGTTCCAAAAAAGAGTTTTGGTTGCTATAACTAATATACCCCTACAAATTGACTACAGGAGGTGAATTTTTCTTTATTTAGCTTTTCACCTTAAATCTTTTAAGCTTTCACCTGCGCTAATTCAGATGTCAGACTCGGGCTTCAGTGTGCGGGAACATTTTAGTAGAACTGTTTTACAGATAATGCTGTGGCTTTGTACTTCAGTTTTGGTGAGTGAATTCTAGTATTTCATATTTGTTAGAAGGTCTGTGTATCTGTGTTTCTCATTTTAACTCATACAGTCTATGGATGTGCCTTGCTAACCGTGCTAACAAGCTAGCATGGTTAGCCCCACCATTAACCCCTAGTAGGCTTCTTGGTTGTGGGGTGACCTGCCTGCAGCATTCAGGGTAGTTTTGCCAGTGTCTTCTTTTAGTGTTTTTACTGCTAAAGACCTGTTTCTTGCAAATGGCCTTGTAAATTTCTTGCAAATTTTATTATAACATTTTTATCTTTAAGATTCTTAGCTTAACACCAAGTTTTGTTTTAACTTTTAATTATGTTCATTTCAATTTATTCTTTACATATTATCGCTTTTATAAAGTCTTGCATGATCTATTTTAAGTGATTAATTGATTAATTTAATTTTTATAAAATCTATTGTTTGTTTATTCTGTTTTTGGGAAGTACTTTGTAGTGCTATACAAATGAACCTTATTTAATGTGAACTTCATTTAATAAGAACTATCACAACACATTCACATACACGTAGCAATTTGATCTTGATGCTAGTTCAAAAATAATGCATATGGCTGCAAAATAACAACTTACATTTCTTTGACTGACATCATAACCCTTAGCTGGCTCCGTCAATAATTACAATCCGTTTCAATATTATTTGAATATTTTTAGTGGAACCAATTTCAGCAGTGATTGGTTAGAGCAAATATCACTAATACATATGTAGTCTAATTACCAGGCTAGATTAAACCTGTGTAGCAGTTAAGGGTAATTGAAATTATATTTCCACTGCAGCAATAAGAGTTCCTTTTCAATAACATGGTGGTATTGTAATTATGCATCAGTGGCATTTTATTTTCTTGCACTGAGCAGCTATATAAAGAAAAACGTAAAAAAACGAGAAAATGGTAACAATTTGAACCCAGGGCAAACCTTCTCAGAAAATGCTCTTTACTACATTAGCATATAGACCCTAATACTACAATTAGCATGGTGGCTACTGCCTTTAAATTAAACTCTTGTAATTATATATATTTGTATTTATTTATCCATTAACTTTGAATCAAAAAAACCTAATGGCACTGGCCATCTTCAAGCACAAGTATGTTTAAAATGGCCTCCACAGTATGTGATCTTTCACGGACACAAAGTTCTTTTTCTGAAAGCCTTGAAATAAAAAGCTGACAACATCTGGGCTGTATCAGTGCTCTCCATCACTGTGTGCCTGTAAAGAGGTAATGGCGTGTTGTGGGGACGGGCTACATGTGAAATGAATCAGTGTGTGTCATGGTCCTCACAATGAAAAAAGACAAACGGTCATGGCTCTGTGAAGCCCCTCTGCTTTAGTCATCCAGCACCAGCAGATGAAAAACAGCTATTACTCACCCTGCGAAGCAGGTTGCAGATCCTTTCAATGTTGAGAATCCTTTCTCTCTGTGGAGAGGATATAAAGAAAGTCCGGTCAACAATCAGTGTATTACTGTCAATGCCTAACAGAAATAGCTGTCTCATAGCAGAAACAATAGACGATCGTAGACTGGAGTGAATCTTATTTTGGAGGATTGTTTTTTAAAGTGGACAGATATTAAATATAGTAATAAAATCTAAAAAACTGGACCTGATGGCTAGTTTTATGTTAGCATTCCTGCTTAAATATCAGTATTATGGGTATAGTGATACTGTAATATGCAGCTGTACGTTACATTAGATGTCCAGGCCAACAATAGTACCATGGAAAAATACACTTAACAACTGATAGTAATTAATCAACCACCTACTCAAACTCCCGAGTTTGTTTTCATCATACGTCTAAAATACATATATTTTTACACTTTGGTGCATTTTTATCATAGATCTATTTTTTTCTTTTGATTTCAGTTAGTTTCCAGAGTGAGTTTGCTCATTTCACTTTAGTTTGTATTGTTTAGTAATGTTAAGTTTGATGCAGTTTTTCTGTTCTTTTTTTTTTAGCCGCAGCTTTTTGTTGTTATACATGTGATGTCTGTCAGAAGTTCAACACAATACAATACAAAACAGTATTACAATATTAAAATACACAGACCCACACACACAGTTGCGTAGACGTCCCTGTTCCAATAAACACACACACACAAGTACTTCTTCATTCTGGTATTGTTGGTTAATTTGACCAAAATGATACAAAGATAATTCATATGGATTTTTTGTGTGTATTTTAGTTTTATTTATTTATTTATTTATTTTTGTTTGTTTGTTTTTTAGGCCAGTCTATTATTTGTATTTATAACAACCTTGGTTTGGTGCAGACAGGACTTTTCATTGCTCAGAATAGGTATTTGGCTGTGGACTATAAGGCCATAACCATGATCTGGGCACATACAACTGGCACAACTTTTGCATGAAATATGAGTTAAATATAGGTTTTATTAATGACACTAGTGACAGTCCTGATCTAGAGCCTTAATGAATGTCATTAATCATGCCTGTGCCCACCTATGGCAGAAATCAGACTTGTTATTTTTTATGAAGTTTGAGAAACACAAACTGTATATTATACTTGAATAAATTTTCATTTTCAGTTAATAATAATAATAATAATAAAATAATTACAATTATGTTGATTTGTTTTTCATTTATGTGGCTGAAACCTATTAGAGAAGCAAATCTCATATTGCAGGGGGAAAAACCCTGTGCGCACATCTCCCACCTTATCTTGTAAAGCTATCAGCTCGGAGTCTCTCGTGAGCCATTATAGAAAGCTCAATTATCAGTTTTAAAATTAAAGCCATCCGTCTTTGAGTACATGAGCCTGACATCAGATATTCGGCTCATGCAGATGTTTTCTTTGGTTGTCCATTGATTAGTCAGCAAGGCAAATTAGATGTTTTGCTCTACTTCATTTGCCCCGTTTATCCGTTTCCATCAACAGAAAGTTATTGCGTTATTGTGTAACCATAATGTCTACAGTCAGATAATTATCACGGGGCTGTTAATTTGCTTGGCTTCATTTATTTTGTTAAATATAATACATCAAGTGGATAAGCATGTCTATTCATTATGACATATTGAGGCATCTATCTTGGCTACCAACCGGTGATATCGGCTTCCTGTAGCTGGAGCAACATCCAGCTTTTATGAGTCTGTGGACATAAATTAAAACTGGTGACCTGAAAGGGGAAAGTGGATTTTGCCCTGAATTAGACACAGGCTCTCTACCCTCACTGTTGTTAGTATGCTCAGTGTAATTTCCTGCCTTTTTTCTTTCTTTCGTTCTTTCTTTTTAGTCCTTCCTCCACGGTGCTGTTATTTAAGGAGCGAAAGTGCCAGCTTAGCTGCTGTGCATCATATGGTTTGTTGTTGTCGGTGTAAATCATTGCGCTGCTCAGATTTTACAGCCCGTAGCCTCCCCGAGGTGGCCCTATTTGTGTCAGGTCATCCAATTCGCTCTGAATATTTAATAGTTCCAATAAAGAAACATGACTGAGGATGTTAATCAAAGGCAGCGGAGACATTTCACAATATGCAGAAGAGATAAAGGAGCAACAATTACAGGGCAAAGAGTGCTGTAGTTAGATTGGTAATGTAATTAAGCACTTATTATCAGAGACGCAAATGAGTGATCTGCCTGACAATCTGCCTCATGATTTTTCTAGAGCCGCTGACATAAAAGGAGGCCTGAAAAGGAATACATTTTACCACTATGATGTGTTTAATTTTGTTGTTTTAACGGGGGAAAGAGCCATAGAAGGGCTCTTTATGGATGGGGTGGTTCTCCCTCTGAGACTGTTACTGTGATTAAAGGCTTTACGCAGAAACCTGATTTAAAAACAGATGTCTGGCTTCTTCCGCTCTGTCTTTCTATCATTTCTTTCTCTCTTCTCGACAAATATTGACTGCTTTTGTCCTTTTTTGTACACAACCGCACTCGAGCGAACATGTGTTGCTCTCAGCTAACCACAAATATAATTGCTGTTTATCTTCCATGGCTGTTGCCTTCGCTTGTCTTCTGTTTGCGCAGCTTATTGATTTTGGGGAGAGACCGGCAGCGTCGCGTCCTGCCAGATCCAGTTATTTCTGAACACATTTGAAACGGTGACATCAGACAGCGTGTTTAGGTTGTCACCAGTCCTACAGAGTGGCCTCAATACTTATCCCACTGCTGTGAAACCAGAAAAGTTCTAATGGGGATTGTTTGTCAGACAGCTCTCCATCGTTGTCCTGAGGAAAGTAAAAGATCCACTGTGGCTTTTGTGCTCCATTGTATTTGACTACATTATAATTTACAGGTGTTGCAGTTATTGTGTCCACCCCCTTGTAGCTGGCATGCCTTCACACTCCTACAGTCTGCTTTCACAGTTTCCTCTCCCACTCCTCATCACTCTCACTTTGCAGTTCAGATGCAGGTTCACATGATTGCTAGAACATTAGCTATCCTGTGAAAACGATAATCACAGCTGCTGTTAACTTGCTAAGCGAATAATAGCTCGAACTACTGACTCATGATAATGTTATTTCATCTTCAGAAGAAAACTTATACATACTGTAAGCAAACAGCTCTGCAACATGAGAGGATAAATAGTTGCGCTAACTTTCAATCAGCAATTATTTATCTGTCACTTTGGATCGAGTGAATGCGTTTGTTCTCGTTACGGTGAGGTGAAAACTCCAAATTGCACTCCTATTGTGGCGACACTACAGTATCTCATTGTCTAAAAAGCGACTTCATTTGCATGAATCTCTGTAACTGATTAAGCCAACGAGCCGTGGTCTTTGTAGGAGGCTGATTGCTTCAATCTGCATACAAATGAGCATTCAGGGAAACACTGCCTGGGTGTTACTGTAGCAATCACCTGGAAGCTTGGATTAGTGTTTTCAAAGTAGGGCAAATATTTGATTTAGAAATATTAATGAATAAGGCTAAATGTAGCCGAATTAAATATTTGAAAGCTTTCGCTCCAAAAGCCCCAAACTCTCATTTACATAACATGATGATTTCATTTTTTTGGTGATTGCAGGCTTGGAAAAAGCGTTTGCTGTGTTTATTTATGAAATGAACGTGAAACTTTGTGAACTGTGCTCTGAAAATATGCAGCATAGGCAATATTTTGGGGGGGGGGGCAAAACCTTAAATGTATAGTCTCCCTGAAAGTACAAAGAAGGGATTTCTCTGTGTGCACATGAAGGTTTGATCATTCTTGCAAGAAGTGAAACAGCAGGGTTCTTACCGCTCTGGTGGGATTGCTCTGATCGATGGGGTTTTTGAAGTCTGTGCGAAGCTCATCAAACGCAATGATCTGAAAAAAATAATAAAATAAAATAATAATATTGGACACGCGTGAGCTTGTTTTTGTTTCACCACCACTACGCTGCAACTGTAATGCAAATGTAGCTGTTGTCTTCTTGCCACTCGTAAATTTGGTTCGACTGAGTCGGCTGTACACTGTTGCAATCCCTACATCCACAGCTGCAGCTGCTTTCAGATCACTTTGAGTACATATGGTGAGTTAGTGGCATATGTAAATGCAGACATTTGCTATTGCCCTTTATGCTGTTAGGGAGGTCATGTTGTGTTGACATCATGTGTGATTATGTAGTTGTGCTAAAGGAATTTTGATTGAAATTTGTCCCTGAATAAGAACAGCTTGGATGGTTAATTCACCCCCATACAGCTTTGCATTATCCGGTTCCTGTAAAAAAAACTATGAAAAGCTGCAGGAGTAGATAAATGCATTGCACTAAGCAATTACATAAGGCCTGATTCTTACGTTGAGACCAGTAATTAAGTTCACATTGGAAGATTAATATTAAGACACAAATGCCAGGAGTCGTCCAAGAAGTGCTTGAGAATTTTAAAATGCAAGAAGGTCTTTGACAGAGCATTTTTTAGCTGGGTTGATATTTAAGAGCATTGTGGTATATTTCTGGTACATACACTATCTTGAGTGTCTCTCTGCATATTGAAATATTATATACTGAGGGCACTTGTTCAGATACACCAATACACTCTAACTGCCTCCTGTGAGGCGAGTATAAGTGACAATTTTTCTCACTAGCTCCCTGATTAATAGCTCTATAAAAACACAAATAATTTGGAGTGTAAAGGCCACCTGCTGTGCTTATCATCGGCTCAGGTTTTAAAGAGCTAAGCTTCCCTTTGACGGCTCATTGAAAAGCCATAACAAGCAGACATCATTTGCAGAAAAGTGAACATCAGCAGTGACTGATGGCACGAAGGGGAGAGCACCTTCCACATACTGTACGAGCCTATATGGCTCTCCCTCGTCTTCGTTCACAATTAGCTCTGTTGTAAACAGATGCAGTTTCCATGGCGACATGATGAGCCCCTCAGTGGGCACCATGGTTACTATACCAGTGAACCGAGGTTCTGATTGGTCGACGGCCACATACAGTTGGGGTGCTGTGCCCGTGGGTGGAAGCAGACTGGGGGAAGGGGTGAACAAAATCATAGGTTGATAAGCGTTTCGGTCACATGCTCGAGAGCCGAGCCAGACGCAGGCTTCTCGCTGTCTCTTTCACACACAGACACACTCACTGAGTCATATGTAGTCTCACCCACTTAGTCAATTGGTACGTTAGTCATTTCAAGTCCTATATTCATAATGATGCGTTTTTGTGCTTCGCCGTGTTCCTGCCTCCACGGAGGGAATGTTAAAGGTGAGAGATCAAAGCTGCGGTGTTTGTTGAGTCTGTGTAACAGGCAAACTGAGTGCACTGGTCTCCAGCGATAGCTGTGCAAATTCCACTGAAAATGCCTGCGGGCAGACAGATTCACAACAGTCTGGTGGTGAGATTTATGATCACTGTGTTTTGCTGACTGTCTGTACTCATTATCTGGAGTTTGCTGAAGCCCGAACGCCTTACGTGGAAATGTTTATCGTCAGTTCTCTGGGATCATAAGTTGCTTTTATGTGGAGGGATGAAGCCAGCAGGAATCTGTGCTTTTTGTCAAAGTGTCATCTGGTGGCTCTTAGGAGATCATTTGAAGTGTCTGATAAGTACAATTACACCTTTAATGCATGTCATTATCTCTAGAGGGGCTGAAGTGTGTATGTTATGTTGCCGGCAGCTCTGTACACCTGTGTGTAGGCGGCCGCGCTAGTCTGCCTGTGTGGGATGCTACAGTGAGGATGCTGCAGGCTCTACGTGTGTCAGTCTTAGTTCTGGTGTGTTCACCGTGCCACTCACCTGCCATATGACAAAGAAGATGAGAGCTGCACACAGTACCAAGGTGAGCATGTAGCAGAAGGCCGCAAAGGTGAACGCCATGGCTGCACCAGCCAGCCTGACAAGGACACGGGTGAAGGGAGAGAAAGGAAACTGGTTCCCTGCTCTCTGCCTCTCTCTGGCTACTGGTCACTCCCCCTCCTCCTTTTACTGTGGTAGAGGCTATTGTTGGTTTTCCCCTTTGATGCAAGCTGAGTCTATATTGTCCAGGTGGGTAAAGCACTCAGTTTTAGTAACAATCAATAATCATCTGACGTCGCAGCTCCACTGCTTACTTGCTTTCTGTCTTTGTCTCTTTTTGTAAATCTGACAGCAGGACAGCTCCTTCCTTGCTTTGATCTAGGAAGCACTTATGTGTCTGTTCACAGCCACAGTAGTCTGCCGCTGGCCCAGTGCTCCTCTTTTCAGTCTCTGACAGGGAAAATGTCTGTCTCCTCCTTGTCCTCCCTGCAGTTTCTCTTTAGACAAAGCCTACACATCATGGTTTTTTTATTTCTTTTTTTTTTTTTACTGACAAACCACCAAGAGTCTGACTGACACGCCGACAACAGAAGCACAGGTTACTAGTCGATACTAAGAGCAGTAAAAACAGCGAGAATTATTGTCCCAGGCGGTTATGGCTTTTTGTAGTTTTTGTAGTTTGTTGTATGGCTTTCTGTTCATCTGTTGCTCCGGGATCCAGAACACAATGAATGACACATATATTTCCATATCATAGTTAACAGGTTTACATCTGTGAGTTATTATTTACAGAGTCTTTACTTATAATGATGGCTAAACTGCTGAGTAATTATTTACATCCTAGCTGAGATTCAAGGTATTGCTTTGCATGTTACACAGTTATATTCTGACAAAGCAAATCACAACTTGCCACTGCTGATTTCACAAAGTGAGAAGGGTGAATCACTGAGGCAGCAGATATTCTAGTTGAATCGAAAGATTAGTTAGCACTTCAAGAGGGCTTAGAGATATGCGACATCACGATACATTATTGATAGTTTCAGTTAGCATGGATCGACATCTTGACTGACCTTAATATCGAGTAGCGAATACCTGTGCCTGGTAGGAGACGTGTCTGCCACTGAACAGTCCACTCTTTCCTCTTCTCTGTCAATTTGGGTCGACACCATGTCAGAACTGTCTGCTCTGCATGTTTGTCTCAAGCGCATCCCTCAGTTATCTCCAAAAAACAAAAACGTGAAGCCTTGTCTCTGCTGATGTGCAGGTTAAATAGTTAAATTCTAGCAGGGAAATATTTACACAGAAGCCTGCAGAGTGTCTACATGTTGAAACCCATTCGTGCTGATTTAAAAGAAAAATAAAGCGCTCCTGTTCTTAAGTAAAAAAAAAATCTCCACAGCCCTCAGGAGTCATAAGTTACTGAGTCCACCTTACTATCATCTCTCCTGCTCCTCGTGTACCCTGCTTTCTTTTTCCTTTCTTTCTTTCTTCTTTAACTCCCCCTTCTTTTCATCCCTTTCAAAGATTTTGAAAACAGACCTGAATGTGCTTCCTGAGTCTACTGTCTCTGGCTGTCTCTTCCTCTATTTCTTAGACTGCGAGAGAAATATTTCCATCACGGTTGATGTTATAACGGTCAGCCAATAGCATCGCTCTGTCTCCCTCCCTCTCTTGTTTGCTCTCCCCTCTGCCTTTCTCTCTTCCTCTCTGTCTGTCAGACTCCCCCTCTCTTGCATTTATACATTTCCATAATCCCTTGTTCCCGTGAGACTGATGAGGGGGCAGGGAAGGCTGCAAATGTCTGGTGTGCCCCCCCCTCCCCTCCTTATTAGCCCCTTTCGCCCAAGCTTTCAGTCATCTGTCATTCCATGAAATATAATTCTGTCTGTTACAGGGTGTTGTTCTCAGTCATTTGTCATTTCCTTCAATTCTCTCCTCTCAGTGCATTCATTAAATACCTCAATCTCACTTTTTGATTATTCTCTCACTCTATTAATGAACAGAATCCACTAGTGCCACCTAATGTAAGTGTTGATACTCGTATTATTTGTGTGGCCAATGTAGGCTTATTCAGAAAAGTAATTCCTCTGTTAGAGGGATCTATGCCATGGCCCAACCTTTTTTAGCTGCCCCACATTAACAGTGTTGGTATTTACTATCTTTTATGTTTCTGTGACAGTTACTCCACCGGTCTGTGTAGGCTCTTTAATCAAAATGATATTTTTAATGCTTGTATATAACTATTGTTTCTATCCATGAATGTTCAAATTCACTATTTTATTAAAGAAAATCTTCAAAAGAAAAGCAGAAAAAAACTAGAAAAGCACATTATTTTTGATTAAGAGGCCAAATTAAAGATCATACCTGCTATCCATGATTAGTATCGGACTTATCCGAGGAGTCCAGTGTACCAGCTCAAATTCTGGTATAAAAATTTGAATTCAGTTTATTGTTTGCCTAATAAATAACAATGGATAGATTTCAAAAATGTTTGTGTTTTCGTGTGTTTATGGCAATTGGTCTATTAAATGATTAAGTTCAATTCAATTCAATTTTATTTATACAGCGACAAATCACGACAACAGTCGCCTCAAAGCACTTTATTTTGTAAGGTAGACCCTACAATAATACATACAGAGAAATGCGCAACAATCATACGACCACCTATGAGCAAGCACTTTGGTGACAGTGGGAAGGAAAAACTCCCTTTTAACAGGAAGAAACCTCTGGCAGAACCAGGCTCAGGGAGGAGGGGCCATCTGCTGCGACCAGTTGGGGTGAGAGAAGGAAGACAGGATAAAAGACATGCTGTGGAAGAGAGGCAAAGATTAATAACTAGTATGACTAAGTTAAGTTAAGCACTGTATATACGATATCTCTCTATATACTGTATATATACTCTGTAGAAATACTTTCTATATATAGTATATTTTGCCAGACAAAGAAGCTTGATTTGTCACTCCAGAGTCCACTGGCAGCGTTCTTTACACAATTGCATCCAATGCTTTGCACTGCTGACGTAAGACTTGAATGAATGGAGCTGCTCAGGCATGCATCTCCATTCCATGAAGCTCTCTGTGCACTGTTCTTGAACTAATCTGAAGGCCACAAGACGTTTGATGGTCTGTACCAACTGACCCTACAGAAAGTTTGTGACCTCTGTGCACTATGCACCTCATCATCCACTGACTCCACTCTGTGATTTTACATGGGCTACCACTTCATGGCTGAGTTGCTGTCATTCCCAATCACATCCAATTTGATTTTTGACTGTGGAATATTTCGTAGTGAGGAAAGTTCACGACTGGCCCTGTTGCACAGGTGGTGTCCTACCACGGTACCATGCTGACATCCACTGAGCTCCTGAGAGCGACCCATTCTTTTATAAATGTTTGTCGAAGTAGTCTGCATGCCTACGTGCTTGATTTCATACACCTGTGGCCATGGAAGGCATTGGAACACCTGAATTCAGTGATTTGGATGGGTGAGGGAAAAATTTTGGCAATATAATCTATTTAGCACCTTTCTACTCTGTTGAACACTTAAAGTACTTTCTACTACAAGTCACATTCACACATTCAATTCATACAGCCTACATTCATACACACTCTCACAGGTGCTTGGGGGTAACTTGAAGTTCAGTATCTAGCTCAAGGAGTCAGGGATTGATCCACTAACATTCATTCATAAAACCTGAGCCACAGCCTCCCCAAATGAGTGCTTAATGTGAGTTGCTGTCACCTTCCTATCAGCCTGAAGCAATCTGGTTGTTCTCCTCTGACATCAGCAAGGCATTTTCTCTTTTTCAGACCATCCTCTGGTCTGACAGTTGTGTGGAAAAATCTCAGTAGATCAGCAGTTTCTGAAATACTCAGACCCGCCCGTCTGGCACCAACCGCCATTAAAATTAAAAACACTCTTCTTTTTTTCTTCTAAAGAAAAAAAAAACAGAACAGAACAGACATTTATCACAAAATGTATGTGCCACAACATTTTACAGTATACTGTAAATGTTCGGTCACACTGACAACTGAAATGGCAGAGTTTTCTTTTTTAACTATTCAAATCAACCAGTTTTCATTACTCAGACAAATCACATTTAATTTTATTGTTGTTATAATAGAAATTCTCTTATTACTGCAATAACCAGACGTGCTCTGTTTATTACTTTCCATGTTTCTGTACTGCAAGATATATAGCAGTGAGCAACATTGCTTTCATGTTTATATTATTGTTATGCTTCATTAATAATAAGTACAGCCTAAATATTAAGAGGTATTGTAAATGTCTGTTATTTCTGACCATAAGGAAAGAATAAAGAAAAGTCATTATATAGATTTCAATCCTGCAACATTTCTGTTGTAACATTTTCTGTCAGAGAAAACACTCAGACTGATATTCTTGTTCATCTTCCATAAAACTATAGTTCCATTTGGCTGTGTAACTTTATCACATTGGGTGACACATTGATCAGTGCTTTGTGAGCATCTCCAGATCCAGTTAGCTCATAAAGACACTACCAAACAGCTGCTTCTAAGCCCAATCTTAATTTAAAGAGGTTTTTTTGTTGTTGTTGCTGTTTGTTTGTTTTTTGCCAGTCTGGGTAAGTGTGCTAGCCATCTGACAGCCGAGGAAAGCAGAGGTTGCTGGTCTATTTTGGGTTACTGTGTTGTCAGCGGTGGGGGTTCCCTGCAGTCTGATCAAACTGTGTCAAGATGTTATTTTTAATGAAAATTACTTTCTGTCCTTCAGCCTCCTTATCCCGATGTCATTTATTTTGGTAAACCAGGGAGCACAGTGAACAATCAATAAAAAAGTATCACAGATATCTCACACAATTCGCTTGTTCATTTCACAATCAGCATCCCTTGAGTGTTTTTGTGTTGAAAGACTGATGGAGGTCACACTGGATATGAGCTCCAGTTAAATGCCACAGGTCCTAAAGGCTGCCAAATGAGGTTTTGGCTCCATCTTGAGCCAGTAGCTCAGAACTCATAGCATGAAATGAGTGTTTCTGGCCCAGAAACCATAGGACAAAGTCCAAAAAGGTTAGTCCTCTGGCCCTCAGAGTGAACATTTCCTGAGTTTGTCTGATTAAAATGACCTCACTTGATCTTAAGGCTGGTATTACATCTATATTTGCATGTATGTATAAATACAGGAAAGCGTATTTAATGTACTGTGGGTGTACGTCTATGGTAACAGGAAAACAAGCCCCATATTGTTTCACCTCCCAGAACTCTAAGGCCACCGCTTGGCTTTGGTGTCACCGACTAACCTGTGTCAAAGTAAAGGTCAGATTTGAAGGGCTTGTCTTTTTTACCCTCTCTGCCTGTCTGTATGTATTGACTTATTTGTGGGTTTTTATCTAACACGTTTTTCAAAAACAAGCTTGACCAGAATCCAAACCTCGCAGCACAAGCAAAATCAACCATAAAAGACTTGCTCTTATCTTATTAGTGGCTTTAGGCTTCCCACTAGTGGCAGTAATCAGTGACTGCAGCACCTCATGTATGTGCATGGTCCCAAAAGCATGACAAGAGTACCCACACACCCATGTGCAAAAGAATGAAAAAGAACAGATACACAACTATTTACGGTATCACATGTGCCTTATTGGCATGATATTGATATTGAGCATCTAATAACAGATAGAAAGTGGACGAAAAGAGGAGGAATAACCAAAATTGTGAATGGATATTGGGGACAAAAGCTTTAGGTGCTTATCGAAAAACTATTTGAATTGAAGATGCTTTCAATGCCGTGATTTGTGTTTTTTATTATGAGTTAGACAAAACAAAAAAACTAATTAGTATTTGGTGTGAGCACCCTTTGCTCATTAAAAATGCAAAAATTCTACACTTGTTCCCTTATTTGAGTTGCCCAGCAGGAAGGCTGGACCAAACAATCATGAAAATAAAAGTGAGAATCATTCAGGGACCTGGATTCATTCAGGATTTTGCCTCAAACTAAAAACTTTGCTGATCGTCATTAGCACATTGAGTCTAATTGTCTGATTAGGCTGCAGACTCCATGCCAGTAAATTTCATGTATTTATTTATTTATTACACAGGTGTTGAACTCCAGGCCTCGAGGGCCACTGTCCTGCTTGTTTTCCAACTAACCTGCCCGTGTAACTCTTATTGGCAAAGCACACCTGATCCAGGTAATCAGCAGCAGGTAGGGCAGGGATATCTCAAAAACAAGCAGGATACTGGCCCTCAAGGACTGGAGTTTGACACCCCTGATTTATTAGCTCTACAGGACAGTAGTCTGTCAAATTGTTATATGTAAATCTAATATAATTCCAAATGGCAAGCAAATACAGAAGAAATAAATCAGCTATGGTTTAACGCACAGGGTTAAGCAGGAAAGCCACGTGCCACAGGACATTGTACAGTTCATGCCGCCTGCTGTCGTTCCCTTCTTTTGTTTTTACTTCACTGTTCTACCCAGCAACAAAGGCTAAAATGCCCATTAATAAATCTTAAAAGAAAGAAAGCAATTAATTATATAAGTAAAGCACATTTGTGAGTATTATTTCCCGTCATTATGGTAACGTAAATGTAATGAATGCAGCTCTTCTCACCAGCTCTACAAACAAGAAGAATAGAACAGAATAGCCACTTTATTGTCATTCAGAACTTACACCAGACAGTGCACATCAGTGCTTTTATTCACCATCAGACTCTACAATAAACATACATACAAATATAAATATATAAAAAGTCCAAAGGTATAAAATATATAAAAATAATATAGGATATATAGATGTAAGAATTATTCTTATTTTTGTTGTTGGTGGTGTTTTTTTATTATTATCATATACTAACACTGTCATTCATTTAACCTTCCTCAGACCTTTTTAATGTTTTAACTCGTTGCATTAATACAAATGAGGACTGGCAGATTTAAATTGTCCACAAGATGGCAACATATGAGAGGCAGAGGCAGCAACAGATGGTCGCATTAGGTGCCTAACAGCAGTATTGACTTAGGAATGATTCACTAAAGCAGAATTCGTAACCTGACTATATAAGTGACCTGAGATGACTAATGATGTGGAGCTAAATAAAGAACCCTAAAGTGAATTCTGCATTCCTGTAACTTTGTGTTTGCTGTACATTTGAGGAATCCATGCTTGGTGGTCTCAGGGAGAGAAAGCAACCTCGCTGAGAAATCAGAGAAAACAAATCAAGCAGTTCAGTCCACCCCTGAATTTAAAGATGTGCAGGCTTTATTAGCTCATTATCCCCAGTCACATGACCTCGGGGAGTATCATGGCACAGACTGGTCTCAGTTGTGTCAGCACAGTGATGTTGAAGGTGTTTAGTGAGGTAGCGTAAAAGAACATCCCGAGAGTACTAAAGAGTGAGGAAGTCATCAGCTATTGATATGCTGTAAATCAAGACTCATGACCTTCTGACCTCTGGTCCCAAATAAAATGTCCGTTTTACTGATTGCTTTAAGCAGAAAAAACAATCAGAGTCAACTGCCAGGAAGTCAGAGAGTGGTACATACACATTACAATCCTAATGCATATATTTGACCTTACCACAGCTAAGTGGTACATTTGCAACACCAAACAGCTTCATGCTGCTGTCAGGAAGCTGTCTTGGGTATCAAAGCTGCCAGTGGAAAAGCTCAAGGAGGTTCTTGTATAGAAGACAGTATAAAATCCTGACAAGCCTCTGTGCAGCACGGTGATTAAAATGCATTTTTAACCCTTCATGCTGGACAAAAATGTGCATATGTAACAAAGTGATAGATTTATAAGTCTCCTCGAAATGCTAAGCTGTTTTGTGTGTGTGTCAAATACAAGAAACTTTTTGTGGGGTTGCAGGAAACAGTGACTGGCTGTGATAGGTACAGTAAAAGCAACAGTGACGGTTGATACGAATATTATCACATTTCTAATACACTCAGTACAAGTTGAAAACAATTTACAAGTGTCTGCCAAAAAAATAAAATCGCTCAGCATGACCACCGTGATGAAAAACGTCTTTAACATCCATGGATACACAGGAGCAGCAACAGTTGCTATAGCAACTGAAACAAACCCTGGAAGGTTGCTTTTTAGTCTCTTTGCTATAATCAAATGTTTTGTGCCCTTTTGGTTGTTCTGAGCATCCTGAGAGTGTTGATTTGAGAAGAAGTGTACAAAGATGATTTGGGAGATGTTGTTTAATGTGAAACGCGTGTCTCATATTTCAGAATCCAATTCTTTTTGTTTTAAACACCATTGTAATTACTAATCTGGAATAAAAGCCTGTCCTTCAAAGAATACATCCCACCTGAATTTCTGCATTTAAAAACTACCATGGCATCCATCCATCTGTCCATGCGTCCATTTATTTTCCTTATTGAATTCAGGATTACAGCAGGACAGAAGCGTTTTCTAGCTGTCGTGGAGTGAGCAGCAGAAAACACCCTGGACAGATAACTAGTCCAAGATGTCATTACAGAGAAAACAATGCAAGCTTTATTGGCTTCTGTAGGTTTGGGAAGATTTTTGATATTTTCTGTCTCTCTTTGAGGGGATAAAGTTATGTCTCCATGTAAAACCAAGGCAGATGCATTGACTTTTAAGCCACCTATTGCTATTCTTGTAATTGCTTTGTGCTTTTATTGTCTCATGAATCCCCTTCCTTTACCTTTTCCATAGAGCACAATGAGTCCTTCAAAGCAGCAGCACTTGCTGACACAAGGATTCAATTCAGTTCAATTGTATTTGTATAGCACCAAATCACAAGAAAAGTTGCCTCAAGGTGCTCAAGGTGACTAGATCTAGACCCTACAATAATACATTCAGAGAAAAACAACAACAACAATCATATAACCCCCTATGAGCAAGCACTTTGGTGACAGTGGGAAGGAAAAACTCTCTTTTAACAGGAAGAAACCTCCAGCAGAACCAGGCTCAGAGAGGGGCGGCCATCTGCTGTGACCGGTTGGGTGAGAGAAGGAAGATAGGATGAAAGACATGCTGTGGAAGAGAGCCAGAGAGCCAGGGATGTTGAGATGCCTCAAGATGTTTTATATTGTAAAGTGAAAAAACAATCATGGCAACAGTGGGAAAGAAAAACTCCCTTTTAACAGGAAAAAGCCTCCACCAGAACCAGGCTTAGGGAGAAGCAGCCATCTTTTGCTACCAGTTGGGGTTGAGGGGAGGAAGACAGGACAAAAGACACGCTGTGGAAAAGAACCAGAGATGAGTGACTCGTGATTAAATGTAGAGTGGTGTATAAACACATGGAGAGTGAAAAATGTGAGTGAAGAAGAAACACTTGATGCATCATGGGAAGCCCCCACCAGCCTAGCCCAATTGCAGCGTAACTAAGAGAGCATTCAGGGTCACCTGATCCAACTATGACTATATGCTTTAGCAAACAGGAAAGTTTTAAGACACACTTTAAAAGCAGAGAGGGCGTCTGTTTCTCAAATCCAAGCTCAGCACTGGAAATGAGAAACTCACAAATACATAAGCATCCAAGCACTTACCAGTAAAATGACAACTGCTACAAGGAGACCCTATAAATAAACACTTTTGCATTTTAACCATAATCATCTTGCAATAGTCCATGGCCACAGGGCACATAAGTGGAAATAACTCAAGATACCGTATCTGCTCTCTAAACCATAACTCCCTTCTACAATAACATGAATGTCTTTTGCATCATATCAGGAAACTGGGGTTTAAATGCTGCAACAGTTATTGGACGCTAAGATATAAGAAATCTTTTCCATGAGGATAATGATACACTACTGTTGAGAAGGGAATTGGAGAAGGGAGAGATATTACTTTATTACTCACTGAGATTTTACTGTTTTTCCTTTAACTGTGTTTTTCTGTCTCGTCTTTCCAACCAGTCTGACTATTAAGAAACACAACAGACTATTGTTATTATTCGGCTATCAATTACCTCTTTTACATTATTGGCCTGTCTGGGCCACCTATTTAAGTTGATTGGTGGGGCTGTTGGACAACTAGGGCACTGCTTTGACTGGCCATAGTGGGGCAGAATAAATGATGCTGGACACCAGTGGTGTGGACCAGTCCCGTCCTATGCAAATCATCTGTGAGACTCGGATTGATTTACTTATTTATTCACCTATCATTAAAAACAATAAAATGAATTAATATTGTTAAAAGAAAACTAAATTAAAGTAAATTAAAAAAGGACCAACTGCTCTCCCATGTCAATGATATTTCTTTGCACCTTGCTGCAGGTGAGAAAAAGAACCTGTACAGATGCAAACAAATTTTGGTGAGTTATTACAATATTATTATGCGTTTTAAGCTTTACTGAGCAGAAAGAAAATCTTCCAAGTATCCTTTAAATCCAGGTTCTCACTAATGAAGACAATGGGGAATCCTTTGTCAAGCAACAGATAATGCCTGAGCTATCTCTACTTTAGGGTTGATTTTTTTTTTTTTTTTTTGGGGGGGGGGGGGGGGGGGGGGGGTTGTAGCACTTCATAATGCAGCCCATGTTGGATTCATTTCCGAATATTTACCACATCTTTTTTTAAATTTAGGCTCCTTATACTGAGACTACACATTACTATTATGGATGTTGGTTGTATTAGAACATACTATAACCACCTCTTTCTCACATTGTAACCATGCAAAAATGTTGGTGTGCAGACTGTGATACATTTAAATTATTGTGTTTGTCACTTTAGGGAAGTCACACCCTTAGTTGCATGTTGTATTGTGAAATGTTACCATTATTTTAATCACAGAAGCACACCCACATTATTAAAGGGCAAGAAAGCAGACATTCTTTCATGCAATCTAGTCCATTAATGCCTGTGGTTTTGATGTTCTTTTATTATTATTATTATCCGTCTCAGTGTCAAATCAGAGTTCCTTCAATTCTATATTTTAGCAGTGCAATTGGTGCATTATATTAAGAGTTGTTTCTAAACACCCTGCTGTAAATTGTGGGATGTAGCTTAATAGTTAAATAGGAAAGACACCTCTTAGTAAAATCTAGTCCTGTAAAACAACATTTAACTATGATCTTATACGTGTTCACATATTTCAACAAAAGCATATTTGACCTCAGCCTGATAACATGATTCAACCTTTGGGATGAATTAGAGTGGAGCCAAGCCAAGTCAGGCTTCCCGTACAACCACGGTGTCTGACCTCACAATGCGCTTTTGAAAGAATGGTCAAAAATTCCCATAAACACACTCGCAAACCTTGTGGAAAGCCTTCCCAGAAGAGTTGAAGCTGTTATAGCTGCATAGGGTGGGCCCACATCATATTAAAAAATATGGATTAAGAATGGGCTGTCACTCAAGTTCATATGTGTGTGAAGCCACACCAGCGAATACTTTTGGCACATATAGTGTATCAAAAGAGGCTCTGTCCATGGTGCTGAACAACAGCGACATTACTCAAGCTATCTGAAATGTGACAAGCATACCAGCTAATCTGAACACGTTGAAGAATGTAATAGTATATATGTGTGTGCTTTCAGGGGAAAGCAGCAGTATCATTTGCATCAGAGTCGCGGTTTTCTGTGAGCAACACCTTTTTCTCTGAAGGCGCATACATCACCATCTGCTCCCACCTACAATGAATGAATAAACTGGATACAATGTTGCGATTCAGTATTTCATAAGATTTGTTCTGCCAAGGCAAAAGGGAGAGCAGTATGTTGATCTAAGAGTAGGTCAGTGTTTTCAATTTAAAGATCCCATTTAGGCATTCGTATCCAGGCTTGTGTGTAATGCGATTATTTGTGTTTAAATACACTGCTTCCTCTTTTTATTAAAAGAAGAGGTGCATTCAAAGACATGTAAATGGCTGCCCTCAGCCTTCTGTCAAGTAAAAATTCTCTTGCCACTTAAACATCACAAATGTGTATGTCATAAACTGGAGCCTTCATCACTTCATGAGTAATTAGAATTTCTCTTTAGTTCAAGGTCAGTGTTGACATGGGCAGACATGTTTTATAGGAAATATGCAGGGTGTGATGAATTAAATAAGGGTGTCTTAAGTGACTTTTTAAAGAGAGACGTCTCTGCAGCTGACCGTGCAACCTTTCCACTGTCGTCAGCATGTGTTTTAAACTGATTCCTCTTTCCAGGAAGAGAAGCCACATGGTATTTGGGTTGTTTCCCTTCTTTGGTGTTTTCTGCCCACCACTCACTGTCTAATCTCTTTTATTTCTCTCCAAGGTTTCCTGTAATCACCCCTTCAAGCCTCCATTCCATGATCATCGCAAGCAATCATTCACCAGTGAAGAGTAAAAGAATGTTATTCAAATGAAAGCTGTGTTTTTAGGTTTCCGCTGAGTTGCTGTGGAGGTGGCAGTACCTCAGATACAGGCATTGATTGACATGCTTGATTACTGAAGCTGGTGATCACCAGACAGGTAAGTTAATGAGTGAATACCTCACCTGTATAATTTGAAGTGAAGCAAGCTAGTATGCTGTGAATTAAATAAAGTGAGCTATGACCCTTACACATGCTAGCATTTGTACATTAAGAATGGAACAGCTCAAATCAAATCAAATCAAATCACTTTTATTGTCACATCACATGTGCAGGTACACTGGTACAGTACATGTGAGTGAAATTCTTGTGTGCGAGCTTCACAAGCAACAGAGTTGTGCAAAATACAATAATGTAAAACAAGCAAAATATAAAAATGGCTAATCTAAAAAGTAATAAATATATGTACAATATGTAAAGGTATATACATTACTGAATACATTAGCTGTCCTCAAAGTAGATCTTTAAGGCTCATCTTCAGCACCATATTTTTTTTACTGCATTCTCTAGCTTTGCTTGATTCATCTTTGAAAATCATCCTGGTTTATTTGAAGTAGGCCTGGGCCTGGGCCTGGGTTCCACTGTCTTAAACAAGTTAATTTAGGGCCTTCCCCTTAATTTTTAACTTAACCTTCTTCTGACTGGCTGGCCCATGCAATCAGAAGGTTTTAATTATTAAATTAAAATATTATTATAAGCCGGTCTTATTCTTTAATTCTGCATAAAGTCAACAAGGTGCCAGAAACATTCCTCAGAGATTTTGCTCCATATTGACACAATAGCATCACACATGAGAATATTCTGTTCCACCAATTTAATTTAATTTTGTTTTATTTTATTTTATTTTATTTTATTTATACATATGCCTTTGAAACATGCCTGTAGTTTAACTAGTTGATATGTGTCATCTAGCTTCATGGAAAGACAAAGCTGGACATAATTTACAAAGCAGTAAAGATGTATGCTATGCCTTCTAATGATACTGCCTAAGGGGAACATGTATAATGTAAACAGAACTGGTCCTAGCACAGAACCCTGTGGAACTCCATTATTAATTAATCTATTAATCTTAGCGTGTGAAGAGGACTCTGAATTTACATGAACAAACAGAAGTGTATTAGATGGATACGATTCAAACAACTG
This sequence comes from Pelmatolapia mariae, assembly GCF_036321145.2. Classification (NCBI taxonomy): domain Eukaryota; kingdom Metazoa; phylum Chordata; class Actinopteri; order Cichliformes; family Cichlidae; genus Pelmatolapia; species Pelmatolapia mariae. The sequence continues at coordinate 24,492,684 of NC_086236.1, forward strand.
TAATGGAGTGCAGTAAAATATTGTGATCAGTGTTAACAAATGCTGCACGGGGGTCTAACAGGACAAGCACAGAGATGAGTACACTGTAAGACGGTCATTATTAACCTTGCCTAATGCTGTTTCTGTACCGTGGCGAATTCTGAATCCTTCCATTGCAAAGGTGTTCTGTTGAGATATGGTGACTGTGGAGACCATCCCAAGTACACTTAATTCATTGTCATGTTGAAGAAATCAATTTCAGATGAGCTTTGAACTTTGTGTCACAGCATGTTATCCTACTTGAAGAAGCCATCAAAAGATAGGTAAGATAGGCATAGATATCAGCAACAATACTCAGCTAGGCTTTGACTTTTAAACGATACTCAGTTGGTACCCAGATCCCAAAAGTGTCTAACTTGTATCTAACTGTTGATGCAAATCAAGCTTTCATATGATTTCAAATTCTGACCCTACCATCTGTTGCAGCAGAAACCAAGATTCATCAGACCAGACAATGTTTTTCCAATCTTCTGGTAAGCCTGTGAGAAGCTAGTTTGTAGCTTCAGTTTTCTGTTCTTACTTGACATAAGTGGGTCTTGGCGTTGTGAGTTCAGAGATGCTCTGCTGTATACTTTGGTTGGAATGAGTGTCTCCATTCTCTCTCTGACCACTCAAAGAACTGCTGCTCGCTGGATATATTCTTCTTTTGGACCACTCTCTGTAAACCTTCCAGATGGTTGTCTCCCAGGAGACCAGCAATTTCTGAAATATTCATACTAGCCTGTCTGGCATCAATAGTCAAAGTCACTTAAATCACCTCTGATGCCTGGTTTGAACTTCAGCAGGTCGTCTTGACGATGTCTACACATCTAAATGGATTGAACTGATGCCATGTGATTGGCAGATCAGATATTTTTGTTAAAAATCTGTTGAAAGGTTCTACCCGAGTGGCCAGTGAGTACATAGGCATATGTTTTTCTCTCTCACAGAAGTAGCCACATGTATTAAAAAAATCATCTGAAGATTTAGAGCAGTCTGAAGACTGAGCTGCTCCTCACAGGGATTTCTTGCCCAGAAAGCAACATCCTTATTTTTAACTTTTTCATTGTGTAATGTGAGCTTCCATTATTTTAACAGTATACACATGATAGGAAATAAGGAAAAGCATAACAGACCCACTTTAAACACAGCATGGATTAGTAAAGGTAAAAAAAACATACTTTTTATGAAACATAATCATCCTTGGCTGCTAAATGCCCTGTTTCCAGTTTCTTATGGAACCCAAACCTAACAGAATAAGCCCATCACTGTGGCAGAGTGTCCAGAGAAACAGAAAGTATCATCTTCCACACATTAAGCTTTAAAATTGCTGGCTTTTACCCTGGCACCACACCAAAGCCCGTCATGTTCTTTGGCCCAGTGGTGGTACAGATCACAGTGACAAAGCACTCAGTTTTCTCTCTCTAGGATTTAGATTTGTTGACCAGAATGAAGCAACATGAGATGGTGGTGTCTTATTTCTCTCAAATGAAAGTCTAATTTACTTTGTTTTGTCTTCCCCCAACAGTAGATCAACCACATGGCTCCCATCTTTTAAAGTGATGTTAGTCTGAATTCACATGTCAGAAGAAAAACTATTGGAGGATAAGACTGAGACTATGTGCTTTTTTTTGTCTCTAAGTAACCATCCAGACTACAACAACGGCAGCCCACAGCAGGCGTACGGGCAGATACATCTGGGATTTCGGAGTGTCAAAAACGAAGATCAGCTCTCTATCTTTTAGCTTACAGCAGGTTTTTTTGTGCTGATGGGCAACCAAGATAATGAGCAAACATTCTAAAGGGTTTCTGATGGAAATGATCATTAATCCTGGTCTCCTGATGCGCAGTCAGGAGGACCAGCCGTGCGTGTAGCGCTGCTTCTGAACGTCTCCCCTCCCCTGTTTCTGCAGTGTTACTGCTTTCCCTTTCTCGCTCGTCGTTTCTTGTGCCAGTGCTGCCCACCGCGAGAGTAAGACAAGACTTCCATTCCACACCACACTCACACTCCTCTTTCTTGTGTGCCACCATCCCTCTGCTTGATATCCATCTTGTCCTGATCCGCGTACTGTGTGGTTTGCGTCCTCTCAATCCTTCACCATTCATTCACGCCCACTCTCATGTGCAGTCCTGTTTGGTTCCTTGCGTTATCCAGCTCAGGCAGAAGAGCGAGGGAATTTTTGCACTCAGTTTATTTTTCGGAAATACAAAATACAATTAAATTCTCTTTTTTTAAATTAATACTTTCTAAGATTTTGGGGGGGAGTGGTACAAGCGAACGAACGACCAGAGAGTGTAATTTAATTTATTATTTTACGCATCAACACGCAGTCAGGAAAGGATAAAGCTGAAAGCGCCTTGTGGTTTTTGAATAATTTACTTAGCTTTGCGGAGGGTGTCGCGGTGGTGGAACAATGGGAATTTAATGAGGGGAACTATTCCGGCTGTGTTAAGTTTGCTGAGGTAGGGTACTTGTCAAAGAAAAAAGAGAGAGAAAGAAAACAGCGAACAAGCACCGGGGAAGGCTACGCGTCATTTCCAAGACACCAGCAACAAGCCAACACCATTACACCAGTCTGCCGTGTGAATGGCACACGGGGTGTCTTCCTCTGTTGAACTGGTGCAGGGTAGCCACGCTGTGACCAGGATCCAACTGAGATTCTGGGCTTTCCGTGAGTATCAGTGGGGCTGCTGTGCGCACCAAATGGACCGGTCTGTTTGTCCCTCATGCTCAGCGTACTGATCATTTAATAGGCTCTATTTTTTTCTTTTTCCCTTTTTATTCTACATCTGTAATATCACTTACCTAGCCGTGTCAGAATCTGTTTCTAACTTGGCGTTTTGAATTGTCTCGAATCTGCAACAGCGGTGTTTTGTGTTTTTGTGCTGCTACTGGCTCACATTTATGTTTTTTTTTTTCTTTTTCTTTTTTTTAAAGCTTCTCAAAATTCTCCGATGTGGAACACTCATTATTTTCATGATGGTTTTAAAAACTGACTTTATGGTATGCTCGTTTAAGATAAGCTGTATTTCCACAGAGCAGCATGAAAGATAAGTTCATCTCCTGAGGCTAGAACTTCCACTCTGGGTTGACTCACTGACAGCTGCATCCAGGTGAGTAATACAGTTTCTCACAATGTTTAAAATAGGAACTATAACTATAAGCTAAAAAAAAAAAAGAAAAGAAAAAGAAAAAAAAAAGAAAGAAAGAAAATAAACTAAGCAAGTCCCTGCATGAGAATTTTGCTTGCCCCCATTATACTAGACTCTTAGACTAACAGCTGCATGTAAATCCAGTAACACTTGTCTTAGTGCTTAGACTGATGAGTGTGCTTTGAGCTCAAAACAACATCTCGAGGAACTCCGGTTTCTTTTCATTTTCTTCCATGTTTCTGTTCTGTTTTCCTTTTGTTTATGATTTCTAATGACTTTTCCTTCCCTAAATAGCAGAGGTGACATTTATGAGGTGTCTCAATACAAACTGAGTGTGCCACCATTTGAAAAGCACGCACGCTTACACACAAAACAAGTGCAGGCATCAAAGTGTGAGTCATTATGTGTTTACTTGCCAACCCTGGACCTTTGCTTAGCAAACAAGAACATGTTTGAGGATTAATTTAATTTGGATCTGCTTTTTTTTTTTAAGGCTTGGATAATTATGGAATTATTGAAGGTTAGTAACTCTGTTAGATGGAAAGTGGCATCATGCTGGGTTTGCCAGTAGTTGGTAAAGTCTTCATGTTGCACTCGGGCTTTTAATCGCAAACATGTTAGAAATCAGCAGATCAGAGAACTGTAGTTTTGCACTGGTAGGATACTTGCACACTTTGAATAGATGTAATGTGACGAAGGTGAGGAGATTTCAGAGTGTGTGCTTGTGTTGACTAAAAAATGAAAACATCTGTATTCTTCAGGGGAAATGAATAATATGCTTCAGTATCTCATTTACTTGTTGCTACCTGGCGACTTTAGTGAGGAAAACATATCACTAAATATTGCACAGAACAGAAAGAGACATTTTTTTCTCTATAGTTTTCCTGCATTTCCACCAGTCGGAGAGCTTGCTTTTGCCATAGAAACATCACCCACTCAAAATTTGTGCAGGATTGTGTGCCAGATGAAAGCAACGTATTAATTAAATCTGCTTTCGAAAGTGAAGGAATCAGTGATGATATCAATATGTGATTTCACATAACAGTAATGAGGGATATTTCATTCAGTCCGAAAAAAAGACTGTTTCATTGTCACTGATTGGAGCTGCCTGTTGCAGGAGTCGCTGTCCATGGTGCTGATCTCACTCGCTCAATCTGATCAGCAGACAGGTGTCGGGCTGTTGCTATTGTTGTTGCACAAATACAATCTGTTAGTCACTTATTTATGAGCTAACAGCAGAAAGAAAGAAAAAACTGACGGCTTAATTCCTGCATCTGTGCTGCACCACTTCACCCTGAAATGTAGCCTTGACGGAAACCGTGCTCTCCTGTTATGCAGGTCAGATTGGAGAATGCTGCCTTTCACTGCCGCATGTCAATGAGAGCATGTGCCAAACATGCAGCTTTGCCAGACTGCTCCTGCTGTAGGTGTGCAACCTATTTCTGAGACAAGGATGGTCTTTAAATTTTCATTAGAAAACACCAGACACATTACTAGACATCTTTCCCTCTCCTCTTTTTTCACAGATGTTAATCCTTTGAAGAGTTTAGCACTGTACTCCCTGAAATGTCTATTCAGGCCATTAAGATACTGCTGGCGGGGGGGTGGGGGGGGCACTGGGGAATTGTTTTTAGTTGTCCCCTGATGCCGTTTCCATTGCTTATGTAAAGTTTTAAACTAAATTAAACTAAGCTAAACGACAGATTGGCTGATCTCAGTGGTAGTCCGCATCTGCTGGTTGCTCAGCTGATACCCATCTAAGCGTCAATCTGGTTAATTTCATAAAGCACATGGTATTAAAGCTGCTTCAGCCAGCCCACGAGTTGCTGTGCATATGCATGCTGCTTTGCAACCCCGCTCCACCCTGTCATGCTCTGTCTGACTTAATCAGAGAAACTGTGTTGGCAAATATAAATTACTGCATGTGGAATGGATTCTTTTAGGTAAGGTGGTGATGATTGAATTGCACTCAGGCATCAGCTTTATATTTCACACTAGACCTGAGAGGTGTGTTGGACTCTCTAGACACTAGAGCTGTTCTTCCTTTAAATCATCCTATATTATATGTACCAGTAGGGCTACCTAGGAACAACTGCTCCTTTCTTGTTATTCTCGTTGCCAGTGGATATTATTTTTGGACTCCCATCTAACTCGACAGTACGGGGTGGACTGAGTCAGTTTTTCCCTCGATACTACAGGTGCAAAGGGTAACATTTTCACTGCGGTTTAGCACAGAATGACCACATTATATGTGTGGGAGTCGTACAGGGTAGTTCAATACCAGTGACTCAACGATTAGTAGGTGCCAATATTTCTGGCTCTCTAAACTCGGACCAACGAAACTGATGGATCCCACATCATTTGCATACAAAAGAGCATGACTGCGAGCACTTTTGTGGTGCCATATCGGGGTTATTTTGAGAATATAACTGAATAATGAACATCTGACATGTGGCTTTCTCATCCACCAGGCAAATTTCTTTTTTTTTTCCCTGTCTTTCAGAGGTTCATGCGAACCTTCACATGTCACGTGCACTGATCTCTAGCATTAGAAGACTCAAAGCATCACCACACCATCATGTTTCTACACAAGCGTATCTTGAACTGCACTCCACCTGCCACCCCATGCATGTTCATCTCTCTTCTGCTGGTTCTCCTCCCGGGAGTCACCCGTTTCTCCTACGGCAGCAGGGATGATGACATCGGCAGCAGCCCAGGCAACTGCTCCAGTGATGACAACTGCTCCGAGGGCGTGGTGCTACCCATGTGGAATCCCCAGAACCCCGCAGTGGGTGACAAGGTGGCACGTGCCATTGTTTACTTTGCCGCTCTCATATACATGTTCCTGGGCATGTCCATCATCGCCGACCGGTTCATGTCTTCTATCGAGGTCATCACCTCTCAAGAAAAGGAGATCACCATCAAGAAGCCTAATGGTGAAACAACAACAACCACTGTGCGCATCTGGAATGAAACGGTCTCCAACCTGACCCTGATGGCCCTGGGCTCCTCGGCACCAGAGATCCTGCTGTCTGTCATCGAAGTGGTCGGCCATAACTTTGAAGCGGGAGCTCTGGGTCCCAGCACCATCGTGGGCAGTGCTGCTTTCAACATGTTCATCATCATCGCCATCTGTGTCTATGTGGTGCCGGAAAATGAAACCCGCAAGATAAAACACCTGCGGGTGTTTTTTGTCACCGCAGCCTGGAGCATATTCGCCTACATCTGGCTGTATCTCATCCTGTCAGTGTTTTCCCCCGGAGAAGTGCATGTCTGGGAAGCAGTCCTCACCTTCCTCTTCTTCCCCCTGTGCGTTCTGCAAGCCTGGATCGCAGACCGCCGCCTGCTCTTCTACAAGTACGTCCACAAGCGCTACCGAGCCGACAAGACCCGTGGCATTATCATCGAGTCAGAGGGAGATGCCATGTTCACTAAAATGGACTTGGAGATGGATGGACAGGGTGTGAACTCTCACACTCACCCCAAAGAGGCTCTGGATGGGATGCTGGAGGGCGTGGAGGAAGGTGGTGGGATGAGCGCGGAACAAGATCAAGAAGAAGAGGCCCGCAGGGAGATGGCTCGTACTCTAAAAGAGCTAAAACAGAGGCACCCAGATAAGGACATGGAGCAGCTCATCGAGATGGCCAACTATCAAGTGCTGGTCCAGCAGCAGAAGAGCCGGGCCTTTTACCGTATTCAAGCTACACGCATGATGATCGGAGCGGGGAACATCCTGAAAAAGCATGCAGCTGATCAGGCCAGGAAGGTGGTGAGCTGTCACGAGGCCAGCGGGCAAGAGGAAGATCCTAACACTATCTACCTGCAGTTTGAAAACTCTCATTATCAGTGCTTTGAGAACTGCGGCTCACTAAAGCTGACCGTGAGTCGGCACGGAGGAGAAAGTGGCTGCACTGTTAAGGTGAGGGGGGAAAGCACAAATATTGCAAATGCTCAAGGTCAATTTTAAATCACCTTTAACTGCCTGAGGCATAAAGTATTAATATTAATATTTTTATTACAACTCCAGCCACTACATATTTGATGAAGTTTTTTTTTTCCCTGCACAGGTGGACTACCGGACGGAGGACGGGACTGCCAATGCAGGCTCAGACTATGAGTTTGCTGAGGGCACTTTGGTCTTCAAGCCTGGCGAGACAACCAAAGAGTTCACTGTTGGCGTGATCGACGATGACATTTTTGAAGAGGACGAGCACTTCTACGTACGCCTCAGCAACCCGCGCATTGTGCACAGAGCCGAGGTCTCAATGCTGGAGCCGAGCTCCATCACCTCCAGCAACAGCATGGTGGGCCTCCCCTCCCATATTCCTCCAAAGGCGGCACTGGGCAATCCTCACATCGCCACTGTCACCATCTACGACGACGACCACGCTGGCATCTTTACGTTTGAGAGCAACTCCACGAGGGTCAGCGAGAGTGTTGGCAACATGCAGGTGAAGGTTCACAGGACATCCGGGGCACGGGGAAAAGTGGCTGTGCCCTACCACACCGTCGAGGGGACCGCCAAAGCAGGGGAGGACTACGAAGAGGTGTCCGGCAAGCTGGAGTTTCAGAACGATGAGACCATGTGAGTGCCAGTTCCTCTTGTTCATCACTTGATTAAACATCACCGCCCACACATTGGTACATTAAACTGTCCTGCTAGATTACTGTAAGTTATCTATTCTGGTAACGAATGAAAGGCCTATTTTTATGACTCACAGATACGTTTGCTCGGCGAAGTTTAGCTCTTTTCGCAGCGACGATGTGGGAGGATAAGAGGATATAATTGTGCGGCAGATAATGAAAGATCGTGGAGATTTAAAAGAACAAGAAAAAGGAGGAGAAGAGGAAGACGAAACCCAGAAACGGTTTCCTGTGAATGAATTAAATGCAGCCTGTTGGGATTTCTGTGGAAGTTCTGTTGAAGCTCATTGTAATGCACAACACTAAAGACTTCCCTGTGAAAAACAAAGGAAGCCCACACGAGCAACAGAGTAGAAGAGGGGGGAAAAAAATCAGACAGGTGACTTGCACGGCAGCTACTAAAACAGGTGCATGCACTGGAGCCCGTGTGGTTATTTTAGTTAAAGCATTCGTGGATGCGCCAGCAGAGAGGAGGAGAGAAAAAGATGAGGGAGGCAGAGTGCAGAGAGCGAGGGAGTGAGAGAGCGCTGAAAGAGTGATGTTTTTCCAGCTTTTCTTTCTTTCTTTCTTTTTTTTCACTTGAACGCTGTTTGAAAGCGCTGGCTGAATGATGAGTACACTTGTAGTGTTTGCTTTATGACGAGATGAGCAAAAGACCTGGCAGTTACACAGAACGGTTATGTTTTTTTTTTTTTAATTTCTTACTTTAAAAAAAGAAAGAAAATGCCCTCAACCGTACCGAGCTCATTACAAAATGATTTACTGCACGGCAAAGGACGAAACAAAGGAATCAAATGTGTCAGATGCATCCGTCTGTGCGAGGCTTGTGCGTAGGTGTATTGTGTAGGTTGGCCGAGTGGGAGGAAAGGCAGGTGAATACATGGTGTCAAAGAAAACGCAGATCTCCCTATTTGTCTTTCTTCTTTTTGTTTGCCTCACAGCGCAGGTGAAATTTGAATATACTGCTCTGTTTTTAGCAGTTTTCTCGCGCACAATCTATGCTTTTTCTCCTTTTTATGCATTAGTCTATGTGTATAATTAAGGCCGTATTAGAGTGCTGAATCCGCTTTAAACCCACATCAAGCAACATGTCGCTCCAAAGGGGAACTAAAAAGAGCTTCTTGAGCATCCAAAGCAATTAAAGAGAGTGAAGAGGGGTTAAAGGGGTCCCAAAAGTTCCCCTCATAGCGCAGTCAGCTACAGAGGCTGCAGTTAATGAGTCAATAGTGTATAACAATGTGAAATGAGAGGCAGGCAGCTGGCATCTGCATTCAAATGGAGACTGAGCAGTAGATACAGTCCTCACCTACCGAGCTAAGACTGTGCTCATCCGACTGTAGAAAGCTGACAGTGACACAAGCATCTGTACACTTCATAATATCTGGAGTCATGCTTCCCTTAACAGTCGATGTGCAGCAGTGGAGAGGACTGGGGGGGTGACTGTGGAGAGCGGGATCCAGTGGGGCAGGGCAGTTTGTTATCAGAAAACAGATGAAAAGAAAACCCAGACCCAGCAGAAAAAAAATGCCAAAGCAGTGTTCAGCTACTCCTGTCCTCCTCGGAATAGCAAGCGAGGACTTAAAGGGGAATGCGGGAGTACTTTGATCATAGGTGGGAAAGGTTTGACTCAGATCTTGAATCGAAATTGCCAGGTCGAGCAGCTGACTTATCTTTTAAGCTGAATCTAAATGAGTTTTCTAATATTGCTGCTGGAAATGCGCTCATCTCTGCGTGCCACCCAAATGTGTTAATGTTTGACTCTGATGCCGAGCCAAAAGTTCACCACTTTTGGAGAGCTTAAGTCGAAGACTGCCAGGCCAGATTGTGCTCCTCTTTACGCAGCTTGTGAATTCTTTATGCCAGTCAGTCCCGTTAAAAGATGTAGGTGAAACGGCATCATCTTGAAGCGTCACCGTCGTTGTATGCGTCTATTTGTTTCTCCGAGCCTATAAACTCACACCCTCTCTGTGTTAAATGCACGTCTGCACTCATTACTGCTCAGCAGGCTGCCAAAGTTCATCGTTCAAAACCGAGCTGGCTTTTCATACCCGAGTGTTTCCCCGCTTGTTCGCGACAAAGAGATGACACTCGGCGACGGTCCTCTGGGCACCTCTGTGTTTGCGTGTTTGTTACAGGGTCTCAAGCTTTGTGTGTCTTTGTGCTCGCGTACATCTGTCTTCCCCCGTCAATATTTGAGCATGCAGAGGAGCAAAAGAGGAAGCCAAGTTTTTAAGCTTTTGACGCGGAGCCAGGAGGAGCGGTTTAAAATCTAGGCATGCATATAAATAATAATTTACCATTGAAATTCTGTACTGCAGTAAATAAATTATGATCTACAGACACAAACCTGAGCCAAAATAAACAAGCTGACATCAAGCGCCATTTTACATTCTGTGTTTATGGATTAGAGGAAGATCTGCAATAGACCCTTTGATGCTCGTATGTAGCATAATCTCATATCTGTTCTCGTTAGTGCCTCAAATATGCGCCTCTATGCACTAGTTGAGTCTGAAGTGGATAATGGGGGCAGTTACATAAGCTAAGATAAAACAGATAGAAGGGGATCACTTTTGAAAAAAAAATCAATACACTGATATTCTTTATCTCTCACGCCTGAGGTACTCGAGCTCGATGACATACTGAACTTCCTGAAAGACACGCAGATTCAGGGCTTGGTAACATTAACACAAAACATTTCTCATATCATTTGCTTCTTCTGGTCACTCATCAAAGGGGAAGTGGACATGTGCTCATTTTAAGTAGTGCTTATTCTTGTGCTCATAGCAAGCAAATTGTTTGTATAATTACACTACACTTTTTAAAGTCCTGGCATGGTATTATGATGGCAGTTCTGCAGGTACTGCACATAGCTCTGCAGACCCATGTTTACATATTATAGCTGTTTAATGTAACTTGGAGGTAGTGTCAGAAATATGTGGAAAAACCAGCCATGTGGTCTACTCTTGTTTATGTTTGAGCTGTTGGCCTTTAGCTTAGCAACTGCTGCAAAGAAGACAGAAGCTATAACCAAATAACTTTTTTTATGGCATTTTTCCTTTATTGATAAGAAAGTGTAGACAGCATACAGGAAAACAGGAATTGCTTTGGGCGGACTCTCTCTGGCATAACCTCTGGCATGCAGCTTCTTTATAAATCCTCATTAAAAAGAATGAAAACATCCAACTGCAGTTATTGCTTATCCTGTCCCTTCAAATCAACTTTTCAAGTAGCCACAGAGCTAATCACATATTAGCCTTCCTGCTTCCATGTCACAAAGGACGGCACTGTTTGTCATATAGACAAATAGACATTTGTGATCCCCAGAGGATGAAACATCTCAATGTGTTTTGTACTGGGGTCAAATATTGTACAGACAAACAGTCATGGTCCTCGGAGGATGGATCCTAATGTCTTTGATGGCCTAACGTTTTCTCTTGTGCTGATATGAGGTTAACATTTGTAGCTCTGAGCGTAATATCTCTGCAATTAGTGCTATGAAATTAGGTCCACCAGTTAATGCTCACCTCTAGAGGAACAGTAATCAAGTGATAGCATCCCTCTGGTCAAAATCCTTCCCAAAGCTAACCATGCTTTATATTTACTGCAAATTAGCAAGTGAACATACTAAATTGAGATAGTGAACATGTTACACAGTACACCTGAGGAGAATCAGCGTGTTGTCCTGCTGACATTAACATTTACCACTGAGCTTAAATTCAGGGGAGCAGCTAACACGGCTGCAGGGTAGAAATGAATTTCAAATTCTCCTCGTCCCACTTGTCTCTCCCTGTGCTTATTAGTTCAGACCATTCTCCATTATGTTGCCACACATTTTTGCAAGTACAAGTTATCAGTGGTGGAATAATTTGTTATTATCAATGTCAAAACGGGTTTCTTTATGTATAAATTTTCTCTACATAATAACCCAACAACACAGTGGAGACACAGTAATGTAATGTAATGCAGCTGCTTTCTGTTTATAATGAGCTACACTGCAGCCTCTCTGGAGCTGGATGAGATTCAATATCTTGCTCAAGGACACTTCAGCACTGTAGGCAGATGCTGACATGCCACTTTGATTCATGGCTCTTTAAATGAACGGAGGTGCCAGGTCCAGCTGTGGATTTTGACACACTGTCATGCATTCACTCGGTCTCCCTGCCGGCTTAATTTTTGTCAGGGTCTCGGGAGGGCAGAAGCTTTCTTTTTTTTTCTTTGCAGCAGGCAGAGGGTAGAAATTAGAGACACTCTCTCTGGCTACAGAGTGAACACAGTCATACCTGTGGGCAGTTTGGAGTCTCCGGTCCTCATGCCTTACTGTATATGCCTCTGGATTGTGGGAGGAAACTGGAGCATCCTTAAGGAACCGACAAAAAATGTGGAGGAGAGGGAACCTCCAAATAAAAACAGAACTACTTTAAGAGTCACAGACGATATGTATGATGCTTTCTTTCTGTAGGTGACAATTATGACCAACCTCCTTTTTCTCATTTCTCTGGTTAAGTCAAACTAATCCTGATAATTAATTTACAAACAAGGCATACTTTTTTTAGCATTCAAGATACTCTCAGTAAATGTAAGACAACTGCAAAAAGAGCCAGGCAGATGGAGAACAGATTACGGTTGTTGCAGATGGAGCAGAGATCAATCTTTAGAATGCACGCAATATTGTCTGTGTGACCGATGCAATTGGAGGTTTATACCACTGCGGCTACTCAGAAACTTTCCCAGGAATGGAGCCAACCGGGCAGCAGAGATGGCTGATGGCTCCGCAGTGTAATGTGATATAGAGCAAGCCAAGGATTTACAGTGTTGATAAAATCCAATTGTGTCTGTAATAATCAGAGTTTACATTGACCTGCGGCGACAGGGCTCATAAAGCAGGACTGTGTGCTGTTTAGAAAATGTATTTTTAAATTGAACATTTTAAACCCAAGTGCACGAAGGAAATTTTAAAGGACCACAAATTTTAAAAGATAACTTTACATTTTGGGAAATGTGCTAAAATAAAAAAGAACAACTATGATTTTGCAGGGAGTCCTAGTCATTATAAATAACTGGCTTTGCATGACTATTGTACAGTTGTGGTCAAAGGTTTACATACTTACCATGACAAAAATGAGGACTATGATTAAAAGCCCAGACAAACATCAGACAGAATTATGTCAGAATTAGGCCAGAAGCTTGTTAATGGTTACCAAAAAAATCTTGTTGATGTGCAACTTGCTAAGGGACATTTAACCAAATATTAACGGGGGATATGATGCTTTTGACACTGTGTGGTTTAAAAAAAATCTAATACTAATATAAATTCAAACTTGTGGACCCAATTCTATTTTCTTTTGTTTTTTTAAACTCATTATAGATGTGTGCTGTACAATTATTTCACTATGAACAAAGAACAGTTTAAAAAAATCATCAAAAGTATAATGAAGTTCATATAAAATGATGAGTATCTGTAACTTTAAGCTGAAATCCACAAACTTACATTTTTACATCATCTAAACTGACGTGCGAGAGCTGTGTTGTTAGTCAACTTTAGAGCTGTAGACTGGGCTCAGCTAGGCTAGCTGTTTCCCTCCATCCAGACTACATGCTAAGCTAAGTCGACTGCTTGCTATTCTACTTTAATAATTTGAGTGCAGACATTAAACTGTCATCAATTTTCTCATTTCATTTTCAGCAAGAACACAAAATTGCGTATTTTTTTAAATGTGAGACTATTCCTTTAACGTATTTAGCTAGTTAGTGGGTGTCTGACTTAGTTTACTTTAGCTAACTTTTTTAGCTAAATCGGCTAAATCGTGATTATTTTTACCTACAGTGAAGATGAAGGCAGAACTTCATTGATTTCATATTTTGATTAGTTTACATGCTTTCATTGGTAGTCATTTACATGCTGGAAACATTTAAAATTAAAAATGCATCACTTCATCATCTGAACTACTTTTCCAACTATAGTAGGGGTGGCGATGAGAGACAAAACCACTTACACTCTCAGCTATAGACAGTTTAGAACCAGTCAGTCTAACAAGCGTGTCTTTGGTTTGAGGGAGAAAACTGCATCACCAGGACAAAAACTCTGTAGGCACAGGGGAAAAAACGCAAATTCTACGCAGAAATGTGGCAGCATACATTCTTGCTGCAGGTCAGAGTCGCTAACGACAGAACCACTGTGCGCATGAAAATTAAAAATGTGAAATATGTTCTTAAGCTTTGGGCTTTTAGGGCGTTTGAAAAAAATCTGCAACTTTCAAACTCTGGTGGTACCATTTTCTTTGAAGAATTGAAGCATAAATTCAGCTTGAATAGATTTTATTTTGTGTGTGAGATCCCCCCCCCCCATCCCCACCACACACAGAGACACACAAATTCCTGACAAATTGCTGGTTAAGAAAAAGTATCATGTCAGAATGATATAATCTGGTGACATCCTGTTCATCAGACGCTTCACATTATAAGCAAGCTGCATAGAAAAAAAGATCTGGAAAGTGAAATCTCAGCAGAGTAAAAGAAATCAGCTCAAAGGAATATACTCGTGCCTTTCTCCTCCTGCCAAGTTAAATTACTATAATAAAAATCTACCAGACATATACACTACATGCACAGAGATCAGCAGAGCATTGTTCCACTGTGAAGAAAGTTGTGTGGAGGTCAGACTGGCATGTGGGAAAATTATTTCAAATTAATTCAGTTAAATTCTGTGAAATCCAAAGCTATTTCTAGTGTTCACTGTTTGGATCTATCAGGGTAAAAATGAGCAGGCACTGATTGCTTGTTTTTTATGGTATGGCAGGCTGCTGCACGGTGACTGTGAATTGCAACATCCGTGCTTTCAAATAACTTAAGGACTTGCCATTCCTGTGTTTGTAGCTTTTATATCAGAACATTCTCCTCATCTCTGCCTCCGGTGGCTTTTGAGATTGCTGTGTGTTAGGCCTCAGTTACACCAACCTAATACAGACTGTGAAGCAGCACTTTGCCACCAGTTTCTCCTAGCGACAGCAAACAACCTACCACACGCACCAACCAGCCAGGGGAATACACATTTTCCTCTTGTGACCAGTGGTTGCCAGATGGTTGCAGACTAGTGTGCAGACCTGCAGGACTGGAGTGTAGCAATAATTAAATCATCCGTTCTTCCATTCGTAACTGTCTTTTCTTTAGCAAGCACTGCTTGTCGTTTAGCCAGTCTGTTTTGCTCATCCTCCAGCTCTTTGTGAATTATTAGCTTTCTTTGATGCCATTTTCAATCATTCTTTATTTCTTTTTTCTTTTTACAGTTTTCATTTCTTGTTATTACTCTTAAAATATATATTTATATGTTTGCTACTAGTTGAAAACTTAACAAACTTCAGCATCAGGCACATGTGCAAACTGGATAAGTTATCAAGGTAGTCAGCTAAAATAAAAAATAAATAAATAAATAATGAGCCTTATGAGCACTGGGCTCGCTGTTTGGCTTGCTAAAGATGATCCGTGCTGCCTTCAGTGCCTCACGTGTTATCGCCTCACATCACAGCACAGCCTTTTTATCACTTTTCTGTGTTGTCTTTTTGTTTATTTGCGCTACTAATGCTTTTAAAATACTAACAAAGGTATTACTGATTCAAGTAAAATATTTTTTTTTTAAAAAGAGGGATGGAACTACTTTACGTGAAGGACCAACTCACCGAAACTAAGAAAGCAGGAGAACTAATCTCACCACAGCTGTTTTTTAGTCTGTTTTGAAAAGTCACTTTTGATTTTCTCGCGTTTTGCATTATCACCCACCTCTTTTTGTCTGAAATCAGTGCAAATGAGCTTCAAACTGTGGCAGCAGTTTAGAGTTAGACTGCCAGCTAATCAGCCCGATGCATTAAATGAACCCGGGCCCCTGCTGCTTCTCGACAGCCTTTAATTTCTCGTTTAGATTTTAGTGGAAAATGTAAATGTTCGTCTGTATATTCTGCTTATCTAGGTACGCTACGGCAAGACAGACAGTGTCTGCCTAAAATGTGATGTAATGTCAAAATGGCTACTACATTAGCACAATCCACAGCAGCAGAGCCTTCACATTTTATTTCAAGGCCCCGGCACAGCGATTCAAAGCAAACATACCATGCACACAAACTCTTTTGTTCCTGTTGCGAGGTCTCCAGGCTGCGATTCACGTTGCTCCCACTGGCATGACTTAGCCTGACATTAGACAGCCAGTGACGTATCGTTGCTGTTTAAAATAAACTTCTTCTTCCTCAGCAAGCAAAAGCTCTTCATGCGTGTTGTCAAACCCTGAGTGTATATGTGTAGACAGAAATAGACAGCCACCCACATATCATTAGGGAGATGGAGAGAGAGGGAGAGAGAGAGACTGGCTGTGACAGTGTGGGCGAACGAAGAGGGCTGAAGAAAATATGTCGGTCACAGTTTGACAAAGCAGCCTCACGTTTTTGAGCTCTCGGATTTAAGAGCACAAACTATATATATATGTCTTATCATGAGTCCCTGTGTAGATAGGTGATGCTTAATTTCCACAGAGACAAAGGTAATAATTCAATTCCTCATGACTTCTAACTTGAGTGTGTGGGAGGGGTGTGGGCTATTTCGCTTTAGTTGTGCTCTAATGGAATTAATGGTGCAGAAGGAGTCCGCCCTCTTGTGGGGTGTTAGGAAAATTTATATTTTAGTCTTTTTTTTCTTCGTAGTGTTCGGCAGCGCATGATATTTGTCAATTTGGGGGAAATGTTGAGCTTCCACCTTCTTATCTAACAGATCTGTTTCATGATTCACTGTGTAGGCAGTCTACCTCTTAGCTACTCTGGTTTTATTTGAATGTGTACGAAAGCATAGTCTCAGCATTGGAAGCTGCTCTTACCTGCCTGGGATCTATTTTGAGCGTGTTTAGATAACAGAGGGTTACTGCAGGTTGACTCATACAGGCAGCTACTTTTATTTCCCCTAAACAAAGCTAATCCGCTTCTCCTTGTTCCCCTGACCCCTCGACCTTTAGGAAATTGCTGAATGTGAAGATCATTGATGATGAGGAGTACGAGAAAAACAAGACATTCACAGTTGTGTTGGAGGAGCCCATACTGCTGGAGGTGGGACAGAGACACGGTGAGTGGATGACATCACTGTGTGCTACATGTGCAGAGTGATATGTCACTCTATTTGGTGGCTTGAGATAAATGTGTACACTCTCTATTATATTTAATTTAAATACTTGGATTAATGCAGATTAAACCTTACAGCACAACTAATCTCAAACTTCCTCATCAGGCCTTATTCATGAAGACTGAAAGTCTAATTGATGCACTTAAAAACTGCTCAGGGTTACAGTAAAAATTTCATTATATTTCATCAATGTTATTTTTGAGAACTTTTACAGTTAATCATTCAATTCAATTCAATTTTATTTATATAGTGCAACTGCTTCAAGGAGCTTTATATTGTAAGGTAAAGACCCTGAAATAATACAGAAAAAAACCCCAACAATCAGATGACCCCTATAAGCAAGCACTTGGCGACAGTAGGAAGGAAAAACTCCCTTTTAACAGGAAGAAGAAAAGACACACTGTGGAAGAGAGCTGTAATTACTGTGCAATAGCTGCATTTGCAATTCCATGTTAAATTAAACTAACTAACATCAAAAAAGTACTTGTAATAAAACTGTGCTCATACAATACTCACTCAGACTCTTTGCTAAATGTGATCATATTTTAATGATTGATGATTTGCAACCTAAAAGTACTGTGGATATATTAAAAATGTGACGTGTAGTCAGAAAACGTTTGGGGAAAGTCCTGTTTATGAGACCTATTTATATTAATAACATACAATTCTGCTTATTATTTATTAAACATAATGACAATAAACACATACAAGAAACAATAAGCCAATAATGAATGCAGAAAAAATATATCCCTGAAGTAAATTACTAAGTAGAGAATTCAAAACATAAATAACAGAATACATATTCACATAATCCACTATTATAAATAAAACCACTGACATAAATAAACCTAAATCCTCTATTCCAAGTACTTTTTATGCTTTTGATTAAATTTTGAGTATCAATATGCAGGCTGCCGTGTTTTATTCATTTCAATACATGTCTCCCCAACATCTCTCGCGTTGGGTTTACCAATTATGATTGGCTGATCTGTCACTCAGAGTCACTGTAACGGACCGTAGCACACACAGAGGACTGACTTTCATTATCATCCAAGCACCATGTAGGAAATCCTGGATGATAGTTTATTCTTGTGCTGCTCTGCCCTAGGTGACACTAATGACAACAAGACAGCAGTGGGTCCGGAGGACGTGTCAAAGATGGGCTGCCCATGTCTGGGAGAGCACACCAGGCTGGAGGTGGTCATTGAGGAGTCTTATGAATTCAAGGTAACACAAAATCAGCAGCTTTGTAACTCAGAGCCACACCACACCTGATGCCTGCTTATTTTGAAATTTCTTGCCAGCTGACGTGGACTGACTTTACAACATTAACCTGGAGAAATGCAGCAATTTCACTGATGTCACAGTATTTTGGGTTAATATATATTTTACTTTTGATGTGTGATAAATTATGCAACTCATGAATCTTCCAGTAGATGTGTTCACGCATCATTCAGCTTGAATAGTCAGAGTTAAAGAATTTGTATCATTTGCCATAATGCAGAATTTATAGCAGTACTCCATCTGTTTTGTATTGGTTTGTATTGGTTGGGTATTTTACAAGAGAGCACTCAGAGCACTTTTTATTGCAAGTTTCATTCACCCAGTTCCACACATATTCATACAACACTTTCATCTAAACCTAAGCACTTTATCTAACGTCCACAGACACACTCACATGCCGATGGATGTGTTGAGGGCAACTCAGGGTTTAGTATCTTGCTGAAGGATACTTTGACATTTGGACTGGATGAGCAGTGGATCGATCTCAACTCAGGAAAAAGTACAAATTTTTAAAAAAGAAAGAAACTTCAGTTACCTTAACACAACATGATATTAGGCCCAAGTGGCAACCTCAGAAGCTGGACAAAGAAGCCAGCCAAAAAAATAGTGAAAAAAAATGCTGCTAATTCCGAAAACAACCTCATTTCCAGAGACTCTCTTTAGAACAGAATTAAACAAATTTACAGCCCGGTAAGAAAAGGCACTGGGATCGCTACTGCTAATTTTGGTATTCATGAAAAATGTGCTGAGGATGACTATTTATTTAATTCACTTTAAGTTATATCCAGACTTTAAGTTATGTTTTATTAGAGGCATGGTGTCTTTCTGTGACGGGTAGGTGCTGACACATAAGAAAAGTCACTGAACTCTGCCTGTGAGCTAAATTTGTGGTGCCAGTGCCATTTGGAGCATCTGAAAATCTGATTGATGAGAGTGGTGTGCTAACGTACTAGCTAACGCTAGCAACCTTGGTTAGCAAGTAGCATCCATAGATTATATGGCAGCAACAAAATGACCTGCTGATTATTTTTCCTGCTAATAAAATACTAATACGTCACTCACCAAATCTGGAGTTCTTGGATGAGCTGTAATAAACAACAGACCATATTCTTTATCACATAGTTGTACACAAACATCAAAACCGGCACAACTGTCAATCAACAAATCTTTGTGCTCCGCTGTAAGCCCTACAGGTAGAATAATGCTCTTTTTACCTTGGAGGTCGAAGCTAGGCGTGGCTAGCTGAATGCATTTCAGTAGTAGTCAAAAAAGCAGGTGCTTCCTAACACAGAGAGAAGATTCATCCATCAATAGACTCTGTTCATGAATAGAGCCTAATCAGTGCTTTTTCAGTGCTTATCTAGTGAGTCATAAATGCACAACAGTAGTGGTATAGATTACATGTTCCATCATTTACTACTATTTAGTAAGTAAGTACTGCCTATTTACAAGATGCCATGTTGGTGTTTTGAAACCACAAGTGGTGAGGAAGGGGCATATCTGACTGCGCCTCCACATGCTCATTAGCTAACAGCTATGAGCTGTATACAAGTGGCTAATCCCTTTTTTTCAGTCCTGGAAAAGAAGTCTGTGTTAGCATTTTGTTTTTGTGTTTTTTCATTACGGGAAATAATATTATGGTTCTAGGAACCTGTGGCTGTGCAATACACCTGTACAGCTAATAAATGTGTCATGCTATCATGCTAACAAAGCTAGCTAGCATCGGGTCTCCACTTTATGGTCACCTCTGGCAAATATACCGTACTTTCTGGACAATAGAGCGCACCTGTAAATAAGCCGCATCGGCTCTATTTTTTAAAAAAAATTTAAAAAAAGATATACAAGCCGCACCCGGCTATAAGCCGCAGATATCTATGATGAAAAATTTGATATTTACTGCATGTACAGAACGATTTTGTACTGTAAATGTACATGTATGTACTTGAACAGATTCTTTCCGAACAATGCATTTTAACACGGCAGCAACTTTGCTGATTAAAACGGAACAGAACCAAGAGAAAATAACCGCTATTTATTTACCTTAATTTTTCCTGTATTTGAAACCACAAGTCATTTTAATCATCTTCACTGAAACCCATGAAGTCGTCTTCTTCAGTGTCGGAGTTGAACAGGCTCAGAAGCACTTCATCACATCTGTCTCCATCAGTCTCGCTCTCCGTGGCACTGTCATCCTCCGGTGAAGTTGGCTCTGAAGGTGCGCCGCTCTCTTCCCGCTGCCGCCTCCAACGTCTCACCATAGACTCATTGACGCTAAGCTTGCGGGCAGCAGCGCGGTTTCCCTCCTGGTTAGCAAGATCGATGGCCTTCAACTTAAAACTTGCATCATACGAACTTCATCGTGTGGTTTCCATGATGAAGGGGCGAGGATTTGAAAATAATTACCAGTTGGTAATTTGTTGTGCGTGTTCTATCTGCTAAAGAAAAAGTAGCGTATTCTTCTTTGCATTGATTTTTCATCTATCTTGTTTTTTATTCTAATTCTGGTTAGAGTGCCCCTAGTGGTGGAAGAAAAATCCACAGAATAGCCACACCTTTGTATAAGCCTCATGGCTCAAAACCTAGGAAAAAAGTAGCAGCTTATGGTCCAGAAAATACGGTAATTAAATAAATAAAGAATGTGACCTGTCCACTCAACTAAAGGCTTTAAAACAATAATCCAAAAAAAACCAATGACTGACATGTAGTGATGGCATTTTATTTTTGTGATCATGAAATAAATAACCCTCTGTTTGATGTGTAGTCTCCAGTCACAATCTGAGCTAACCCTTATCAGATAACTATGACATCATCGCCATTATACTTGTGCTGGAGCTACACAGATACCACAGATTCATACTGCAATCCTCTGCACAAGTAAACTGATCCTTCAGCTTAAAATGGGTGGTGCAGCGCTCTGAGACAATTTAGGAACATTTAAGCTGTAACATGATACCGCAGTGATATTAACAGCTGCAGTTTCATGAGTTGGCTTGTGTTTCTTCACTGCTTTAAAGCAGCTTTATGCTCGCACACTCCCTTTCTCCTGGGGGCTACTGGGATTTTGTGCTCGCATCTGTTTTGGTGACTCACCATTGCTTCACACTGGGAGGACAGAAGCTGGTAATTGTATCTTGATTCACCACATCAGTGTCCCCAGTGTCATACAGCACTAAGATTGTACTGAGTATGTTATTCAGTGTGTGTTAATGCACCTTTCTTCTGCTTTCCTTGCAGAGCACAGTGGACAAGCTGATCAAGAAAACGAACCTGGCTCTTGTTGTAGGGAGCAGCAGCTGGAGAGAGCAGTTTGTTAGTGCCGTCACTGTCAGCGCAGGTAAGTCGCGGCGTCCTGAAATGTCTCATCTGTTCATCCCTCTGAAGGCAGTCCTGAAGAAGATTGAGCCTGCAGGCTGGATCCGGTCCACCAGCTGCCTGTTGTGCAGCGCTCACTTAGATATGTCTTTAAAATAAAATTCAAAATGCTCCGTTTAAGATTGCATAAAGAAAAAAACATCCCCAGTTTAACGGAAAGGGTTGAAAAAGCTTACAAAAACAAATGCTATTTTAATTCATTTTTGATCATTCTGAGCTTATTTGCTGCATCCATTTAAACCCAGACAGTTTATTAAAAATGCATGATGTGGCTCATCATAAAAACTAAAAGGGCCGGCTCTTCCTCAACAATTAATGGCTCTGAAGAATTTATTTTGTGGTATGGTGAATCTTTTTTGGGGGTCTTTCCAAAGCTGCCTGTGAACCTTTTAGATCTGCACTAGTGCACAAATCATTGGGCTAAAAGCTCACTTAGACTCCTGTGATGTGTCATTTGGTTAACATGCTCTTTTCTTTATTTTCTCTCTCTTGCTGGATGGAGAAACTCAGATTTGCATTTGTAATGTGCATATTTAAGATAGAAAGTACACTTCCTGCATGTCTCTGATTTGAAAAGGATTGCTCAAAGATGCTGAAGGTTTTACTGATCTAAAATATGAAGATGAATATGATGACAAATTGGCACTAAATTTCTGAAAAGTCAGGATTTTTTAGTGCTCATTCACTTCCACAGTTTGGGTCTGAGCTGTATTATGATAAATATGATGATATTATAAATTATAATGTAATCTCCTGCCCTCAGCGATGGCTGTCGCTGGAATGGTAGCTCTACTAATTGTTGTGCTTTGGTCGCACTATGACACATTTTTTTAAATGGTGTGACACTAACTACGAGCCCCCCGCATGTGTGTAGTGCACTGAATTGTGACAACTGCGATGACTGCTGTATTGAAGCCACTGTATTCCTGTCGTCCTGTGGTGTATTTGTTGCACGTCTTTCTTATCTAAGCACAACTGGTCCAAATCCCATTTGGCTTTAACAATGATTTCTTGGCTGTAGATAACAGGAGCAGTATAGAGCAGTCACAGAATGGCTATGATAACAACGTGAATGGCCACATACCACAAAAGCAGCCATTGTCCAAACAATATCCACATTCACAGTTTCATCCAACAGCAGTGCATATTAAATCTTCTCTCCATTTTACAGTATCTGTAGAACATTTCCCAAAACTGCCAGTGTCTGAACAAACACAGTAACTGAAACTAGAATTATATCGATTTCATGGTGGCTTTACGGTGCTCTGTAAAGCCAAACAGTGGTCTAAATGAAGGTTGTGTTTCGCAGGCTTTCATGCATCTTTTCTGTCTTTGCTAGGTGACGACGATGAGGAGGAGAGCGGGGAGGAACGCTTGCCGTCCTGCTTTGATTACATTATGCACTTCCTGACAGTTTTCTGGAAGGTCCTCTTTGCTTTCGTCCCACCGACTGAATACTGGAACGGCTGGGCCTGCTTCTTTGTCTCTATTTCCCTCATTGGCGTTCTGACAGCTGTGACCGGGGACCTGGCCTCACATTTTGGCTGCACAGTCGGTCTCAAAGACTCGGTCACCGCAGTGGTGTTTGTGGCCCTCGGCACTTCTGTTCCAGGTGGGCATCTGTGCTTGTCGTTCAGTCCTACCAGCGGCCTTGTCCTGTGTCTCCTCTGGGCTTTTCCCCTGTGGCAGAAGCAGCTGCTTGTGTAACCTTTTCCTCCACCTGTGCTGTCAGAGGGATTCTCTCCAAAGCTCATGCCTTGGATATTAACAAGTTGTAAACAGAGAAAAAAAACCTTGTTTCACTTGTTAGTTTCGCCCTAATTATAGTCCCATTTTGCTATTTCCTAAACACTAACGCTGAACACAAAAAATAACTATGAAAATTAGGTTTTGGTTTAATAAACAAGGGTTGCCAACTCTCATGCTTTGAGACTCCATCTTATCCTCTCATGCTTCCCTAAAAAATCCCATGCCAAATAAGAGAAAGCCATGAAGTCCCCCTTTTTGAAAAAGTCACCAGTAATGAATGTAAACTAGGTCATAATATAAGATTCAAATTCTCGTGTTTTCAGTTGTTCAATGATCCCTGAACTTGACTTCAGTAATTAACCAGCCTAAAAATAATTATTCTTGACAGTCAGAAAACAACATTGTGCTTTTTTACACTGCAGACAAGTGATCTGTCACATACAGAGTCACAGTTTATTAGCTACACATATATTATTTGATACATAACGGCATTTCTCTCTAGTCCTGAACTCCTTGACAGCTGGGGGCCCATTTTTATTTTACTGTGAGTAAAAGTCAGATCTGTTTACGAGCCAAACAATGTTTCATCAATGACAGTAGGCTATTGGCTGTATTCCCATAACCACATATAGGATGTGGTCCTTCTAATCATTAATGCAGGGCCACAAGACTACAACAGCCTAATAACAATTTAAGTACACATAGAGTACCATGGGTGGCTATAGTTTTATGAGAACAATATTACACAAAAACAGTGTTATTTTCAGCTTTCATCTTCAGATTTTCAGTTTTAAATAACTGAGTTTCACAAAAATCTGGGTTGATTCTGTTAATCTGGACGCAGCATTTTCAATGGGAGAAACGTTTCGTCACTCATCCAAGTGACTTCTTCAGTCTCAGCTGACTGCAGCTTTCCCCAGCTTTATAAACAATACATCGCACAATGACTGAAATTAGCCCACTGAACAAGGGGCTGTGAGGTCGCTAATCATTAATATGCAAATTGTCATGACCATTGATCAACAAACAGTGTTGGGAAGGTTACTTTTAAATTATATTCCACTACAGATTACAGGATACATGGCCCAAAATGTAGTTTGTAATGTATTCCGTTACGTTATTCAATGTGAGTAACGTATTCTGAATACTTTGGATTACTTAATATATTGTCTTGCTTTTTACAACTACATGAATGTACTATTGCTGTGTGATTTTTTACTGAAGGCTACTCGCCACCAAGCTAACATTGTTAGCTGGCATTAGCTGAGGTTAGACTTGATGGATAGCATTAACAACCTGCTAGCTGCAAATAATCATGTGCGGTTCTGAAAGCAATACCAACTAGATTGTAAAATCTTAATATAAAATGAGTAACAGTAGGGTGGACATTAGATAAGGCTGCAGTTTTTGCAGTGATCTCGTATAGAAAACTATGTCTGTATGAGTAATATGTTTTCTTTCTGTCTGCTTTCAGAACTGCACGTGATTATTTGCAGCTAGCAGGTTGTAATGCAGCCTTCATTAATAGTAATAAATCACACGGCAATAGTACATCAAAGATACTGAAGTGGCACATAGCCCAGGTAGCTACCACAACTAAAACAAGGTAGTTGCAGTAGGCTACGTTTCTTAAGGTTGGCGGTGGAGTCGTTTGACGCTGAGAGCAGCTTGGTTGCTGGCAAACAGAGTTTGCATTACACGGTCAGATGTGAAGTGGTGTCGGAATTTCCAAGTAAGAAATGAATACTTGCCCGTGCACTGCTGGCTCTGTTGTGCTGGCTTTCGGTCCATTGTGTAACTGACGCCCCACCAACATTAACAGGATGCTTAGATAAAGCCTCTTATTGCGTGTGCTGTTTGGGTTTTCGGCAATGTGTGGAATTATGAACATTAGAGCAAAATTAGATCATTGATCAAAGACCACTGATCAATGGCCATGAGTACCATTCACAGAGAGTTGGGGAATGGCTGCAATCACAGCATTTTAAGATGGTGAAAGATGTACCCTTAGCCCCCCCTCTTCAATTCAGAGATGGTCTTTCCTTTTTTCACGTAAATGGCCTCCTTGACTCCGCGCTCAAACTAGCGTTCCTCCCTGTCCAGGATATGTACATCCTCATCATTAAAAGAGTGTCCACTGGCCTCTAGGTGTAAATAGACTGCGGAGTCCTGGACCTGACAAGTTAGCTCTTCTGTGTTGTGCCATCCACTTCGCCAGAGGTTGTTTGCCATGTATAAATCATGGCAATCCTCCTGGCACTTAACAGAGTACACTACACTACTCTGCTTGTGTCAGGCGACCCGATCCTTGAGGTGGACCAGTTTTTGGCGCAACATGTTTAAAAGCCAAGGAGACGTGGTGTTTAGAAAAAATGTGTCTCAACCCTTTGGGATTTACTTACCTGGATGATTGAGCATGCATCAAGACAATAACTGTTTACGACAATTTTGAAACACAACTACCATCACTTTAAATGTAAGTGTTGTTTTTAATACTTGAATGAAAAACCTTTTTAGTCGACGACTGGAAACATGGACATCACCAAATCCTGTGTTTCTTCCTTTGCATTACTCTGGCAGGCCTTTACTCCAGCCATCTCCAGCTGCTGCTTGTTTTTGAGTCTCTCTTTTTGAGGGAGTTTGTATCAGTATTGATTCAAATGACAATGTTAATACAATGTTAATTTTATTATCTATTTATATTTATATATTTATATTTACATCTGAGTGTGATTTTTGTTTTCTGTGACAACCCTTTTTTCCAGGAAAGCCTAATCAGACTTTCATGTTTTTAAGTGTAACCAGAGGTTTGCACCTTGTTATTCTTGTCTTTGTATTTCCATTCCAAAAAGCATGTCTTGATTGTAGATTCATAAAATAATCCAGTTTTATACCTCCTATTGAGTGTTCTTGATGGAATCAATGAAACCAACCAAGAAATAACTTCTGCAATCATACACTTTAGTCTTCTGTAGTCTTTTGGGATGTGTGGTATTGCTGAGCTGAACAGTCCATTTATTCGTTGTACCCATGATCTAGGTTGTTGATTTGGCCACTCTTACAGCTTAGGCTGTGTTCCTAAGTTTTTCCTTTGAACTTTCAGCCTAATCATGGCCTCGTTGCACTTGCACGGACACTTTGGACTTACATGCTAAGAGTTCCAGTCACAACTACTAAATCAACTCCAGATCTTTAATGGCTTAATTTGTCATGGAATAATAGGTAAATATGCCTCATCTGGCCATGAAATTACTTGTAAGTCAACTGTCCAATTATTTTTGAGCCTCTGAAATTGGGAAACTATATACAGTATAATAATGGCGGTACTTCCTAAATTAAGGCTTGAATTTCATTAAATACATGTAGTGCTTATTGTACAGTCCCTGGTATTTGTGGCACCTGTACTCTGTCTGTGCACATTACTGATTACTTATATATATTTGCCTATTTCTCTCTCTTTTACAGACACTTTTGCAAGTAAGGTGGCTGCCATCCAGGATCAATATGCTGACGCCTCTATTGGAAATGTGACGGGCAGCAATGCGGTCAACGTGTTCTTAGGCATCGGAGTGGCGTGGACCATTGCAGCAGTTTATTGGCACACCAAAGGCAAGGTGTTCAAAGTGAACCCGGGGTCCCTGGCCTTCTCTGTCACCCTCTTCACCATCATGGCGCTGGTGTGCGTGCTGGTGCTGCTCTACCGCCGACGTCCCGCCGTGTCTGGAGGAGAGCTCGGTGGCCCACGGACAGCCAAGCTTCTCACCTTCTTCCTCTTCCTCTCTCTCTGGTTCATCTACATCCTGTTGTCCTCCTTGGAGGCGTACTGCCACGTGCCTGGCTTCTGAGACAGAGGGAAAGGCACAGACACAAGTCCTTTCCTTGTTTTTACAATTTACTGAACGTGTTTTCTCTCCGTTTTTGTCTATTTTCACAAAGGTTTATAACTATTTGTATCATTAGTTATTATTAATACGGCAGAGTATCTGACTGACTCTGATTCTTTGGACTTTGGTACTTTGCTACCACCTATGCTGTGAAGGATAGCTTTAGCCACTGAAAATGAAGCTCTCTTGACTTTTTTGAAATATTATATCACATGACACATTTATCTAATCATTTCTATCACCATAAATTATATTCTGTCACTTGATGCATACAGACAGCTTTTGGCATTGGATCCTTTCTCTCTCTGTGGACAAATTATTTGAATTTTTAGATGTTAAGAAAGCACAAGATTGAAGAAAACATCTAGAAGAATTCTCCTTTTTGGCCTTTGTTATATAGCGGAAACTTAAAGATGGTGCATGGGACGGCATTACATAGTACTTGGCATTTACATTAAGTGGAAGACAGAAGTGACCAGTAAAACATATTTGTGTGATGATATTTATT
Source organism: Pelmatolapia mariae (assembly GCF_036321145.2). Classification (NCBI taxonomy): domain Eukaryota; kingdom Metazoa; phylum Chordata; class Actinopteri; order Cichliformes; family Cichlidae; genus Pelmatolapia; species Pelmatolapia mariae. The sequence continues at coordinate 24,520,449 of NC_086236.1, forward strand.
ACTTAGTCTGTACAATTATTCATTGTATATCATGTAAAAGATGAACATTGTGCGTGAGAGTGTTGTGAAAGGTGTGCTTAGTTTTGCACGTTATCAGATAACAACAGTTTCTTGGTAATATATTTTAAAGTACTGTATGTAATATTTTGACATGGGTGTTGATGTGTTGATGTGTTTGTGTACATGTGAATCACAGCTGTATCATACTCTATTCACTGCCTGGTGCACTGTCATGTTTGACATAGCCAAGTTTTTTTTGGAAAAATAGCCTTTTTTTTTAGGTCAACCTGGAGCAGAGTGCCTGCTTTTAATTGTACAAATACTTTGAGCACATTTATGATTTTTGTGTATGCGTGTGTGTAGGTGGTGAGTGTGTGCTCCTTTGCGCTCCAGCACAAATTGTCAAAAAGCATGGCACTGTCTCCATTTTGACTCCACAAAATGGTAAGGGGTGGTTTGTTGGTAACAGAAGAGAAACAGAATTTGAATATGGATATTAAAAGGACTGCAGTTTTCTTATCTGTCATGCTGACACTGTGAACATTATTCAACAATATCTCTTTTAGGAAAAGCACAGCAGAGAGCAAACGGGCTCTTTTAAATGAGAGTGGAGTACACTGTATCATATCGCAATCACCAAACAAGTCCATCATTTTACATGGAAAATGTGCTAAAACAGAAGACATGTACAGTGTGTCCCGAGAGTGTCTCCTTGTGTTGCACAGCAGTTGATACTGAACTCTGTTTTTTATTTAACCTAGAATCTGTAGAGCCATATTTATTGTAACAGTATTATAGTAGAGGTATTTATATGATCGATTTTAGTTTTATTGATATGCACGTTTAATGTATAAAAAAGTGGAAATAAATGTTGCTCATTTATTATGCCGTTAGACGCCTTGTCATCTTAATTTAACTTTTTGAACGATGGTTTAGATCAGCGGTCCCCAACCCCTGGGCCTCGGACCGGTACCGGTCCGTGAGTCGTTTGGTACCGGGCCGCGAGAGTTGAGGCTCAGGTGTGAAATGTATGGTTTTCAGGGTTTTTATCGGTTTTCAGCGTTATTTTGTTATCGTTTTTATCGTTAACTCGGTTTTCCTGGGTCTTTTCACGTGTGTTATGAATAAATCTTCTTTTTTTCGGTACCGGTACTAGTTTTATTTTGTTGTATTTATCCGCGACACCTTAAAGGCTGGTCTGTGAAAATATTGTCGGGCATAAACCGGTCCGTGGCGCAAAAAAGGTTGGGGACCGCTGGTTTAGATTATACAAACCAAGCAGTGACTCAATGACTCTCACAAACTACTCTTAATAAAGTTAAAAGTACAGTAAGCTAGAGACTAGCCAAAAAGTTAGCATGCTAAAGTAAAGTCAAAGAAATCCTTTAGGCATTCATGTGCTGTGGAGAGAAATTTTAATTCATGTCTGTGCAGTCAGGCTCCAATTATGAGGGATCACACCTGTGTTTTATCATCTGAGAAGTGGAGTCTATCGCCATATAAGCAAAAATGCAAAGAAGTAAGACAAGACAGCTAGCATCTGGAAAAAATAATCATTCCCAACTTCTAGCTTCATCTTCTGAACTAAAGTGAGGGCTTTAAAACATGAAGACATGCACAAACATGCTTATTTATTCCCGATATTGTCAGCAGATTAGACATATAACCATCCTGTCTCTGGACAGCTGACAACGAGAACAAACTAAACAACAACAACTGGTTATAAGCTAACATGATGCCAGCTAATGTTAGGCTCCTAAAAATCACACTTTGAATCTGATAAACAGTTTAATTATATTCTTATATCGTATGAGAGTTTATTCACTAAGTGTCCAAGTCCAACAATGTTTGGTGTTTTACTGTGTTTTACAATGTTTTACTGATGCCAACTAACAGCAGCTAACAGCGGCAAAAACAACAGTGTTTACCAACAGAAAAGCACAGGATATCTTCAACTCACCTTAGTGTGGTTGTTATTGGTCAGTTTCATTGACTCATCAACTCATATTGAAACTCTTTTTTTTTTTTTTCAGATTTTTACAGCTTCCCCCAGAGTAAATACATGTGGACACCCAGCATATTGAGAAGCTACACTCACTACAGACAAATTGTTTGTCCTACAGAGGCCGCCAACAGAACTCAGTTGACAGCAATCTACAATTGACTAAAATCTAGTGGTGAGATTTTACACACTATAACTTTAAGACATTACCTTTAGACAATAAGAGGAGATGTTTTCAGAACTTTCCAGTTAGCATAAATTTAGAAAAGGCCCCTGCGTGTTTTTCATATGTGCTAAACTACATGTCGGGACGCAGTCTGCGAGTACATGACTGGCCTGTTTGGCATTGTTGACATCCTACTGTGCATGTCCAACTACTTTTTCACAGCAATTCCTGGATTTATCAATGAGAATAACAATTATAGCCTCAGTATAAACAGTAAAAATCAAAGCATCAATATAAAGACTCACAAATGTCGGCAGATTTCTGGAAGGAGGCAAATAGATATGTGGGAATGTACAAAGAATTGGAAAAACTAGAGGGACAAATATGATTGTTCTTCAAAAGAAACCCAACAACAACAATGAGACTCAGGAGAGGAAAAGAATACAAGTATTTAATTTTTTTTCTATTGGCTGGCACCGCATATGAGAAATTGGGACAAAAACAGGCTGTAATTTAAACGTTATGCATCACACACAAACATAAATGTGGGCAACGACATCGGCCAAAGGTTCCCGGTAGAAGTCTGCATCAGGGTAAAATCTTCCTGCAACTTACTTAGATGAACTACCTGAGTGATATCTATCATACCATGATAGATATCACACCTTATTGCTTTACTATTTTCCGTTTTCTTTCAAAACTGCATGAAATGAGGGACGTGTCTGACAGGTTAGGGGCATTTTAAAAGTGATTTAGGTTTCATCATGTTGATAATTGCCTGATAAATAGCAGCAGCAAAAACAGAAAATAATTTCAAAGAGAGGAAAAATGGAGAATAATTTCATCATTTTCCCTCGATGCAGCATATGCTGTGTCTTAATAACTGTCTTTTTTATTGCAGGCAGAAGAATGTACTAATTGCAAACACATTAACTGGGAAATGAGCCCCTGCTGAGGTAAAAGGAGAATATTATCATTTCTTGTAGGCGCATACATTCTACTTTTCACACTTTTGTGACTGTAAAATGTGAGTGCTAGTGCTCTGCTTTATAACTCAAAGGAATGAATTTTTAATTTTCTGGAAAAATTCATTCCTTTGAATTATAGAAAAGGAGTTCCACGCACTGTCAACTCTCTGGCACGTTCTGCATTGAAGGTCCAAGGTGCCGTATCTGTTGAAGGGCTGCGGTCTGAAACAGTTTTGAATGGGAATGTTTTGGAGCTGACGAGACATGCAGAACATCACGTTCTTTTGATCCCCCCCTCCCCAAGTTGTTCACCAGGATCAGCCCTGCAATAGCGCTGAGAACAATTTCGAAAGAAGACCTAAAACAGGAATGTCAGAAGGGAAACATTGCAGAATGGCATTCATTTGATTTATATTGGATGGGTCTAGCATTATTGAATAGAAAATGAGTGACTGACTTAATATGCATACATACATACATACGCTTGATGCTAAAAGCATGCTGGATATGTGCTAGCTGTCTAAATAAGCAGGTACAGGAAAAGGTTTTTAAAAAGTGTGCAGTAGTAGCAGCAGCACGGAATTACAGACGGAGATATATGAACATAGCGAAGCATTCAGTAGCTGAAGAGACAGACGTTTCCCCCAGGAGTTTGAGGAGCTTAAACCCAGGAATAACAGGACACCAGGTGGCAAATAACATGAAAGTAATGATGCTAATAATTTTCTGTCCTCTGGTTGTGTGAGTAGGAAGCTGTTTGCTAACAAGTTTATCCTCAAACAAATTCAATGGGAGACAGTGTCTGTGTTACAACTACCCTGTGGTCAAAAATAAGTTTTGGAAACTAAGGCGTCCACATTTTAATTTCCTTGGACAGCGGTTCTCAGCTTATGTGTCCAACAATCATCCATTCTGCTTATCCAATTCTTGTTCCCCGCTGTCATTGGGCGAGAGGCAGGGTACACCATGGACAGGTTGCTTTGTTGCAGGGATAACACAGAGAAACAGACAGTCATTCACACCTACACAGAATTTAAAATGGCCAGTGAACCTAACCACACTAACTGGATGTCTTTGGACTGTGGGAAGAACATGGAGACTCCACACAGAAAAACTCCGGTTTGATGGTGGATTCAAACCCAGGACTTTCTTCCTGTGAGGCAACAGAACTAACCACCACACCACTGTACTGCTCTCCTCAAACATTCCCAATAGTTCAGAAAAAAAAAAAAATCCTCATATCACCCCCTCTCTTTTATTCCTGCACTTTCCATACCTTAAGGCTGTCCCGTTGTCAACAAATGAAGTGAACGACGACTCTCAGACCCTTTTATCCCTTTAAAGCCAGAACCCTGAATTAATTGCCAGAAAATTCAAATCTTTTGAAAATGGAATGTTTATTGAATCTTCTGACATTTTTTTCAAAAAGACAACAAAATATAAATTGGCAGATATGAGTTTAATTTGTATCATATTTGCTACATCTCGCTTTTTTGTGCAATTTATTGCTTAAAAATGTATTGTGCAATTTATTTAGATTTTACAGGAGGGAAACCTCTGATGATGTAGAAGCCTCAAAAACTCACACAAAGTGTGTCAAAATACATACATGGCCCATTAGGGGCTTATTTTAACCCTTTCATATAAATTTTAGCTACTTCAAGTATATTTTGCAGCAAGCAACGGGAAGCAGTGTGTGCTTTATTACTCTGCAGGGTTTTTTTTGATGATCCTTTTTTATTACATTTCTGTGTTTTGACAAAAATTGAGAAAATTTCCTGTCTTTAAAGGAAAGAGCGTGGGAGAAGATCAGACTCTCGGTCCCTCAAGTTCCTTTGGCTGTGCAGAAAGTAAAAAATGTAAAATAAATAGTCCTGAACTGACGACAGCTAGACGCATTTTTTAATGCTGTCAAGGTAGCGTCACAAAGCACTGTCCCGTTTCTATTCACACCATTTTGAACCTGTATAAACCCAAATTCTTAAACACTGCTGCTAAAAACACAAATTTTATAGCAGTCTTTGGAGGGTTTGGTGCATAAGCCTTACGGTGGACTGGGCCGAGACACACCTTATTAAATGAACAGTTTGCCATTTTTGCTTTCTGGCCAAGACTTTAACAAGAACAGGTAGGAAGATTTTGTTTCCTCTGGATGGAGGGAAACCCACATATTTCCAGTGTCTGTGCTGAACTAAGCCAACGAGCTGCCGGCGGGAACTAATTATACCATTAATCTTCACATCAGACTCTCAGCAAGAGCGTATAAACATGATCAAATTGTTCCTTTAAGGTTAAGACAAGATCCTGATGGTTTCATCATCAACAAATTCACAAAGAAACTCAGCACAGCCAGGAACATTTCCTCCTAACAGGTACTGCAGGTGGAACTGAAACCTCCTGCGCTATTTCATTGTCATACCTTACGGGGCTTCCTGCAGCGTTTAGTTGACACATTAGAAATAGACACATTATCTAATTTACATTGCACCTGTGAAACTTGATAATTCACATTATAAGATTTACTCATCATTATATAACCACATGCAGCAAGGGGGAAAAAAAAGATCACCCTCACTCATCCAGTAGGATGTAAACTATTGTCTGGCCCATGCTGTTACAGTGATAGCCGTGAATGGGCCTGAATTAAGTCAGATATGTGAAGCAACTCTAGTGCTGGCAGGGTGAGATCAATGTGTCAGCAAGTAGTATTATTTTGGAGAAACACAGACCGATTGTGTTTCGGGAATCACTGCAGAAATGCACAGCACGAATGAAGATAACATCAGACAGACAGTGTAATGTTTTTGTATTGCGCCAGTGATAACTCTGGTGCAGAGGTGTCAATACTGAGATTAGGTTGAGGTGGGCCAATCAACCCTCAGGGTTTTTATTTTTTACTCCAAGGCTTCAAAGAAGCACAGGAAGACAAGTGTGTGTTGATTAGGATGCAGTTTGTGGCAAATACATGTTTGGCAAAACTAATAGCTGAAAATTATAGTAAATGTGATGCTATGTGTAAACACAGAACATAGGTCAAGTGCATCATAGCTACAGGCTGTTCTACTCCCAGATATGTTAAAAACAAGAGTAATAGGAGCCGGTGGACCCAGATCCCAGCAAAGTGAGAAACATGTAAAAGTCAGATCATTTTAAAGAGTGAGTGCCGCTTCCGCAACATCTAAATGTCTTCATTTTCAGTGTGTCTCAGCAGCCTAAACTGCTTAAAATGTTAAAATTAGTCTGGAGCTCATGGCTACATTCTACTTCATGATTTCACACAAAGAGAAGATCGTTTCCTAAACAGCACGACACGCATGTCAATCATCTCCCTTGCTCCCGAAGAAAGAAATCTGGTTTCCCTCTGTTCAAGCTGAGATCAAAAATATCATACTGACATAGCTAATGGTGTGTGAGCGGGAGTGCAGATTTTTTTTTTTTTTACGATACTTCAAATCAAACCTACAGAGAAAAACAACCAATCATGCATATTTGACAGACTTTATAAGTTTTTAATGAAATGCATAATGGGTGATAATGTAATTTGTCAGTTAGCTATTGGACTGGATTAATGTATTCTTTTTATTTATTCGTTTGTTGCTGATCAGATCAAATGTAACTATCAAATCTAAATTATTTATATTACGTACTCAGCATGAGGCTGAGGCATGAGAAAACAAAGTGAGCCTTTATTGGTTGATACAAAAAGGTACAAAATTAACAAAGGTGATGAAAAAAGCAAGACTTTAACAATATTGTAATTTGTTTGGGGATGACAAACGGGGGAGTGAGGAGACATGGATATGAGCAATCAGTAAATCAGGAAAAGGCAGAGGGGAAGTAAAACTAATTCAGGACAGAAAAGAAAATCTGGAAATAACAACCTGAATACTAACACTAACAAGAATATTATACAAAGGGATCAATGCATAAGCACAGGAGGAGACAGAGGGAGGCACAAATAGAAACAATGGGGAGACTGCTACAAATAATAACACTGATAAACGAGATGTGAACCAGAGTACAAGATATCACAAAAACTGAACTCATCACTAGTAAAAAAAAAACTAAAAAGAGACTCAGAGATATCACAAAACTAAAGGCCGCTAAACAGGTAAATAATCACACTCACCAGAACTAAAAAAGCACAAAATGTTAGAGATCAAACAGAAACGAGAGAGAAACCCAAGCTAACAAGAACAGAAGTGAAACCACACAGAACACATTAACAGAGATGAAGAATCTTTAAACCCCAACTCCCATGACCCAAACCCTGCACCATGACAGATAGGAAACAGTGTGCAAAAAAAAAAGAGCAAAGGACGGACAGAAGGTTGTGGAAAAGGTGAATATTTACATTTTGTCTGAACTTAAAAGGGCCTCGTTATTGCAGATATGTGAAGTGCTTTCACTGTACTTTCTCTGAAAGCATACCTTTCACTGAAGGCTAAACATTCTGATAATAACTGTGGTAGTGTGTTAATTGATTACTCAATTAACTGGTCAAAATCTACAGTCCTTCCGATTAATTGCTCCTTCCATAATCCCAGCCAACATGTATATATGGGCCCCACCTGGTTTTTGCTCGGGCTGGATGGGTTCCATGTGGGCATGGGCTCAAACTGGGCTTTTTGTATGGGGCCTACTTGGGTTCTTCACATTAAACCCATATGGGCAATCCCAAGTGGGCACTTTTAGTAGGTCCTAGCTGGGTCAAACATGGGAAACACTTAACTTGGTCCAAAATGGGAAACACATGTAGGTCCCACTTGGGTTTTCCACCTGGGATAGACATGGGCAAACACAGTCATTTAAGGATAGGCTTTTGTTGTGTGCCCCAGGTGGGGCAAAGTGAGGTAATCAATATATGTTTTAGTATTGATGACACAGGTGGGGCCCACCTGGTCAAACTATACGGGTCACACATGGGCAAATGCAAGTCAGACCCTGAAAACATGTCTATGTGGGCCCCAGGTGGGGCAAAGTGAGGTAATCAATATATTTTTTAGCACTGAAAACACAGGTGGGGCCCACCTGGTCAAACTATATGGGTCACACATGGGCAAATGCAAGTCAGACCCTGAAAACATGTCTATGTGGGCCCCAGGTGGGGCAAAGTGAGGTAATCAATATATTTTTTAGCACTGAAAACACAGGTGGGGCCCACCTGGTCAAACTATATGGGTCACACATGGGCAAATGCAAGTCAGACCCTGAAAACATGTCTATGTGGGCCCCAGGTGGGGCAAAGGTGAGGTAGTCAATATATTTTTTAGCACTGATGACACAGGTGGGGCCCACCTGGTCAAACTATATGGGTCACACATGGGCAAATGCAAGTCAGACCCTGAAAACATGTCTATGTGGGCCCCATATGGGTTATGTTAAGTTAATATGGGCATATATTTTACGTGGGCTCAAGATTGTTTAGTATATATGGGACCCACTTGGGTTTCTCACATGAAAGCCATATGGGCAAAACCAAGTGGAAACATATAGTAGGTCCTGGCTGGGTCAAACATGGGAAACACTTCACTTGGTTCAAAATGGGAAACACACGTAGGACCCACTTGGGTTTTTCACCTGGGTTAAACATGGGCAAACACAGTCATTTAAAGAAAAGCATTTGCTGTGTGCCCCAGGTGGGGCAAAGTTAGGTAATCAGTATATATTTTTTGGTACTGATGACATAGGTGGGGCCCACCTGGTCAAACTATATGTGTCACACATGGGCAAATGCAAGTCAGACCCTGAAAACATGTCTATGTGGGCCCCAAATGGGTTATGTTAAGTTAATATGGGCATATATTTTACATGGGCTCAAGATTGTTTAGTATATATGGGACCCACATGGGTTTCTAACATTAAATCCATATGGGTGGGCATCCAATGTAGGTCCTAGTTGGGTCAGTGATGGTAAATGTGTACATTGGTTCAAAATGGTAGCACGTGCTTATGTGAGGATTCTTCTTCAGTGAAGAGCCTGAGAAAGTGTTATTTGAATAAAGGAGGATTTATTCCAAACAAGCCCATCACAGATTGCACACAACCCAGGGAGTTCTGAAAGTCAAATTGTAAAAAGAATCTCAAAAGAAAGTATGAACATAACTTTCTTTTATAACCTGCAGACGGCACCCATGGGGTACCATTCTCTAACGAATCACCCTAATTTTAACATATTTGGCACAACCTCAGTCTATCACTTTTGCTATCCTTACGTACAGTCAGATGTTCTTTACCCTTCATTTTTGACCCTCTCAGTATTTAGCCTTGGCTAACGAATGTACTTAAAGTCCACGTTGAGACCTCAAGATGTTATGTGTTATCAGACACTACAACCCAGCTGTCAAGTGAGACTATAGGAACTTTGATATTTTGGAACATTCAATGTTACTCAAAACACTCTGCACACTATTCCAAATAACTGGTTTGAAACTGGTTACTTTTTAATTTTAGATTTCATTTTAAGTACTTAATTTGAACTTTTAGCGCTCTGCATGGTGAGGCTCAGATAAGATAAAATAAGGACTTCATGATTCTTCTTAGGTAAATTCACTTGTCACAGCAGCAATAATAAGTGATTAAAACGGACACAAGAGTAGAAAAAAAGAAAAGCAAAAAATACAACTAAAAAACCTAAGATAAAAGTGAATTACACAGACAAAATCCAGATTTGGCATTTGCATATTAAGGACTACTGGTTGTTCAAACAATTAAGACTATTTACTTGAGCAAACATGCAATTGAGGATTTTTAGTAGCTCAGAGACACTCTACTGTATTAGAGAAAAGACAGTTAGCTACATGGAAGTTGGAAGTTTTGGTTAATCAGATCCAGTAAAGCTCCTGAAGTATATTACCGATCTGTTAAAATGTTACTCTTCAAACTTGTGATCTCAAATTATATAACCAGAAATAATTTATATTTTCTTTGAACTAGTGGAAAGGAGAGGGAATGGGGTCTTTAAAGCAGTCACACTTCAACTGTGAAACTCCTTTGTCCTTATGGTGTATTGACACTATTGAAACTTTTCAAAAGCAGTCTAATGTTAGAAGAGCTTTTAGGTAAACTGTTATTATTCTTCTTATCATTATTATATATTTTATTAATTATATTTTTATTATGATGTTGATTTGGGTGACAATTATTTGATAAATATTATGTATTCATTTTTTAAACATATTAACCATCCCTATGTTTAAATAAATAAAAGTGTTCTTTTAAACTTGTGCATTGTTTGACTTGAATGAAAATTTTTGTATCAGGTGTAAAATGACCTTTTAAATAAAGTTGTTTTTAATGTGAGCAGCTCCTATTGGCTCGTTTAAAAAGAGGGAGGAGCAGATTGCACCGCCTAGCGTCTAGTCTCCGCGGTCTTTCGTCAGTTGCGCGTTTTCTCTGCCTGGTGTTTGAAAATGTGGAGGAGGAAAGGATACCAAAGAATCTAAAACTATGACAAAGGTAAATACTTAAAGTTTTCTACGTTTTCATCAATGGTTATTTTAGTAACTTTCTATAGTCGTCCTAAACGGTATAAGGGGGAGAAGCATAACATCCTAGCTAGCAGGTAGAACTGGGTTAATTTACTGCATTGTCTTTGGCAAACATAATTTAAAGTTAATTACAAAACTCTTACTGCCTATATTCTACTCGAAAAAATTCATCTTATCTTATTCTGTTTTCATTGCCATTCTCTCTATACAGTTTTTGAATTTACATATTATAACATACACGGCAGTTTTTTTTTCTGTGCTTCTGCAACTGTTTCTTAGGCTTTCCTATAAGGTCTTTGTAATTAATTAAAAAATATATATATTATTTTTTTGGCTTTAGTGGATTCCCGCTCAGCTAACTTGGCCATTATGCACTACCCAGTAAACAAAATGGCTGAACAGTATCTTAAATGTTTGAACATGAGCTAGTCATACCATGTCACGTAATATTCATGTGCAGTGTAGCAAGCTCACCTTATAGGGGTGTAAAACATGAGGTGTATGAGGTGATTGTTTAAATTACAGGAGTAGATGCCTGCAGCTGAAACAGTTTTCTGATCTGAACGTGAACCTACTGGTCACGTTTACGGTAATGTTACCACATATGCATTGTACTATAGGAAAACGGTGGTGGATCAGTGTGCAAAAAGCCCCCAAAAGAAACACACAGCTTCTTTAGCTCAAACACTGTCTGATCTCTTAGATACTGTGCTGTTCCATCTAGTTATTGGTTACTGAGAAATGTTAGGTTATTAATTAATTAAGAGAGTGCAGCTGTTCAGATCAGATGGTGAAGTAGGAAAATGCAGAACATGTTACTATAGCTGAATGCTGTGTAAAAATACTAGTAATAAATCTAACTCCCATTTATGGCTTTTACTACTGTGGGGCTAAATAAAAAATTACAGACATAATGAAATCTGCTACACTTACAAAGCTTAAGTTTAAAACAATTATTATATATTAAGCATTTTTTTTGCTCTTTTTTAATTCTTTTTGTTAATAATGGACTCAATTTTATTATCAAGTTCAAAGACCTATTAAACTTTTAAACCATTAAATCCAGGAAATTAGATGCCCGTAAATGTACGAGACCCTCTTTATGGCTAGTATCCCCAAATATTTAATAATTCTTTCTAAAAGTACAAAAATTTTGTTCTTTTCAATTAAATAGTGCATGTTTAATGTATTCTTGAGCAGGTAAAAAATCCACTAAATTAGTTTTTGGATATTTTTAAGTATAATCAAATTTTTATAGTTTGCGAGTACTTTTAATTTGGAGATTTTGCCACTTGTTTTGAAGTTTGGATAGTGCTTTATAGTAATTTGTAAATGTTTTGAAGTCATCTGGCTTCTTAATAATTTAATAAAAAATTAACAAGCCATGTAATAATTTGAAAACCACTAGGGACCACTTATTACTATGTCATCAGTTTTTTACTTAAAGGAATTTAGGAATTATGTCTGTCAAGACATTTGTTCTGGCATAAGTCACCATTTTGATATATCTTCCTGTGACTTTAAAGTCTGTCAGCTAGTTAGATACATTTTTGCACTGCTAGTGTTTGCTGCTTGAATTAGTCAGTTTACCATATAACCACATGCAGTGCCTTTCAAACTTTTAATTACACTGTTCATTTTGTGTATTAGTAAGAGAATCTTTTATATTGAATTATCCTGGGAAAAAACGAAAATGTTTGTATTTTTTTTTCTCATGCACTTTCTTTCATTTCCTTATCACGTTTAGATTCTTCAAGATCACAAGCACCATCTTTAACATGTAAGTAACTTTCATATTACTTGTATTACTTATTATTATTATTTTTGAAAAGTGATGGTCTTTGGTGCATCCTTGAAAGGGGTGCATTACTTCATTTTTTTTTTTACTGGTATTCACTATATATATATATATATATATATATATATATATATATATATATATATATATATATATATATATATATGCATGCACAGGAGGCAATGATCAATTTTAAAATTTAATTTAACATTTATTTAAATTTCCATCTTTTATGCTAACAATAATGCCAACAGTGTTCTCTTCACTTGTCCCACAACTCTGACCATTTTTGGTTCTCTGCTCTCCTCACAATTGGCTGATTTCCATCTGAGCTGCTACTGCAAACTGCATTAAACTGATTTTGCATTGCCTTGTTATTCTACTCTTTATCTGCGTTTTGGACTACAAATATTCACACCTGCTGCTAGTAACCAGAGCTCACAAGAGTGCAAGGCATGTAGTTCAATAAAGTGATCGATGTGTTCACTAGCTGATTTCAATAAACCGGTAACTTATCAAATCTATATTTTATAGGAAGTACATTACTGATAAAAGTGGTAATAAACACGGTAACCAATAAAAATTTAAATTTCCTGTTATAAAAAAAAAAATACTGCTGTGAGCTCGGTTTTCTAACACCAGGTGTGAACATCTACAGTCTTTAAGCTCTGGTAAAGATTTAAAAATAAAAGCATTAAATAACATAACATTAAACACTAAGTTAGTTTGATGGTGTTGACTGCAGCAGCTCAATGTTAATCAGCTGATCGTGATGGAAGCAGATGAGCGTTTTTCATCATAGTTGTTGGTGATGTGTTGGTCGAAACGAAACGGCTCTTAGAGCCGACTCTTTGAAGTGAACAACGCGAGCGTGTTTTTTTTTTTTTTCTTTCTCTCACCCTCTCTCTCGCACTTTTTTCCGCTTCACTCCGCACCCGAGCCTTGTGCTTTGCGCTGGGAAGAGGGGGGAGGGGCGGTAGTTACACTAGCAGTAGCACAGGAACAGAGCGGGAGGGAGAGAGAGAGAAAGAGAGCCAGGGACAACAATGTCACGTTAGAAAGGTATAGTAATCATCCACAACTATTTTCAATTGCGGATGATAAAGGATTCAGAAAGTTTATTCATGCAGGCCCATATGACAGAGAATGTGCATCTTCTTTTTGTTTTCATATTTTAATTTATATTTGTGTTGTGGTTTGCAGTTGTTTCACTTTAAATTTGTTTAAAAGGAAAAAGCTGAAAATTTAAATAGTTAAAAGTTGAAATAAACTAAACTTTTTTAATAAAGTGTTTGAAAGTGTAACTGAGATTGGTTATCATGCAATTTGTATATATATTTTGAGGCAATAAAGTGAAATAAACATTGTTCTTTGCAAATCATCACCAAATTAAGTAAGCTAAGATTAACTTTACTTTGGCTTGCCCATTTTTCTTCTTCATTTGCAGAGGCACTGAAGAATTATTTAACATCAAAAGTCAACTTGCAAGAAGCAGAGAAGGCTCTCTCCAAGTGGTTCACTGGAGCTAAAGACAGAGGAGGACCGAGGGCTGCAAGGGTACAAAATAGACTTACGGCTCTGTAAAAAAACAAAAAAAGAAACCCTGCTGATTCAAGATAAGCTTTTGAGTTTTCCATCTGACTTTTTCTCACTGTTGCAACAGTTCCAAATATCTAAGGAATTTTGATGTAGTTTGACATTTCTAGTTTTTTAAAAGTTTACGCACTTTGGAATACAGTTACGTAAAATCACAGTTGTTGGAAAAAATAAATGTGAAAAATGTTGTTTTGTGTACCCTCGTGATTTTTGAAATGGTTTTATTTACAAACTAGTTTTTGTTTGTGGTCAGCTTTAATACATTTGGTGTCTTTGTGTCACAGAACCCGTATTAGCTGTCTGAAAAATTGATTTTGTGAGTGTTTTACTACATGGGGCCCACTCAGTGCCAGAAATTAGCCAATTCAAACTAGAAGTAAGATGCAACTACAGAACCCACTGATAATGCCATTCCAACTTTTTAGCTCATGTTTTCCTCATGTTGTACCCACTAAGAACTTGAAAGGTGGGGCCCGGGTGGGTTTCTGTGTACTTTGCCCAGTTGGGGCCCATTTAGTTCCCAGATTTTACCAATATAACACCGAGATGGGCTTTTAAAATGGGGCCATTATGGAACCCGCGGACAATCCCACTTAAAACCCACTTTTTAGCCTTTGTGGTACCCACATGGTACCCACAAAAACTTGAAAGATGGGGCCCAGGTGGGTTTCTGTGTACTTTGCCCAGTTGGGGCCCATTTAGTTCCCAGATTTTACCAATATAACACCGAGATGGGCTTTTAAAATGGGGCCATTATGGAACCCGCGGACAATCCCACTTAAAACCCACTTTTTAGCCTTTGTGGTACCCACATGGTACCCACAAAAACTTGAAAGATGGGGCCCAGGTGGGTTTCTGTGTACTTTGCCCAGTTGGGGCCCATTTAGGTCCCAGATTTTACCAATATAACACCGAGATGGGCTTTTAAAATGGGGCCATTATGGAACCCGCGGACAATCCCACTTAAAACCCACTTTTTAGCCTATGTGGTAACCACATGGTACCCACAAAAACTTGAAAGATGGGGCCCGGGTGGGTTTCTGTGTACTTTGCCCAGTTGGGGCCCATTTAGTTCCCAGATTTTACCAATATAACACCGAGATGGGCTTATAAAATGGGGCCATTATGGAACCCGCGGACAATCCCACTTAAAACCCACTTTTTAGCCTTTGTGGTACCCACATGGTACCCACAAAAACTTGAAAGATGGGGCCCGGGTGGGTTTCTGTGTACTTTGCCCAGTTGGGGCCCATTTAGATCCCAGATTTTACCAATATAACACCTATATGGGCATTTAATATGGGGCCATTACGGAACCCGCGGACAATCCTATATGGGGCCCATTTTTCAGCCCATTTCCAAACCATATGGGCCCCACATATAAATGTTGGCTGGGAATTCCTCTTCTACTCCACTGCAATCGGGAAATATAAAATATTTAGGTATTAATGTTTCTCCCAAGCTTGCAGATCTAACTAAATTAAACTATATCCCACTTTTAAAGAAAGTAGAAGGCGATCTGGCTAGGTGGAAATGTCTACCCATATCACTCATGGGAAGGGTTGCCGCTATAAAAATGATGGTCTTACCAAAAATAAATTATTTATTCTCAATGATCCCAACTAAACCGCCACAAGATTGGTTCAGATCTCTAGATTCATATATGTCCAAATTCCTTTGGAAAAATAAGCCCCCACGTATAAGCTTAAAAACACTACAAAAGACCAAGGATAAAGGAGGATTAGAACTACCTAACTTTCAGCACTACTTCTTAGCCAACAGGCTCCAATTTATCTCAGGATGGCTAAAACATACCCTCTTAGATGAACCTTGGCTAGATGTAGAACAAGCACTTTGCAATAATCTAGAGATTTCAGATCTACCATTTATCAGCTCAAACATTCAACGACATGAATGCTTCAAAAGCGTCAACATTAGCTCCTCTCTGACAGCATGGCGGGAGTTTCTGAAGTTGACAGAGTCTTCATTAATCCCATGCAAACGTACACCTATCTGGAACAACCCTGACATATTACAAAACAATAATATGATAAACTTTTCAGATTGGAGTGGTAAAGGAATCAAATATTTAGAACATATACTAGAAGGAACAGAATTTATTTCATTTGACAGACTAGTTACACAATATGGGATCAACAAGAAAAGATTTTTAGAATATCAACAAATTAAATCCATAGTAAAAAAGAGATTTAAACCGGGTCAAGTTGAACTACAAACACCACCAAGTGTGGTTCAATTTCTTACTCTTAAAACCCCCAAATTACTATCCAAAATATACAGAATGCTTTCTAAAATAGATGAATCAATATCACTTCCTATTGCAAAATGGGAAGCGGATTTATCAGTTAACTTAGACCAAAACTTTTGGTCTCAGATTTGCTTAAAAACCTTTCATCTAATTAGAAATCCCAGTCTTCAATTAATTCAATACAAAATACTACATAGAGTGCACTATACAGGTCATCGGATGTTCAAGATGGGCTTTACGTCTACCAACAACTGCTCACACTGCCAAACCAATTCACCGGACAATTATATCCACGCTCTTTGGTTCTGTCCACCAGTTCAGAAGTTTTGGCGCGAGATATGTGAAGACTTATTGAAGTGTCTGAAATGTAACATTCCAACTTCCCCTTTAGTGTGTTTGTTGGGCAGCTTAGATAATGTCACTTCAGAAAAGAATATAGCCCATATGGTTTTCACTGCCCTATGCATAGCCAAGAAAACAGTCCTCATGAACTGGAAAAATAAAAATAATCTTAATTCTAACCAGTATAGAAATTATCTATTAGATTACATTAGTCTTGATACAGCCTCTGCCACCACATCAGATCAATTGCTCTGGGCTCCTTTGATCAGCTCCATCACCTAGTGGGGGTGGGGGGTCATAGTTTGGTCCCACCTTCACTGTTGTGATTGGTGTGGGGGTAGGGACAGGCTTAGGGCGTCGGGGGGTTCCCCAGGAGCATCTTCCTTGGGGGGCTCAACCCGGGGTAGCGGTCATGGCCAATTAAGGGCTCTGTTGGCTCTTAGGTGACGGTTTCCTCGTGGCTGCGTGCAGCGGGGCTAGGGGAGGGTCTGTGCTGACGGACGTGGGTTACTGACCTGGTAGCCTGGCTGCCCCTGGGTGGGTCCGGGACGGGCGTGAGGTTCTGGGGGCGCTCCGTCTCTGGGCTGGGGCCCTGGCCGGGCCTCGGGGGCTCGGGTCCTGGTTGGTGTGTTGCTGGGGTTGTGGGCGGGTGGGTATATGGGGGCCCAGTCCTGGCGCAGGGCGCCGCCAGTGCATCGAGCCACCTGGGGGACTCTTCAACTGGTGGGGGAGGTTGTCACATCTTGCAGGAGCTTTCCTCTCCTCAGGAATTCTCTCTGCAGGAGGGGGAGATATAGGAGAGGTGGAGGAAGATCTCAGCCTGGGCGTCTATTGTCTTGTGTAGTCTGGAAGATGAGTGGATGATGGGGTGGGTGCAGTTTTCTCTGTAGTGGGGTCGGGTGGGCTGTCCCGGGCTCTGTGGGGCCGGGCGGCGCTGCTGCACTGGGCCCTGGTCCGGATGGGCCTGGGCCCCCTTTCCCTGGCGGGTTGCAGAGCATGGGGGTGCCTACTGGGGTCAGCGGGGGAGCTGGCCCCAGGGAGGGGTCACTTGCCCCTCCCTTCCTTCCCTCCCCATCTCCAGCCGCCTCCCTCTTCCCGCTCCACCACAATCACCCACACATGCAGGGCCTTGGGGTAGGGGTGTGTCACCAGGGTGCAGAGGAGGCATCCCCCCCCCTCTGTCCCCTTCTGGCTGCCTCTGCCTCAATTTTATCTCACAACTTAGACATTCACATTACTCACACTCTCATAACACATACATATAGGATCTTGGGGGTGGGCTCACAACACGGACTCCAAATTACCATCAGGGTGTACACCTCACCCCTGGCGTCGTTGCCCACCTCTCAATTTTAAATACACGTAGACATTGAGGGCTATCAGGAGGGGCTATGCGCTTACCTGCTGCTCTCTGGCAGGTAGCTCCATGCCCTCCTGGGTTTTAATTGCACCTTAGAACACATATACATCAACACTACATATGAGCGGGTAGAGGGAGGTTTGGAGTCTTCTCACACCCCCGGTCTCTGCGGCCTGCTGGAGCGGGGGGGCTAGGAGGAGGAGTTGGCCGTCCGACTGGGGTCTGGTGTGTGGGGCCTCCCTGCTGCTGCGGAGTCGGGGCAGTCTGCTTCTCCCCACTGCAGGGAAAAGGGTAACACCACCTGGGTCTGGGTGCAGTTTCCCCCTCCAGGGGCAAGGGTACCTAGACCCGGTTCTTAGAGTACGCTTGGGGAGTGTGATTGTGTGTACAGCGTCTCTTTATGTCTGTCTCCACGTTGGTTGAGTGTGGAGTAATTGCCTACGAGAGCATGAGGGTGGGAATGGATGTTTGTATTTGAGTGTGCCTGTATGTCTGTGTCTATATGTCAGGCTGGGTATCAGACGCCACCTCTCTGGGGACATCTCAGGCCCTCCAAGGTTTGGAGGCCTATCTCCCCCCCACCACTTCCCCTGCCGGTGGCAGACGCCCTCAGACATCGATGCGTTGGTGGTTCTTTGTGTCCGGGGGTGGGCGTCCGGGTACACACCGGCTCACTCCTTGGTGGCTGCTTATCGGGGCCTGGAACCTGGGGCTCGCTCGGGCCACTTCGGGGGTGGGGTGCCCTCGGCCTCTCGGCCTGGGGCTCGGTCACTCAGGCACAGCTGGCTGCCGGCGGAGCTCACGGGCACGTCACTGCAACCCCCCCCCCCCCCCCCCCCCCCCCCCCCCCGGCTTCTGCTCCGCGGCTGCTGAGTGATCCCTCATCTGGGACTCTCCTCAGCTCTTTCTGGGACAGTGGCGCGGCTGCCCCTCTGTTGGTCTTCCTTGGTCTCTTGTGTTCTGGGGGCCTCTGGATGTCTGGAGTTTTGATCTCCTCCATACCTGCTTCATGCCCTGGAGGATAGGACTGTGGCCCCCCACACCCTCTAGCAGATCATTACATTAAGGAACCTTTTAAATACAAGCGCGCTCATGCTCACAGGTGTACACACAGGTGATCACACACACAAACTACACCCTTTTTGGCTCCTACCTCAAAGCACACTGTGCGCTGTCGATCTTACGTGCTGCACAATAATGTTTAATATTAAGTATTTAGTGTTATATTCCCATATATCATTGTGATGCTGTTTATTCTATTACTCTCGTTTTCTTCTGCTTGTGTCTCTGTAAAGCACTTTGAATCACCTTGTTGTTGAATTGTGCTATATAAATAAACTTGCCTTGCCTTGCCTTGCCTTGTTTTCTTTTTTGTTTCTCAACAGGTGATCCAGGTGATTGATATATGTATTTTTTGTCTGCTTATTTTGTTGGTTTTTGTTTTTTGCCCTTTATCCCCGTCCCTCTTCTCCGCTGTTTTTTTTTGTTTTGTTTTGTTTTTTCCCCCCTCTTTCTTTCTCCCTTTTCTTTTCCCCTGTCCCGTATCTAGCAAGTAAAAAAAATAAAATAAAATAAAATAAAATAAACAATAAAAGGTAAATCAAATGGACCATTACGGCAAGGCTGGGATGGTCCATTTGGTAAAGTAAATCCGTTGGGCATCTTTCTTCGCCTTTAGACAATAATTCTGATGGCAAAAGAACCAAACGGGACAGGTTTAAAAAAAAAAAAAAAAAAAAAAAGGAAAAGGTGAATATTTACATTTTGTCTGAACTTAAAAGGGCCTCGTTATTGCAGATATGTGAAGTGCTTTCACTGTACTTTCTCTGAAAGCATACCTTTCACTGAAGGCTAAACATTCTGATAATAACTGTGGTAGTAACAATAGTTGGAATCCAAATAGCTGTTTCTCCACAATCATCTTATTGAAGCCCAAAGACTAGAATATTAGAAAATAATGCATAACTGCCGGTGTAAGTTCTGACCATTGACACAATGACCTGTTCAAACTACCTCTTGAGACAAACATCTGGATTTATTGTTTGTTTCTCTATATCATTCTAGTGATTCAGGATGATGGAGGTCAAAATGGCAAGTTAAAGTGAAACCGCTGCAGCCAGCTCATCGCTAAGAGCGGATACAGGCATAGATTCAGGAATCGAGTGGCCATCAGCCACCTCCTGTAAATGGATGATATCAAGCTGTATGCCAGGATTGAGCAAGACATCAAGTCACTGATCCACCTCACCAGGATATACAGCGAGGACATCAGGATGTCATTCGGTCTGGATGAGCGTGGCCAAATGGTTGCAAAGAGAGCGCCCAGTGGTAACAGGAGCATTAGGAGCTGTAACCCTGAAACTGGAGAATTGGCTCAGTCTCTGTAAGCTTTTTTTTTGTCATATATATTTCTATTGTATTTCTTTTATTGTGCTTAGTGTAGTTCTTTATAATTGTCTTTATTGTTTTTAAATTATCATTAGTTCAATTTATACGTTTTATAAACAAACTTTGAAATTTGAAACAGAAGGGTGCAGTCCTGGGAATAGCAAATAGTCTATACAGTACTGCACAACCCTCAAACCTGAGCTTGGGATATATACTGTACAGAGCCTGTGCTGCCAATTTCAGAACAAAATCTGTTAAAGAATAAATTCTGAATAAAATATGCAACATTCAGGAGCTAGAAAACATTTTTAGTCTTCATCTTAAACCTGTAATAGGCACTGCCAAAAGAAACAGATGTAGCTTTTCCGTATTTATTTTATTTTGATTTTATTTTATTTTTAATCACTTAATTAATGAATTATTGTGGGAAATGTTTTGATTGGAGAGAGTGCCACGTAGAAGTGGGCAAATCAATCAAAAAAGCTACAGTATCCATATCAATGCTGGTACTTGTATCAGACCATACTATAGATAGCATTGATACTTTGTTTCTATCCTCTTAAGTTCAGTATGTAGCCCACTGAATTGTGTTACATTTTTTGTACTTTTTTAATGAAATATATACCTCAAAAATGCAATATGGAAAATCTCTGTGCCTTTTTGTGTTGACTGTCCTTCTGTTTAATTTATAGCTTATAACTTAAATGACAGAAGTGGACCCAAAGTGCCGTAAAGACAGGCACATTTACATTCCAGGTCTCCAAAAGTATCGGTATCGGTATTGGTATCGGCACTACTTGGTATCCGATCGATACCAAAATTCGCAGTACTGCACACCACCAGTTTTACATTATCCCCTCACTCTTCCACGTCCTCCTCCTCCAGCCCGCACGTGCTGCGTGCTCGCCCCTGAGTCCTTCCTCTCGTGCGTGTAGCCATTGGTTTGGGATGATGTCATCCGCAGTAGAGACAATAGAGCCCTCCTCCCCCGTCACTGTCTCCTCACACACGCTTCGCAGCTCAGAGTGACACACGCTCAGACGTGACGACAGCTGAGTTAGCCAAGCACCCCTGATGACATTTCCTAATTTATCTGTTTACTGTGAGTCCGGCAGAGCTGTGCATCGTCTAGTCAAAGCAGGGTTTTTTAAAAGATATTATTCTTATTTGTGATTTTCCTTTTTTTTAAATAAGCTTCACGTACAAACGAGCAGGCAGGGGAAGGTGTTACACATCTGGATCATACCAACACATCGGGTCGTGCTATTCGGGCCACTGCAGACATGAGGAGCTCTCATTCCGCTGCGCATAAATGATGAAAACACTACGGGACTGCCACTCTTGATGTAAGTGATGTTATCTTTTATTTAAATTTATTATTAAGTAAGTCGTCGTAGTGCACGGTCCGGTCGGCCTGCAGCCGGTGATAGTCCCCCATCAGCATCTGCTTTCAAACGGTTTATCTCACAGCACAGATCTGCTCCTGAACGCCGTCATTGTGCAGTCATATGAATGCAAGAGAGAGAAACAAGAAGAAGGCAAAGCATGATCGTGCATTTCAGCGCTGGCTGCCGGATGCCATCAGTCATCTGTGTTTGCAGTGATAAGCGGCGTGTGTCATTTATTGTGATAAATAACTGCAGCCCCGTGGAGGGGCTAAGCAAAGAACGACACGTGAACTCTTAATTATGCACGTCCACGCTTCATCAGAGGCAGGAAGTGAAGGTACAGGCCTGCTGGTCCGGGCCCGCATTAGCTTCATTTCTCGTCATAGTAAAGGTTAAAAGACCGTGCCACGGTGATGCGATTAAAATACGGAGAAATTAGACGGTGCGCCATCTACCGACTGCACAAACAGCAAGTAAAAGATTGGAAATTACTGGCCTTTAGAATCGCCAAGTAAACATGAGTGCAGAGGAAGAATGCGACTGTTTATTTGCGCTTGTAGTGGTGCCGATGAGACGAGGAGAGCTTGTTGTTTTAAATAGCAGGATCCAGAGATTTTGATGCCATTTACAGAGAGATGAAGGTGCAGACACACATAAATATGCCAGCCTATGTAAGTGACTGATGACCTGTACCTCCACCATTTACACAGGAGGCTGGTGGATTACAGTTAGGCTGTGGTCAGAGTGAAGCAAGCAGGTTGTTTAGCAGCTTCACTAACTTTACCAACGACACACATCTGCAGGAGAATCACTGCAGTGGCATCGCATAGACACAAAACAGTTTCAGATGTAAACCTGCCCTAGGCTCCATTGTTCCTATTAATATGGCTCTTTAACCTGACACAGTCAGTTGTGGGTTTAGTGATCACCCCGCTGAGAATGATCGTTCAGCTCTGCTGCTCAGTGTTGACTCAGTGCTTCGGTCAACCTGCCCAGGTGAAAGCACTAGCAGTTCTGCTGATGGTCCAACACTTCTGTTAGACAATGCTAAAAACCTCCATCTATTAAACCAAGGGAAGAAACATCAAGGTAGCATTTAAAAAGTGGTTAAACTGATTAACAGCAGCTGATTAACTCTGAAATATTTTCAACCTATATATAAAACACAGGAACATGAGCATCACTTGAGATTACTTTAAAAAAAAATCTATGATCACATCAGAGTGATATAGTAGCTTGAAGGACATGAAGGTTAACACCCTCATCTTCCCTGTGATGAGTATGCATATTCTTTATGTGCTTGAGTTTAATGTCAGAAGGCACACACATCAGGAAACCATAGAAACAATGTTACAGCCACGTGGGTGTCCAAAATCACTCTCTATGTACTACTTTCACACTATATATAATGATAATGTGTGTGTCTGCAGTATTTCAGTGTCCTTAGAAAGTTCCTCATGGAAAAGTACAGCAGGTACATTGCATCATACAGATCCAACAATAATCACTGGCCAAGATAGAAAATGGCAATGATAACTTGGCATCTTAAATATAAATCTAGTGTTGACTAAAGAGTAAACACTTAGTACCGTAGTGGCATTTTTCTCCATGTGGATGTGCATAATCCTCTGTAAATGGACAAAGGCCTGAAACAGGTCTTCTGTTGTCACACCCAAAGTCAGAGTCAGCAGACTAGTCAGGATGACTGTTAAGTGATCACAGGGTTTGATTGTAATGGTTACCTGAAATGAATCAGCAAACTCAGTAGCTTCTCCAGAGTGGAGCTGGCTGGTTCTTCTCTGTTTCATGGAAAATTGAATATGTTTGAGTTTAAAACTTTTCGTGCTCTCTGACGTGTTATAGACCACAGGAGATTAACTGATCACATTTGCAGCCCTGCTGTGAGGAGAAGTGAATGATTCAGATTCAGATAACTTTATTTATCCTAATGGGGGCAAGTGAGAGAGCAGAGAGCATTCTATAGTGTGAAAGAGAAAAGTGCAAGGAAGAAAAATAAAAAATAAAATAATATAAAACAACATAACATATACAGTGAAGCATTGGTAATGATGGTAATGAATGAAGGGTTTGTTTGGAGACTGCTGGACTGTATGACTGACTGAAACGGGAGCTCTGAATTGGTGGCAAGCAGTTAAAAGTAGATGATTTAATTTGGATTACGAGCTGGTATTTAAAAAAAGGAAAACTAATATGTGTTGTCATCTGCATGCTCAAATACAGGAAGTCACTGCTTTTCATACATGGATCCTAAATCATTTATAACAAGATGTCTTACAAATGCGAAACGAACACTAAAGTGGTTACTATGCAAGTGAAGTTCTGAAACATTACTAGTTTATTTAAAGGCAAACATACACTAAATATGGCCAAGTGAGTAATAACCCACAGGATTACCATGATTTTTTTTTTTAAGAAACAGCCAATGACAGCCTGTCTGATTAATATGAAATAATACACTGAAACATGTGATCCGGCTCCATATAGGGCTCCAGACCTCAAATGAATCCTCCCAATGTGACCTCAGAATCACTCCCACCGTTAGTAATGATTAAATCATTAAGCGTTCCTCCTCCTAAATGTTGACGCCGCCGGCCGGCCTTGGCGCTGAGAGATGCCGCGACAGCCCCGGGGTGTTCTGTATTATTGTTTTCATGCACACTCATACTTTCTTAGGGGAGGGGGTTTCTTTTCGAGTATATGAGGGGAAAATAGAAACCGAGTGTTGTTACCACGCTGCAACTAACAGATGCTGCTGTTGACTTTTTTTTTTCTTTTTCTGTTCGAGTTGAGCAACTCTCTGTCAAATAGCATAAGGTTTCGGTGTTACCCGCAAGAGACAAAATGATTTGGGACCCAGTGGAGCTTTTCTGCTCTGCTCCTCCAAAGGTTCTCGTGTGTGAGGTCTTTAAACTAGATTTAAACCCTTCCTGCCCGCCAGTTAAACCTTCCCCCTTCACTGGTTTAGGCTTGTGAAGGGGGGAAGCCTTGTAACAAGTGATCACACACAGTCACTCAGAGGGCTTCGCTACGCGTTGTTACATCTTGTTTGACAGTTAATCTTTAAGACTTTTTTATTTACCTTTGTTTGCAAGAGTGGCCGTGTCAGAAAGTTACAGTGTGAGCTGAAATCCGGTGGATGGAAACGAGCACATTTAAAGAGTTTTAAAGGTAATTGAGACGGTGTTCTTTTTACAGAGATTATATATTCAAAGAATATTTCTCTTCTTATCTTTACTTGACAGAGGGCTCAAGTCCCAACCAACCACAAAACCTCTTCCTGAGCTCCTTTTGTCACTGTCTATTCTTAGATTTCTATTTTAGGATTGTCATTTCTTTGGCATTCCGATAAAACTGCACAGAGCTTAAACGCCTTCCTCATTGTTTAACCAGCACACTGTGCTGTTACACCCCACAGCATCATTGTTTTTTGCGAGGTTTAAGAATACAGCATATAAACAGCAACTAATTAAAATACACTGACAATTAATGGCCTTTAAAATGTCCATGTGAACAAGAGTCCAGAGGAAGACCGTGAGTGTTTATTTGTGCTTGTGGTGATGCTGATGAGACGACGGTGAGAGGCAAAACAGAGTGCTAGCGCTAGATTCGCTAACCTAACTTTACAACCAACGCACATCTGCAGCGTCATAACATAGAGGCAAACCAGTTTCAAACATAAACGTGCCCTGGGCTGCGTTTTTCCTGTTAATATGGCTCTTTAAATGTGACACGGTCAGTTGTGGGCTTATTGATCACCCCGCTGAGGCTAATCATTCAGCTGTGCTGTTCAGAGTTTGCACAGTTGACCCAGTGCTTTGATGAACCTGCCCAGGTAAAAGCACGAGCCGGTGATTAGCACTGGTTTTCTCCTCGGTTGGTAGGTTGTATTTGGCATTTTTGTTAAATTAAAAAAAGGAGAAGAAGAACTGCACAGATGTGTGAGGGTTATAACACCACATGTCCTATCCTTCTTTGTCTCGGTGTTAATTGTTCTTAAATTATTTGCATGGCTTTTTGATAATCCTTCTTGCGGTGCAGCACTTTGGTCAACGTCTGTTGTGTTTAAATGTGCGATGTACATAAACTGAGTTGACTTAATGCTCACTGATTGGCCAGCTTGTGCTGTTGCTTCCATCACTTTCTGTCTGCTGACTGTGGCGATTAGGTGATGTAATTATTTTGACTTTGCCTCCCTAGCCCGTAGTGGTGGAAGCTGTGTTGAGACCGATTGCTGTTAAAAATTAAAGCATGCAAAGAACTAACGCACACCGGCAGAGAGCATAAATGCCTTCTCAGCCAAACAGCAGGGCGTTTTATTTGAGATGTTGGATATTTAAGAATGGCCGCCAACGATCCAGCCTCGTGTGTCATTATTGTAACATTATCATGCCTTTGTTGGCAAAATACTCTGATTTGGGCATCTGAGTCACAACGAAGTCATCACTTACAAGTGAGTTGCCAGACATTTCCTTTGTCTCAAGTGAATGCATCATTAGATGTGCGACTAAGGTCTGATTAGAGTGTGACTCACAATGACTTGCACACATCTCTGTGCCGTTCTTACGCACACAATAACCAAACTTTTTTAAAAACTAGTTTCTTTATCTTGTCTAACTTCACTTAGTCTGAGGTGTCAGTAGTTGTCACTTGATGTCATTACAGAAAAGCCTGACGTTGATAACGCATTATTTATGCTATTTTAAATGCGCTTCCAAAGCTTTGTTACAAATAATATACTACTGCAATCCAATCCCTTTTTTTCTGACACACATTAATGTAAAACAGTGTTGTAGATTTAATTTTCTTGCACAAAAGGACAAGAACGTGACGGTAAAGTTTACTATGAAAAAACTGAGTCGACAAGAAGTGATGGTGAGCTGTTCCTGATGTTTCTAAACAAGAAAAGGAAGAAAAAGAGATTCTGGGTTCTCACAATAAGGCAGCAGAAGGGAGAATTTCGTGGTTTGATTCAGGAGTTGAAGCTGTATCACGCCGGCTTTCATACATATTTCAGGATTTCAGTGGGGCAGTTTGAGCTCACATCTGAGGTGGTAGAGAAATAATTTCAGAGATAGTCAGATTGTATATTCAGTAACGGTGCACGTTTTGTTGCCAATTGCAGGATTCTGATTGGTCAATATTGTTTATTTGCATGTGAAAAATATGAAAATCAAGTTTGCTCCAAAGAAATAAATGCCACAAATTTGTCCTACGAAATTACACAGTCACTGTGAACGGTCACATTCACATTAAGCATAGGTGAGTCCGAAAAACATTTATAGTGCGTGAATGAGTTTCACACGTCTTAAGAATGATGTTAAAGCTGAGTGTACACCTAGAACAGCCAAAGCTTAATTTACTAATACATAGACTAACCTAATGAGTAGTGTAATTAATTACTATGTAATATGTAATACACAATCATACCTCAGTCGGTCAATAACACCTGACACTGACACATTAACCTACTTGTTTCTGTGTCAAAATGTTATTCAGATGTGATTCTGACCCACTTTGGCAAGCAGCTATCTGTGCTGGGTGCTTTATTAGTCATTATCATTCATATCATACTTAAGATGGGCAGGCGAAGCCTCGCTCCCTGCTCCCTTTTCCTATCTGCAACCCACTGCTGTCACAATTAACATTTCTACCCTGGGGCGTGTTGAAGGGGAGACTACATACTGCCGTGACTCCACTGTCAAGGCACCCAATGATGATGGGCAGAGTATGTGTTTTGCTTACATGTAGAACAAATTTTGTGTGCTTGGCACTTGGCTGCTTCTGGACTGAATGTTTCCCACAACGCTTTGGTGGTCAGCCAAGTGTATTATCAGTGTTTAGCAGTACAACAGAGGAGGAGTTTTCTGCTGCTTGGCTTGTTGAAGTTTAATGCCAAGTCACGCTCGAGTGTTTAAGTCCTGACAGGCCCTGATGATTGGTACATTATTCTCTGCTATCAACATCCGTGCAAGTCAAGGAAACTTGCTCTGTTTACTCTTTAATGAAGACATAGAGGTACATAGAGTAATTGGTCTAATTCACTAAGCCACTAAAATCACTAAGTCATATATGTAGAAAAAATTTAGCTTTTGTGATTTTATTTTAAGCTATAATTTTAAAGGATTAGTCTGCACTTTTTTGCAATGAGTTTTGTGATGAGAAAAGTTATTTTAAGTACACAATTTTCTTTGGTTTTTTACGTTTCCCAAAATTTCAAAATGTGTAGATTAACATTCAAATGCTAAATGTACAACAAACTGCTGATTGACCACAAGTCACAGTGTTATTGCCACAGCCTTCATGGGTCTAATGCCCCCATCATTACTATGGAGGCAGATTTTGCAGGCTGACTGAGCAGGTTGCAACTCCACCAGCTACCATTAGAGTTCAGAGAGTCACCAGACACTATGATGTTATCACAATACTTCACTCACAATAAGATAATATTGCGATTTTGCAATGTGTTTAGTATTGCAGTAATGTGCATTTTGATTTATCACCTTTTTTCAGCTACAAATCACAATCTTCAAAGTTAAGCTTTGACAATATGTATTTTATCCAAAGTTATATCCCATCAGTTACTTATGGGTTGTTGTTTGTTTTTTTTTAGATTGATGAGATTGACAAGCACATTCCATTAATCAGTTTGCTATCAGTCTCAAACTGAATAGGGTAAATTTTGGAGTTATATACAATCTGTTTATTATAATATAGCAATTGAAAGTGATACATTTTTTGATGTGTTGCGGTAAACAAAGACAGAAATTCACATTTAACTGTTACATTTGACCTCAACAACCTTACTGTTCTACAGCAGTGTAACCAGAATACAACCAGCTGGCAGCCAGTTAGGTTGAGTCAACTCGAGTTGTGCTCACTGACAAAGACTCATTGGTCAGCCAATGTTATCTCAGGATGCTGGTGCATGAGATGAGCCCTCTTGTTAAAATACTTGGTTTCAATGTATTGCTACAATATCAAAATATCGTGATACTCTGCTGTATCGATTTTTTCCCTCTCTCCCGCAAAAGACTGCCAGCTGGTTAGCAGCTACTGAATGTTCATGCACTTACCTTTAAAGCTTAATATGTAATACATTAATTTGTTCAAGCTGTGCAAAAGTGAGGGAGAACCTTTTAAGGGGAACTGCATGTAGGGCTATTTCCAAAACAGAAACAGTCACCACTGAAGTATTGTTACTCTAAATTTGAGGACAACAAGACTCCAGGAAGAAGTCCTGCAGCGAACCTTCCATTAAACTGAGAGTGGTATTGATCTCCTTGTGTTACTTCCAGCAAGAAAGGAAAAGAACACATTTTTCAAAGTGCAGAACATATAGTCCTGCTCTTGCATTCCTTCATGATTTTAAATGGGAGTCATCCAGCGTTATAACATTACATGAGGACATAATTTTCACCAAACGGTAATACATAGGCATAAAGAGCTTACTTTATTCATTTTATTATTATATGTTATTAGTGAGCGTCCATCAATAATTTGAATCAACACATTTCCTTTACATTTGACACTTTACACTACAGAAATCTGTTAACTAACTTTCACACCAGCTTGTGTCCAGTGCCCATAACTCGTTCTTTCCATCTGTCCGTTTGCTTATGTGTGTGAAAGAGCAAAGAGAGCAGCAGGCCGCCTCTTGTCATTTTGTGCCCACTGTCAGCTCAACACAAGCAAAAATGCGGAAATGTGGATCGTCCTCTGACAGAAGCAGCCTGCTCATCAGCCTCTGGAAACAAGTGACTCAAGATGACAAATTTTCCTGCCATGCTCAAGAACCCTTACTGTTATATATATAAAAAAAAGCATGACAAAAAAAAAACACATAGCAGTGGAAGAGATTCTTTAAATCAACCCATTTAGAGTTATTGAGCATCCTCACAGTGGTGTTTGCTCTGCTGCTGTCTCCTCTGCGTTTGCTGTAAGGTGCATTGTGATGAAGTAGCTACTTAAAACGGGGGTGGGGGGAGAGAGAGCAGAAATATCGCTATCAATCTTGCAAAGCCAGACAACCATCTGCTCCCAAAAAACACCAGCTCCCTCCCCTCAACAGCTTGTCCCCAAAAACACTCACTGCAATGCCTCTGCAGCTGGAAATGGACCACACTGCCTAAATCAGCACTGTGACTGATCACTGTGGGGTTATGCAGCGATGGCCCTCCCACTGTAAGCTTTACACTGTCCTCCTGTTATGCATATGAGGGCCTTATTGTGTAATGCATATCAGGATGCACTTCTTTTGTTCTCGAACAAAAATTGTTGGATTTCTTTAAAATTGCCTGGTTGACACAGGAAATCACTCTTAATACTTCATTCAAGGAAATTATAATTTTATTGCAGATATTTCTTTGCTGTGGGAGAGTTCAGTGGTATGGAAAAACATTAGGAAGTCTACCTTTTCTTTCTGGTTCTCGCCTGTGACTGTAAAGCCGTTATCTCTGCTCTGCTGGTGGAATATGAGCCGAGGGAGGGCGTCATGATCTCCCCCGCAGGATCATGCAGCTCTTACTAACAGAAACTGAGTGGCACTCTTTTTTTTTTCCTCCCCCCAAAAATATTGCTTTTAAAGTGCAAAAGTTTGTATTTCAAATCATTTCACTTTTATGCGCTCTAATTCAGAAGCACCTAATGTGATTTAAAAGCTTAGCAAAGTATAGATATTTTTCCTGAAGTATTCACACATGAGTGCGTGTGTGTGTGTGTGTGTGTGTGTGTGTGTGTGTGTGTGTGTGTGTGTGTGTGTGTGTGTGTGTGTGTGTGTGTGTGTGTCATTCATCCTGCGGTGCTTGTTTATTCAGTTTCATGTAGCCTGCTGTCAAATGTTTCATACAGAATCCTCAGAAAAGTGCTCAAAACATATTGAAAATATACAGTTAGCTTTGTGCACATACTGATATGAATTATGAGACTAATACACTTTACGTATTATATACAACAGCATTATTTACCATTATTGAAATGTTGTGTGAAGGGTCAGAGTTAGTAACACATTAATTTGGCCCATTAAAATGATGAAAGGGTTTCTTTTCTAACTTTCTTTAATATCTCAGTGAGCGATAAGCCAGTCCCTTTTGTGCCCATGCTCTGCCAATATGCAATAACAGACTGCTCTTTGTTGTGCATCTGTGTGCGTGTTTTGGATGCAATTAGAGACAGCCTAGGATCTGTCAACTTCAGCTATTAACAAGGCGCCAACAATGAAAAACTGTCAAATCCTAAACTGAAAATAACAAGCCTGTTTCTGTGATCACAAAACAATGAGTTTGCCCTTTTAAAAAAGCTTCAAACAAACCCTGTACACTTTGTACCCTCACTATTATTTTTAAAAAAATACAATTACTGGAAATGCATCAGCCCTCGGCATGTACAGCATGTTGGCAGAGCAGGTAGCTCCCAGACTTTTATCAGATTCCATTAGGCGAGCAGGTTAATTAGGACCAACCAACTGCAGTGATTTTACATAAACACGGCTAATTAAACACAAATTTGATAAATCGTTTTATCAACAGCTCTCATACCCTTGTTTTATTCTCGCGTACTAACAACCCAATGTGCTTAAAGTATTAGCATAAAAAGTACTTGTTCTGCTGGGGTTTGTTAACCGTCCTCCAAGTTCAGGATTTCCTGTACTGCACAAATATGGCTCTTTTTCTGTTGTTTCATATTGCATACACACATTTACATTTTGTTCAATGTTGTGTAATTTGAGGAGTTTTTTGAATAAGAGAAATAAAAACTCAAGAACATCTCAAATGTAGGGCCTTTAAACTTTTTTATTTAACTGCTTGAAAAAAGTTTGGAGCCGCTGCTCTTTAATTCTTGGACATTCTTACTTTGTGATATTTTCTTGAAAACATCAAGTTTTTCTTATTTCAATTTTAATTAAATGCTCTATCTCACAGTTATAAATAATTTTAAGAAATCCTGGAGAAATCCTTTTGGTTTGGTCCATTTTGGCCAAACCTGACCTCTGAAATCCATCTAACCCTGCCAACCAGACCAATCACATCCAATCTCCTTGGCAGATGTGAAAATAGGATCTTTTATCAATCTTTAATGTTGCCTTTGAAGCACTGAATGGGCTTAATTTAGAAGATTAGGCAGAATTCCTAATTGAAACTTTAAAAGCTGTGGTGTCTTTTGTTCTTGCTGTGAAACAACATGCTAACATCACTGCTGTGCTTTGAGTGTTTTCCTTTTCTCTCTGTAGCTGAGTGAAAATGCCACTAACCAGCCTGCACTTTACAGCATGTGACAGAAAAGTAATCAGAGTGATAGAGACTTCCACCATGACAAAACTGGGTCATTGTAACACCCACCCCCTTCACCACAGGCAAGGCTGAAAGAGGAAAAAAAGATGAGGATGTCATCACCAGACTCTGTGCGTGGATATAAGCATGGGGACACTGGAGCGCGGTTTGCTTTCTCTATGGGTTGGTAACTGTGTTGTGGTGGGACCGAAGGCATCCCTAGATCACTTTGACGTGTCCCTTCCTTCCCCGTAGTCTGTGGTTTATAGTGTCACGTTATAATCTGCCTCCCTGTATTTTATCTCTACCCTCTTTTGTTTCTGTCAGCCGGTGTCGTCCCGAGCTATCTGTTCCTCCCAGCACCCACTTTAACCTGTTAGTCTCCCATTGTGCTGAGAGATTTTTGAATGTTGCTTCACGGTTGTGAGCTTAAAAAAGAAAATCCACTCTCAACAATCACTCTCTAAAAACAGCTCTGTGTAATTTACCAGGTTGATTGATGGTCTTCTAGTTTGCTAGATCTGCTAATATAAAAAGATCAGTATAGGAAGTGCCTTTACGCTTTTAGGCTGAGGGTTAAATTGAAAGAAGTAAACACTGAGGGTCAGTCTGTGAAACCCAGCCACTGCAAGTGCCTGGTTAGCAGCAGTCAGTGTGATCAAATATCGAAAATTAAAATTACAGCTAGGAAGGCGTCTGAGATGACAACATTCAAAAGGTGGTTAGAAGTTAATATAATGCTGTGAGGTTTATTTTACTACAAAAAGGTTCGTTTCTAAACCATCTTAGTTTGTGATTAATTTTTGAAGTATTAAAGTATTAAAGTAGATGAGTATCTAAAAGCTTAGCCTAAAGGTGTTTTACACATGAACAGTGCTAATAAAAAGCTGTGGAAGGGTAGAATGACAAATTAAACATTTATTTAGGTCTTTTATCAAAAAAAATGCTAAAAACAATGAGAGCCCCAGTGACACAGGCCTAGAGACTGGTCAGCAACCGCCTGGCAACCACTGGTCGACTTCTCCAACTGGTTGGCAAATGGTTGCTGGTAGGTGAAAATGGTCAGAACGAGGTGTTCAGGGTTGCATTAGAAACCTCCTTAAGATTGCATCATTTCTCATTTGCACAATCGCCATGGACACCCATAGAGGGCACCAACTTATCTGCAGTCACTAACTTCTGGCTGTGTGGTAGTGAAACAGAAAAGTGTGGCACATAATGGAAATGGTTACTGTTTCCCTTCAAAGTAAAAGTTGAAACGTTCTGTTTGTAGTAGCAAGGCACAACTTTAACTTTGAAGAAGATTTGCATTGTTTCAGTGCCACTGGGCAACCAGTTGGTGAATGTTTGCAGACAAGTCAACATCTTCCATGTAAATGTTTAGCAACCAAGGAGGTTTTCGGTGTAGCAGATTTCATCTAGCAACTGTCAACAAACCATTCACCAACCGGACAGAAAATACACATTTTTCTTAACTAACGTCAGTTGCCAGGGCTCTGGGCTTGTGAGACTGATGCATACAGAAAAGGCTTAGTTCCAGAAATCAATTTTCAGTGACTGAAATCAGTTGCCCCTTTCACACTTTACCAGTTTATACCAAATTTTCAATCCCAAAGCATTAAACATTAAACAAGCAGACATTAAAACAGCCTCCCCCGGCTATAAGGTTAACCAGGCTGTACACCTTTTATGGCTGAAGTAAAGGCAGGAGTTAACGAATAGTTTTTATTTTCTTTGTCAGAGAAAACTGTGTTTAGAGCTTAACGCGAACATTAGCATCCTAATATCCTCCCAGCTGACCAGCCCTGGCACCAGTGCAACCATGTCTGCTAGTGTGGCAAAAAGGAAATTAAAGCAGTCCATCAACCAAACAACTCACGGCACAGTGAACATCACAGACAGAGTATAAGTGGCAGTGGGTGGATTTTACCTCAACGACAATAATATGTCATTTTAACCTTTCAAAGCAGACCTAGTTTATAATGAATGTACCAAAAAAAGTGTAAAAATTTCAACTCTGACATTGTGAAGTAACTGCAGCGACCTGTTATTAGAAGCATTACTCATTCAGACAGTTTAATGCTATAGAGACACTTCGATGTGTGTTTTATTATTACACTGACTTCATCTCTTTTTGCTGCGTCATGATGTGAAAACTTTCTCTCCAGCTGAGCCGTGTTGTTTTCTACGTGGTGACCTTCTGTTTATACCATGGCCTGGACAAATGCTTGTTTTTAATTGGCCCAAAGGATGTGGTTAAATTAGTTGCTACCAAAGACAGGGTGAATGGCCTAATGGCTGTGGGCAGGAAGTCTTTCATCTCAGATAATCACAAAGTGAAGAATCTCACTGAGCCATTAGCTAACTGTGAGTCACTAGGATGTTCCACAGTGAAAATGCACTGCAGAGACGGAAATACAAAAAGACATTTTGTGCCAAATTCAACAGATTGAAAAACATTAAGTGCCCAAATCAGCTTGGCATCCACATACATATTTCAGCATACAAACAAAATAAAGGCTACATAATGTTAACATCCAGAACATACTATGTTCAGCAGTATATTCAGCTGCTTTTAACATGGTCTGTTATTTCATGTTCACACATCTTGTTGGGGACCTCTCAGAGGGATGAAGGTTACTGAAGCTTGTTTGATGCAGCTTTTGCAACAGAGCTGCTAAGAAGCCTCACTGCTATCAGGATTAGCTAGGATTATTTGCTGCTAACAGCAAACAGGTACACACTCTTGAACCTTTGGATTCAGAATCTCACAGTTGAATGCCAACAGGATTACCCGGGAGCAGTTTCAAACTGAATGTCAGATTCCTATAAATACAGATGAAGGTTAAAGCGTCTGTCCACTGGCCCTGGTATAAGCAGACTGAGACTGTGCAGTGCATGTTTAAATGGATTCCTTAAAAGTCATTACTCCTGTGATATCCATTCACCTTAAACATGCACCTCTATGGGTCTTCACTTCATAGAATTTCTCTTTCATTTGCAGCAAATATGAAGAGAAATACCACCAAGTTAATAAAGGTCAAAACAGAGATTGTTGGTCGGTTGTTTTGTATTTACTCTTGGCATGGTTTGTCACGAGGAAGACACCTTTACAGGTGACTTACAAAAATATACAAAACCTAAAAAGCTGTTGATGTTGTGAAAATAGTTGTCATTATTGTTGAGGATTTGGAGCTTTACTTTACATTTCACAAATAATTTTGCTCTTCAAAAAAAAACACTGAAAGCTGTAATTACAAAAAATCTTTCATTTGCATCTGTGTACATCATGCAACTCAGGAGCTGCAAGGCAATGTTCATAATCTTTTATGAGCATGTGCTGTTTGCATCTAAACTGAAGGAATGTAAAGTGTGCCCCTCATTTCCAGTGTATATGTGAACTAAGACTAAATCCCTGACTATTTTCTCTATCTCTCTTTTTCCCCTTTCACTGGACAGCTTTGCATAAACCCAGATGCCTCCCCTCCCTCTTGACGAACGCATAGTGGTCATTCAGCGCCCCAAAAATTTAGTCCTTTGCGAGGCTTCCCCACAGACTATCCCGCAGCACTCCTCTCATCTCACAGCCTCCTCCAATGGACAAGTCGCTCAACCTGCTCATCTCCATCCTTCTCAGTCCCAATTTTATTCACCCACCTGTAAATCTCTGATTCTGGAATGCAAGCACAGGTCCTCTCGTGTGCAGAAATTCAAGGGTGACCAACCTGTCCTCCCGGCGGCCGTCAGACACATCCCTAGCCACTGCCACAGCAATGGCACGGTAACTCTCGGCCCGCGTCTGCCCTCACACACGCATACTATTGATATCAGAGTGACATTGGACAAAGGAGGAAGAGGTGGTGGAGGAGGAGGAGGATTCAGCAACTCATTAGGGCGTAGCGGGAGTATAAAAAGTGGCAGAGGGAAATGTGTCTCTTCAGGGTTTGAACAAGGACAGTGTGAGAGAAAAACCGGAACTGCAGGGAGGCCAGGTGGCGTCGAACACAGGCCACAGCGAATTCGTCAGCTGTCATCAGCCCCTGGTGGGGTCCTACAGTTTGTCCCCGCCCAGGCGCAGCAGCATAAGTTTAGGAGTGAAAAGGAGAAGGAAAACACTGGTTTTCTTAACAGAGGTGACCACGAGTTTTCCTCTATAGGTCACAGGACAAGCACCAAACTGGGACCAGTCCATCAAAGCCTAAATAGTCACAGTCTGACCCACCACCACAACTCTGTCCCTTTGCCCCATGCTGCCATCCTAAACTCCACCTACCCCCCATCTCCTTCCTCCCAACCCACCTATGTCGCAGCCTCTCTTCAGCAACGTAGACAGCCTCACCCAGCCTCTCAACCCAGGGATCACCGCCCTCACCTTCTTCATGGTTTACCCCTCTCTCCTTGCTCCTCCCACGCTGGAGGGTTCCCCAGCCCTGACCACACCTGCACCATCGACTGCGCGCACCCATTCAGTTGTGGCTGCTGGAGGTTGGTAAGATGCAGAGGGTGTAAAGGGCACTCGGCTAGCTTTCAAGGAGGTGGTGGAAGCACTTCCACCTCATTTTCCTGTGGTCACAATGTTGGAGCAGTAAAGAGAGGAGGTAAAGAAATGGGCCTGAGAAATCTGGGTGGGTGTCTCTCCAACGCCTCCACCTCTAACACCTCGTCTTCTAACAGCACTGCTTCTGAGTGTCGCGCGGGCCTGTTCAAACCTCTCCGCTGTGCCTCCTGCTCTGGTGAGGCTGGAAATTTTGAGAGTCCTGCTATTCTTCGCAAAAAACTTGTAGGAGGATGTCTTCCCTGCACTCCGCTGTCCTCTTCTGCCCCTCTGCGGGCGATACAGAGCTGCGTCACAGGCTGCAACCCCAAAGCTTCCCAAACGGGCAGTTCCACCTGCAGCTACTGCAGCAGCGACCCCATAGTGGTCACATACAACCCTCGCAGAGGCAAACCCCCAGGAAGAAGCATTCCAGCAGCTCATCCGATGTCTGTGTATCAAGCCGATGATGACGACTACAGCGTGCGCACCATCTGGCCCGAAGAACTGGCCAAGAAGATGACCCACTCTAAAGCTCAAAAAAATCACTGTGCTGGGATAGGTGTAGGAGTCGCGAAAACCTGTGCGAGTCAGACCCAGAATGGCAGTAATGGAACGGGGCTCGTTCTCCTGGACTGTCAAAACCTCAAGGAGTACGCACAGACGCAGCTCACAGACCACGCTGGACGGAGGCGGCTTCAGCAGGGCAAAATGGCAGCCCTCGATTTTATGGGCTGCAGGTCAGGACCAGAGTATGACGACGGTCGGAGCTCGCTGAAGAGGCTTTTGAATAAAGCCGAGGATGCGGGAATGAGCGATGGGCCTGACCATGACGAAGACGCAGCATATCCCTCCTCCCCCTCTCCCCGCTCTGCCTCCCCACCGTCACCTGTGTCCTTTTCCCCTCCACCATCCGCCCCCACTACGCTAATCAAACCCAAGCCTTGGCAGAGAGACAGGGAGGGAGGACACACTCTGTCGTCGGCTCAGTCACTTCACCTGGCCTTGAACTCCCTGAACAGAGAGCAAGATGAGGAGAACAACAGAAGTAAGAACAGCTTAAAATCCAATTGTGTTGAGGCCATTGTGGTCAGTGATGTAAACCTGGGTCATAATAGCTGGTGTCAGCTCATTTTGATCACAGCTATTGATCAAAATATTTTGGTTAGCTTCATTTTATGACAGTGTTAATGTTCTAGTGCAACCTGCTTTTATAATCTACCAATAACACACACAGAATAATATGACCCACTTTTGCATCAGGGACAGAATTGCAGATTCACTTTAGTTTTTGTCATTGCATTGTATTCATTTTTTAAGTATTCTCTTGATTTGGTGCTTTGTTGTAGCAGCTACTTGTTAACTCACAGTTAACACCACCTCTCCACACTATCGTTTCCCAGTGCGCCTCTCTCTGCCGCTCTCCTCTTCCTTGCCGGCTTCTCTTTCCGATGAATCTGTGATGACTCCCGATGCGGAGAACGCTGTGGTCAGTCCCATCCTGCCCTTCCTGTATCTGGGAAATGAGAGAGATGCTCAGGACCTGGACCTGCTCCTACGCCTCAACATCGGCTACGTGGTCAACGTGACCACACACCTGCCTCTCTACCACGTCAGCTCTGGTCTGCGCTACAAAAGGATCCCAGCCACCGACAACAGCAAGCAAAACCTTCGACAGTACTTCGAGGAGGTTTTTGAGTTTATTGGTGAGTGCTCCAACTCTTGTACATTGATGTGTGCAGTGTTGGGCACTGTGGTGGGATTACTTTATTAGGTAATAAGGGGTTAAAAGTTCTACTTTAGTAATTACTAGTGTTGTCAGCGTTAACCTTGCTAAAATGACGTTAACATCATAACCTCAAATCTCCTTTAGCGAGTTAACGTGAATCACCCTGTGCGAGGGCTACACGGCGCCAACACATTAGCGCGGTTTGGCCTTAACGTCATTTTAACGAGATTAACGCTGACACCACTAGTAATTACATTTACTAATACTAATCCAAGTAATGGGAGGCTTAGCTTGTTTGTGGACCTACCAGCATTTATATAGAAGCTTGAAATCAGTTTCTGCATTACATAGAGAGAGACGTAGTACATGCTATCTTAGCTATCTTTCAGATGTAAAAAGGGGTTAGCCTTTACCAAAAATGTCAGCTTAGGTGCTAACTAGTAGCTGTGTCAGCACTGAAGTGGTAAACCTACTGCCAAGAATTAGCAATTCTGTTGTGAGCAGTGTTGCCAACTCCTCAGTAATGAAATTCGCTATTGGCTGTCCTAAAAGTTGCTAGAAGTCGCTAAATGACATCATCGCCTAATTTGGATAATTGGTCAAGCTAATGTAATTGTATACTACGTTGTTGGAGAGAGAAATAACATCGTGGAAGAGACATAAAGTGAGTAAAAAACGTCCTAAATGCATTTAGAATTTATTTAGAACTACAAATTAAATTTCTGTTAGTAATTATTGTTTTTTAATGTCACAATTCCAACCCTGCTCCACACCGGCAACAGTGACCCGCAATTGGCACTCTGGGGGAGTTACTTTGTGTGTGTGTGTGTTTATAAGTAGTTTTAAACCTTGTGATCCACAAAACAGCATCACAGTAAAAGAAGAACTGACTGCGTTACAGTCAGTGCGGGAGCAGCGGCTTCGCTCATGCGCGATTCATTTGCAGTTTGGACACATAGGTGTGAACATCTCCTGCCCTGATAGCAGCTGGGGGAGGACTATCCTCCGCCCGTGAGCGCTTTGGCACGGGCGAGGTGCCCACGCCAGCACCCGCTGCTTGTTGAGACTAAGAGCGATACGCGCTTTCACGTCAAAAAGTCGTCATAAATAAGTCTCCAATAACACCAGAAAAAGTCGCCAGATTTGTCGCTAGTCGCTTTTTAGAAAAAAAGGTCGCTAAGGGGGCTGAAACTCGCTAAATATAGCGACAAAGTCGCTAAGTTGGCAACACTGGTTGTGAGTGGGAGCTAGCATGCTAATATCAGAGCAATGCTAATTTTTAACTGTGCTAATTTATGTGTTATGTACAGAATGCATTGCATTTGGGCATGAAGCAGCATCAAATTACTTCATTAACCAAGAAACATTATTGAGAAGCAACTCTAGACAAAAAATGTCAAGCTGGGCCAATCTAAAAACCACGATATGATTATGACACAGATGACCAGAGTGGGCATCTATAACCAATATTTCCCCGAGTCATGCCCTCTCTTCTAATATTGTTTTGAATAAGCACATGTGTGTGCAGGCACCCACATAGCATCTTAAATACACTGATCATTCACCTTATTATGTCAACCTTGCTGGGACCCCCTGTTTGCCTTAGAACAATCCAGAACTTTAAACAATGCTCAGTTGGTACTAAGGGGGCCAAGTGTGCCAAGAATTTACCCCCACACCATTACAACACCACCAGCAACATGAACTATCGATAAAATGTAGCATAACACTTCAGCAATCTTCTTTTGGCTTATTTTGATGAGCCCGTGTGGATTGTAGCTCCAGTTGGCATCTGGTGTGGTCTTCTGCCATGTGATTATTGTGTTAACAAGCATTTAGCAAGGCGGTGTTAATCCTGTTTTATTAAGAAACTTTATTAGAAAGAGAGAGAGGTCAAAGAAGACGTAGAAGTCTGGAAGAAGGAAAATTCTATTTTTAAAATAAAATTTTGTGGCCAAGTCAGCAAACCTTTTAGAGTGTTTTAGTAGATTTCACTGTTGATTCTATAAATGTAGTTTTTATGTAGTAGTGAACAATGAAATTAAAACTAATTAAGGTAATACATCAGTTTGTCCAAATAAGTGCCTGAATGACTTCCAAGTGGCATACTTCTAGGAGGACACTGGTCTGAACTGGTGAACTCATTTGTACCAGCATCTCAACTGTCACGGTCCCACTGCTCTTCAAATACAAAAACAAGCCTCTGTCTCATTACTGCGACAGCTAGTGAGCTCAATTAGTATTGCATGGTATGCAGGTAGGACCCGCAGTTGGTCTTGTTGATAAAAGGATAGTGTAGCAAAATTAAGGTTAACAAGCTTCCCCTTACCAGAAGATGTAGGAATGACATCGAGCATATGTTTATTAAGACGTCGAGCAGATAGCTGTTACTGTCACTTTTATTTTTCAATCATGAGCTAATGTTCAAACAGTGGTTACTCAGTGTCAGAGTGTTTGCGGGATGCTTTATTACTCCTTGCTGTGACTTCAGCTGAAGTCAGTAGTCTGCGATAACTGTTGCCTGGTAACCTGATTTTTCTTTTTGTACTGAAAGAGAGAGGAAAGGCAGTGACTTGCAATGTGATCGTTAGTTCCTTTGTTTCCTTTAAAAGCTATTGTGTTAGTGTCTATAGTGTCTATGAAGTGAATTGCTGACTCTGTGCCATGCACTCTGTGATTCACCTACAAGTTTATTTAATAGAACTTTTTCTTTAAAGTTACAAATGAAATGAATTATTAAAGGCAAGTGCTGATGATGTACATGTTGCTAAATGTGTGTTACTTGTGTTTAGAAAAAAACTGATGCAGTGTTAGGTCATTTTTTTTACTTCTTGAAAGAAAACTGAGCTCATCCGTTTTGTTGCTCTCATCCACAGAGGAGGCATATCAGAGTGGACAGGGAGTGCTGGTACACTGCCAGGCAGGCGTGTCCCGTTCTGCAACCATTGTCATCGCCTACCTTATGAAGCACACCCTCATGACAATGACAGATGCCTACAAATACGTGCGGAGCCGCCGTCCTGTGGTATCGCCGAATCTCAACTTCATGGGCCAGCTTTTGGAGTTCGAGAGGGACCTCAACTCTGGGGTGACTCCTCGCATTTTGATGCCTAAGCTTAACGGCGTGGAGACGCAGGTGTGAGAAGGGTCAGGGGTCGCAAGTGTATGGAGGCAGTTAGCGCAGGTGAAAGAGAGAGCAGGACTGAAGTGACATTGATGAGGCGTGAAGGGAGGACTGGAAAATGCTGTTGTGTTTGGCAGTTAGTGCACTTTTCATACTGTGAGACAAAAGACTGGACGGTTCAGTTGTTTAAGTAGTTGTTCTTAGACAACTTGATCTCCATCCAGCGTCTTGTTTTTAAGATAATGTGCCAATATTTTGTATATATCTAACATCACTCAGATATCTCAACACATTTTTCTTTTTCTTCTAATACCTCTTCCTTTCCATTCCCATTGTTTACAGTCACAGTAACACATTGGAAGATACTGACTCTGTTGCCATGAATCATAAATGCATGCAGAAATGGAAAGGAGGGACTTTAATACTGCTTCCACTGAACCGCTTGGATGCGTCCACCATATGTAGCAACACAGAGGTCATTTCGATGCACTTTATTTCCCATGCGTTTGTTTTAGTATCACCAACTGAATTGTCACAAAGATTAGAAGAATTTGTCGTGCAGACCTCACACAGTGTTTTTGGTTCATATTAACATTTTTATTTATTTTTTTTGTTGTTGTTTTTTACTAATTTAAACACTGTGCAATAGAGCGTTATGGAGCCAGGAGGGAAACGTATCACAAAAAGTGAAAAACAGCAATTGACGCTGGTAATGGCAGTTTTTATTTGAGTGAAGCAGCCTGTGTAGTAGAAAAGAATAGCAGTGCAGTATTGAACATTACACTTATTATGCAGGTTAATACACTAAAAGAAGCTTGTAATGAAAGTGGGAATGAGAGCGCAACACCTTTTTTTACACTCTATGATTTCAAAAAATATTTAAAGGTTTTTCTGCTACGATGACACTGTGCAGTGTGCGTTGTTTCTTTTGTGGTTACTTTATAAGAGAGACGTTTGTTAAGCATGAATTTGTCCTGTTAGGGGGCGTGTCCCAATATTTTTTCAAATTAAAGAGCACATAATAGTTTGATATAACATTAACATTTGTTTAATGTTAGCGTAGCCTATCTGGTTGGAAACTGTGAGCTAAATTGTTTCATTTCTGTGTTTGTGGGGAATTTGTGTTGTTTTTGTTTTTCTAAACAGCAATGCGAAACATAGATGCTTTTATTTTGTACCGTTTTTTAATTGCGACCTAGGTGTCGTTTCTCAAATGGGATCGCCAGAACGGGGCTGAAGTTATTTTTTTCATGAATTTCACTACTTTACAAGTCCTCGAGACAAATATACTTTAATATTTTCATACCTTTGTGAACAAGTTGGAGGTTTTTAGCTAATGCTAATGTTGTTAGCCCCTGTTCTTTCGCCTTGCTTTCCATACTGAATTTCTTCCTCGTGCGCGTCATGACTATGCATTCTCTTTCATTATGAAGGCTTTGGTTTGATTAGAAAAGGGCATTTGTTTCACTGTGAATTAGTCCAAATGTAAATCCTATTCAGGTTTAAGGTGTAACATACTAAAACAATGAGACTTGCGTTTAAAAACGTTCTCATTGCAAAGTATAGTTACCTGACTTCCCCTTAAGTTGCTTACGAACTAGTTGCTAATAAATAACCTCTAGGCAACCACTTTGAATCACAAGGAGATTGCACCCAACTGACTGCAACTGTTTAGAGACAGGTTGCCTCCCGCCAGGCAACCTGTCTCTAAACAGTTGCAGTCCAATTTGAACTGACTGCAATCACTCTCAGTCACATTGATTGCCATCATGTTGCATTCAATTATAGTCAGTCTGCGTCGATGAGAGAAACCTGTCTGTGATGCATCTCTTTGCAATAGGACTCGACTCAACTTGTTGTCAGCTGGTTGGATTCTGGCCGTTTTCCTATAGAAAAGCAACAGTGCTGAATTCCTGTATCATTTTGCAGTAAAATCGCTGTTCCTGCAGCAGCTATGCCACTATTTCAGAATAAATAGATCTATTTCAGAGGTTCTGACTGAACTCTGAATGGAAGTCGTCTATGGTTATGTCGAGACTGCAGCAGGCTTTGACTTCTTACTGATTTTTTACAGTTACTCATGTATTATCACAAACAGACTGCATGCCGATACCAGACCGATAGCAGACTACCTCTGTCTCACTGCTTCTTCGCGTTGGGCCAAAGTCATTTTAAAGACGGCTGACTGCGAGTGGTTGCATATCTGGTCGTCGTTTCCAGAGCAACAATTTCAAAGACAACAAGATCGCAAATTCATTGCACATGGTTGCAGTAATTTGGGTCGTGCAGTGGTGGTCTGTCTGTAGCATAAATGTGAAGCTTTAAATGAGGCATAACTCATCTGTGAACTGATTAGAGCTGCTGTTTTGAAATCTGCTAAGGTAGAAAATTAGTTTATACATTTTCTAGTCTGATATCATATGTGACATATGTGCAGTACTCTTCCCAGCCTCAGTTTAACAGGCACAGAAATAAAGACTCAGTCCCTCAAAGAAAGGTCTACAAATAGGGGACATTTGTGCTTGTTTTCCATTAATCCAACCATTCTGTTTATCCTGAGTCGCAGGGGTCGTAGGCCGTGCTCTCGCCTCTTAGTCCTTTAAAGACAGAAGAAAGAAGTGGTAGTGCAGACTTGCCAATGACTCTAAAGTTCAAGGATTTGGAACATGTTTCTTAATAATCTCATAGCTAACCACAATGTGACAATATGTCAGGTTACAGGTGGAAGCTATCACCCAAATAAATCCAGATTTGCAGACAAATTCACAAAATTCAAAGCTTTTAAATTAATTTTGCAGTATGTTAACCAAATCCTAGTTGTTGCTTCTTCCATATTTTTTAACTAGTAATTTAAAAAAATTCCCCTGATACAATTTTCTAAAACCAAAATGCCTTCAGGTTAAGCAGTTTGAATAAGACTTTAAGAAATTATCCTGAAACTTTTTTGGATTTAAGTGACTTTAAGAAAAGGT
This sequence comes from Pelmatolapia mariae, assembly GCF_036321145.2. Lineage (NCBI taxonomy): Eukaryota > Metazoa > Chordata > Actinopteri > Cichliformes > Cichlidae > Pelmatolapia > Pelmatolapia mariae. The sequence goes on from NC_086236.1 coordinate 24,564,861, forward strand.
CTATATTTTTCTACCGTCTTCATCATGTTGGAGTGTACCCACGTACGCCCGTTGTTGTTGTTTTTCTGTTTTTTACATGACTCTTTGTTTTGTATACGAAAGACCGTCTGTACGGAATGACATCTTCCTACTCTGCTGTGATAATGTGGATCGGATCTTCTTTGAGTTGCAATGCATCCACTGTTATCAGACCTCTGTAAACTTGGGAGTGGGTGGGTGGGTGGGTGGGTGTTTGGAGGGGGGGGGGGGGGGGGGGGGGGGTCAACTCGCCGTATTCCTGTTTTTACCTCTCGCCTTTATTTCAGCTGGAGAAACATCAACCAAACTTGCAGTTCGCTCCTCCTGTCTCTCCAGCTCAGCTCGCAGTTAGGAGAAGGGGTAACGTTTGAAGAGGGCCTCTTACTATTGCTCCTTTTATACAGACTTTATATGCAAAGTGGCTGCCGAAGCAATTTCTTTGAATTCTACACTGTATGGACTTGCTGTGCAGTCGAGTCGTTGCTGACCTCAGATGTTTGTACTCGAGAGACAAATCGAAAGGAAGTTTCTCTTTAATTGTCATGAACTGAAGGGCCAGTGTCTCTGTGAGTGTCCGTATGTGCGTACAGTTTTTTCTTCTTTTTTTTTTGTTCTTTTTTTTGCACTTGAAAAGAGGAAAGTTGTTACTGTGTGTAAACCAGTGCATTGCTTATTTGTGGGAACTGGATTAACCTGGTTTGTATTTTACTGCTTCTTTTTAGATATTGTGTTACTCCCTGTACCAAATACTGAGTTTAAGGATATTGATTCATTGGTGTGATGATGATGATGATGATGAGGTAACTCAAGAGAAAAAGTAGACCACCCCGTTCCTAAAGGGGGTAAGAACTCTTCAGGTTTGCCTATCAGAGTAATGCTGTGCTGATTCGCTGGCCTTCTTCCTCCAGAGACCTAAAAAAACTCATGTTATCGAACCTGTGATGCTCTTCTGTGCCCCCTTCCCACCCTTTTCATAATGGATTGTTAATCTTAAGCAAATGTAATATTTTCATATTGTAATAACTGGTCCTCGTATTTAGAAAACATTTTTACCTTCATGTACCGACTATACTCTTCATAATTCTTTGAGGTGCACTGTGACAAATACAATGCTGCTATATCACAAAGACTATTATTCTGCACGTCACATTTAGCCGATGCCAAAAGCTAAAGGTGACAGATACAAAGTGGGCTCGAATACAGAGGCCCTGCTTCCATTGTTTGAATTCAATCCAGGCTTCTTTGTGCTGCCTCGGTGCGGTGTATTAATCTCAAAGCGACTTTGTGCACAACCGTAGGATCTGTAGCTGTCCTGTTGGTCTTCCTTTACAAGCATGACTGGATGGAAAGAAAGAGTCAAATGTAGCAGTTTCTAAAAGCTCATTTCATTCCTGACAGTGGTTAAAAAGTCTGTGATGTCTTTTTCTGCAGATTAAATCTATTCCAAACACAGAAAAAAAATTGTGGGTGAATTCTAATTAGCTGATTATTCCTAAACGATTTTGAACCATCGTGAGGTTTTTTTTCGGCAGGTGATGGTGCAGATGTGGAACCAGTTCTGCTTCAGTGTTCTTTGCAAATAAGCCCACATTTTGACATGTTTGAGAGGCAGTTGTTACGTAGCATTACTAGCAGAAGGTATGGAAGAAAATCCTGGCAGACAAAAACTGGGGACAGCATCTAACAACCATTGGGGAATTTTGCAGCAGTTGCACCTACAGCCACTAAATTCAGTGGTTCCAGTTTTGTGTTGCCATTGTTGTAACAAGCACATTTTTATTAAATAGAGTCAAAATAACTACTGAATGAATTGCCATGAAATTATATTTTAAAAGTCTTTATCAGTAGATGACGAATTATTAAAACATTGCTGCCTGTGAGCTTCAGCTGTGCTTTATGTTCATCACCAGCTAAACTTCATCATGCATGCTCACAGTAACAGTGGTTAGCACAGTGATCTTTAACTATTTTTTATACACACATGTGAGTCCAGATGCGCTATCAATGCTAAGAAGTTGGCACCAGACATGCTGGCTCCAAAGCTACTGGACAGCTACTGATGGACTACCGATGTTAGTAATTATGAGAGAAGTAAACACAATACATGTACCAATGGTTTGCAGATGCAGCCCACAGATACTGTCTCCCATGATTTTCTTCAAATGGAAATCAGTAAAAGTCATCTATCTAAGACTTTGGAACATTTTATTCCCGAAATGTGGGCTTGTTCTCAAAAAGGCGAAATATCTCTGCACCAGCACTGGCTTCAGTACAGCGTCAGTGGTAAATGATAGCCCAAAGCAACACTGTTCTCATGGTGCAGTGTTGTTCTAGACGTAATACAAACTTTTTTTTGGGGGGGGGGGTTTGTTTTGTTTTTAAGTGCATTACAGAAATATGGTATGCCTCAAAACTGAAGTGTATTGTGCATAAGGAGCGACCAATCTTCATGGTTTTAGCTGCTAGAGTTTCTGCTGATTTTTTCTATCTCCATGAGATTAAGAACAAGTTGCCCAAAGTGATTTTTGTTGGGGGTTTTTTGTTGTTGTTTTATTTTGTTTATTGGTCGACAAGTTGAAGCCTGAGCTATAATAATGCCTAAGGAAAAAGTTCCTTCAACTGAAGAAAAACTCTTTACCTGACTTTCGCATTCAGGCATTTTGCCTGAATATATTTAGACCCGGTTTCATTTCTATCTGTGTAAAACAGAATATATTCTTAGCATAAACATGCTTTGAGTCTTATAAACTCTGAGAATATTGAGTAGACCTCAGAAATAGTCCAAAACAATACATCAAAAAACTATAGTGTAGCACAAAATAATATGCAAAAAAACTAGTGGTGTTATTCTTAAATATTCTTCAGAGAATCTGTAACTAGCAAATCAGCCAGTGTCAGCCTTCTGATATATATCTCTGATGTACACCGGCCTTCATTGAGGCTTCCAGGACCTGCCAGAGAGGAATGGCAGCTTTGTTTGCAAGTTTGGAAGCTTAAAGTTTTGAAATGTAAATGATGAAAAAAGTGATGTGGGTTCAAATTCTTATCCAGGCAGGAGTCTTGTGCAACACAAAAGCACACTAGCTGCAAATAAGGTTCTTTGTGGAAATGCTGTCTGGACAGTGGCTGCTAACAAACTCGTTCATTCATGTACTTTCTCTTCCATTTCTTACATGTTTGATTAGCAGCAGCTCTGATTACACGGGTTCCTGTGTTGGTGACATGACTGAAGATTTCCCATCAAGTGATTAAACTGCTGTCTTGTCTCTCTTTTGTTGGTTATAGCTGAATATGATAATGTTACCATATTAACATCCCTAAAGTGTGTGGTGCAAAACCTGATGGCTGGATTGTGAAGTTGTTCTCCATGTTTATTTCTAGTAACCACACTGGAACTGGCTCTTTTAATAAAGAAATTCTGAGAAATGATTATGTCTGGGAGTGTGTGTTGTAGATTTTTAAAAAAGAAAAAAAACTGTAAACGCTCGGAGAACACAGACATCCAGTGCACTGTGATAGGCTGATGTACGCCCTCTTGACCGATCACCAGCACTCTCTGAATGGAGTCAGTAGTGTCTGTTTGGAAAGTATTGAACGCTTAGGTTTCCATCAATACAAATGACCAATTGCAATTGATGATTCTTATGATCACCCCACCCAGATCTGCTTTGCTCATCATTATATAAAACTGGTTTGGGATTCACAGCACTGCGATGGAGCACCCCGGGGCAGATCGATCAGAGACAGAGAGGTTAAAACCAACTCAGCATCTGCCTGGTAATAACCGCTTCAAATAAAAGCAATACTGCATCAACTATATGTAACTGTGGGGACCACATCACAATGAACCTTTTCCTTGTGCATCAGTCCATACTGAAATACAGTACCTTGCAAAATGTAGGCACCTAACATGTCTAGATCAAGTTGTGAATTTTGTAGTCACAAATATCCATGAATTCATTTATTGAGGCTAATCGCATGAAGTCACCTGACTTCCCGCACACATTGCTAGAATGTTGTCAGCCATATTGGATGTGACACAACCACCATTTCCTAGGGAAAAATATGTCTTCCCCAGCTGGTTGGCAGGGGTTTGGGACTGGACCAGTGATCGTTTTGGTTGCTAGCCAGTTGCTATGGTTGCCTGTAACTTTTCATGTTTATCTGCAAATACTTGCTACTAACTATACTAACTACTATTTGGGCAGTAGAAAAACATAAATGGAGACTGTTCACCTTCAAAGTAAAAGTTGCAACTCAGCATTGCAGCTAACATGTTTCAAAAGTCACAACTTCTGCTTTGAAGGTGAACCTTGTGTTGCAATTTTCATGGTTTCACGACAGATTGGAGAGTCCTGGACAGTGTTCATAGACAAGTCTGTCACTTCACTCCAATTTGATTTATACAGCGCCAAATCAAAACACTAAACTCAAAGTGTTTTATCTTTTTAGGTAAGTACCCTACAATAATACAGAGAAAATCTCAAGCATCCCAAGGCAAAAGTGAGAAGGAAAAACTCCCTTTTGACACAAAGAAATCTCCATCAGAATCAGGCGTGCATCTGCTGGAGGGGCATGCATCTGCTGCGACTGGTTCGGGGAGAGGGCAAAAGGAGAGAGCAGAGGGGTTCTGTTCAAACTATGACCATACAACGTGCTAGTGACCAAAGGAGCCACGAGGAGGTTTTTGCCAACCGGTTAGGGATTAAGCATGTTTCCATAGCAACAGGTGGTTGTCAGGAGGTCACTGACAAGATGTAGACCTGCATGACTGGTGCTTTAGCAGCCAGTTTCCCAGCAACCACTTGCAACCAGTCAGGAAATACACATATTTGCTTGCCAGATGGTTGCAGACCAGTCCCTAGGCCTGCATGAGTGATACATTATTCACTTGATCCTACATTGCCACTATAATTGTCAAACAAATGGTGGACAAGTTAACATTGCATGGTTAGGGGTGATGTGTATGCAAAGCCTCGGTATAATAATTTTTGTTTCCTGGAAGATGACTGGGGTAATTCCCTGGCTCTTTTTTTTCTAACACTTCTAACACTTTTTCTAACAACATAACTAACACTTGGTTATGTTGATATTTGGTGCATACATTCATATTTCTCTGTAGACATAAACTTTATCATTGAGCCTTTCATTCTCCATCTAATCAACTTAGCAGCCATCTTGGATTGAATCCATGTATTTACTTTGCAGTCTGTATCTAAGTGAATGGGGAGAGCCATAAATTTTACTTCAGTGGTTCAGTGGGACATAAAAAATGCATGTATAGAACTGAGAGTTATATCCAGTAAAGGAAGAAAAAAAAGGTTTGGCAAAACTTGGCCCCAAATTAAGTTTTTTTCCCCATTAAGTTATACTTGTACTACACGTGCACATACACTGTTTCACATTACAGCTTTTAAAACAGTTGTAAACCTTCCCATTTCAGCTGTTGATTGGACTACATGGGTGCATAGGTGTGATAACTCTTTCATGTTCAGAATTCTACCATAAATTTCTATTCAGGATTCTTTGAGTGCCTTATCTAATGTCTTTGCTGCCACCTGCCAGCATTGTCATTGTGAGCATGTTAGCAGTCTGATGCTGTACCGCCTAGCAAACACAGACAGTATAAAAGAAGCTCCCATGATGTCCTATTGTGAAGCATTAAGCTGAATATTTTTGGTGTTACCATCTGTGTGTTTTCGAACCAGATATGACGAGCGAGGGGTGGATCTGACTGTGGCTCTAATAATGACCATGATTCACACAGTGATCTTCATGTTTTATTCACTACAACCTGAAACCAGTGTGTGAGCCCATTAAGTCATCAGGAAAGCTTTTACTGAGGTCATGGACCAAAGGAACCGAGAGCTGTTTTTCCATGGATTTCCAGAAAACTTATTGCAGTCAGAAGAGCAGTTTCCTCCTCCTCCTCCTCCTTATACTTTCACGTGCTCCCTTTAGGGCCTGCCACAGTGTATCATCTGCCTTGAACTCACCCTACGTCTAGCATCCTTTAACGTCACACCAACTCTCCATGTTTTCCTTCACTGCATCCATGAATCTTCTCCACTATCCCTCCTCTGCACATGCCAAACCATCCCAGCCTTGCCTCTCTAACTTTGAAAGTCTTAACATCTTTTAACTCTGTCACCTCCAGCTCAGCTTGCTGTCTCTTTTTCAGTGTTACTGTCTCCAAACCAGACATCATAGCAGGTCTCACTATCATCACGGAAACCTTTCCTCCCAGTCTTGCTGCCCTGGCGCTTATCTCCACTCACTCCACCCTGCCTTTACTCTCTTCTTCTCTCTCTCCGATGAATCTAAACCACTATGGTGAAGATGGTGACTGCTGTCTTTGAGGCGTCAGAATGTTAGCATCGTTGCAGTTTACTCCAAAACATATCAGAGAAAACCACTATGTGATATTCAGGAAACTGGCTGTAGCGCATTCAAATATTACTCAATGGAGAATTTCCTGAATGTTTACATAGTGAAGCTTTTGTCGGACACATCTTTATCTCAGGTGCTCGCACATCTGTTGCCACCTTTAGTACAGTGTGTGGCGGTATGATGGCAACGATCTACTCACTACAATTGCATCAGTCTCCTGAAACCAGCCTCCTATCAAAGTGTGGGCATTTTGCAAGATAGCTCATCAACCAGTGATGACTCAGAGGCTATTGCAACGGATGCTTTAATGTGAAAATGTCCACACAAATTTTATTTAAAAGCGCCAGCTCTTTTTTACAAGCTTGAAATCATCAGACATAAATGGTCCCACAGATAATGCATTAAGCATTTTGCTCATTGATACGAGCATTTCACCGACTGTTGAGCTGACACACACCCAGCGTTTCAGCACCACGGCGGAATCAATGGCCCCAAATGGCTTAAAATGAAAGTCTTTTACCAACATTGTTTCAATATTTATTGACATCAACCTCGAGGCAGAGAAGTGCCTTGCGTGCTACATGCTTTCAGACAAAAACAAGGCAGTGACTGGGTCACAAGAGTTTCTCTTGAAATTGCAGTGTGTTTGGGAGGAAAGTGATTATCCCTCTTTACTTATGCAGGGAGATAACAAGACAAGATCTTATCCTCACTGCCATTTTCTGCCTTGTTATTGAAAATGGTCCTAAATTTGTGTTTGCATTTGCTAAAAATCATTTTCCTATCAGGTGCATGGAGTGAAGCTGCAGTAAAGACATAAGATTGGTTGTCTCTCAGCTTTGAGTCTCCAGATTCATAGGTCCCAGTGTGGCATGGCAGTAATTATGTTCAACTTAATTAAGCTTTGTTAATTATGTAAAAAGGAGTGTAATAAAAGGTCATTAAAGGCATCATTTAAAGGATGCAAAATGAAACACACACATAGAACCGAGTTAACACCTGAAATTTTGCTAAACTGGATTTATGCACATTTCACCGAGCCACACCTCTATTTTCTCCTGCATTGTTTTCCCACTTACGCTTGACACCATTTTTTTTTCTTTTCATTAGTACGGCATCAGATAATTAGCTGACTTATCTGTTGGATGTGCACCCACACTAATTATAACAGAGAATAACCTGGAGAGATGAAAGAGGAGCTCTGGTAGACCATCTGGTGAGTGCTTTAGACACGGCTCCTGCAGTCATGTAGTGGTTTGTACCTGCTGTCGCTGTTTTTTCAGAGTTTGTGCCAGCACAAAAAAACTATCATAGGGTTGAAACTGGTTCTCACAATACAAGTAATGTTGCCAGATACCTGCTGGGTTCATTTCTCAGATGTGCTGCCTGAAATCGGTCTGCTCAGCAGAAAAATACATGACAGAAAAATGACCTGAAAAGCAGTGAACTTCTACAGCTTATATTGGTATATACTGTATTCTATACCATACATGTTAAGAATAAGAACATGAACTATTCCTTTAAGTCATATCATTAAAATTATATCAAAACAATATGGTGTGATGTATGGTTTATTACATATATAGTGCACAGCATATGTGTTCAATCCAACATTATATGTATCGTATTCCTGTTTCCTGTGTTCTTTGTTAATGTTTTATCAGTTGGCATTAAATAGTTATCATCATTATCATGCTATAATTTTATAATTAGAAAGCCACTAATGACGACACATTTTTAGTGGCTTTCCTTTGAGGTTTTGATGTTGCTTCTTGCTGCTGAGATTTGATTCAATTCTGCCGGCACCATCCAGCAGATGGAGTACTTGAACCGCAGTAGCAGCTTATCTTTTCACCTTCCACCATTGTTTGCGCTGCAGCAGAGTAATCAACAGTAGAATAAGTCATGTCTGCACCATATACAGTACAATAGTTAGTTGAAATTAAATTTGTGATTGTCTTCCTCCACTCTCTCTCTCTCTCCATGCTTTCCCATCCACGCTCCACCATTACATTGTCTAATAAAGGGAAAAGGCATGAAAATTATTATTTAAGAAGAAAACAAACAAATAAGCTATGGCCTGTAACTGGAGCTCATTTATTGCTGGTGGTTATAGGTTATGCGGGAACCACTCACACCTTACCATGGCACAAATAATGTTCACTGACATGCACAGATGTCTTTTTCCTTCTCATTTTTAAAAAGAACAAATTATTTTTAATGAATTTCACTTTGATTTGGGCAACTTTACACCAAACACAAAGTTAAAATTCTGTTCTACTGTATTATTATTATTATTATTATTATTATTATTATTTCATATCAACATAGCAACTTATGGCAAGCAAAACGGACAAACTAGCTGGAACGCGATACGCCCCTCAGTATGGAGGACCACAAGAGCCACGCGCATCGAAATAAAAATTTCTGTGCTTAAATAATGAATTGTAGAATAAATTCTGCAATTGTAAATTCATTTTTGAATTCCAATTTAATAAACTGCATTTCAAAATCCGTTTTCCAATTGCATTTCAAAAAACATTTTTGAATTGCAATTTAATAAACTGCATTTCAAAATCCTTTTTTGAGTTGCACTTTAATAAACTGCATCTCAAAATCCTTTTTCCAATTGAACTTTAATAAACTGCAGTTCAAAATCCTTTTTCCACTTGCACTTTAATAAACTGCAGTTCAAATTCCTTTTTCCAATTGCAATTTAATAAACTGCATTTCAAAATCCTTTTTCCAATTGCACTTTAATAAACTGCAGTTCAAAATCCTTTTTCCACTTCCAATTTAATAAACTGCAGTTCAAATTCCTTTTTCCACTTCCAATTTAATAAACTGCAGTTCAAATTCCTTTTTCCACTTCCAATTTAATAAACTGCAGTTCAAAATCCATTTCCCTTTCCTGTTCGCTCCGCGATTAGGTGCTGGATTAGCTGCTGGATTAGCTCTTCGATTAACAACTTGCTGGAGGCTATTCAAATTAGCCACACCGTGGGATGTAAGGAGCTCTCTGATTGGTTGGTCAGACACAGGCTGTCTGCCAGCCTGGATTTTTCTAGCTCATAGCTTCGCCCTGCTAAGAAGCGTGTGTGCTTGTACAAAGGCCGTTCAGCCTCGGGATTTACACTCGGCTCGACACAGATATGTGAAGAATGAAGGGACCCTGCAGCGAAACGGAGAGCCAACCTCTGACTGAGTGCCTGTTTATGCAGTCTGACCACCTGTTGAAGGTAACGTGCTAACGTGGCTAACGCTAGCATCACCGCACGTAGCCCCGTTATTTTAAGATCATCTTAGCTTATGAAAATTTTACGTCGCAGCTGTACGAGCTAGCTACGTGTTTTGTAAGCTGCTGTGCTCTTCACAAATAAAGCTGGAAGCAGCTCAGACTGTTAGAACCAGCACTGAGGCCTGTTACATTTATACAGTGTTAGAGCAATGGCTGCAACCTACAGCCTTTAAACTAGCGATTACAATGCTGACAGTAAACTCGTCAGTCCAGATGTTACCACATTACTTTGTGATACTTAGAGTTAAAGCAACTGAGACAGGCTGATTAAAATAACAGCTGTCAGTTCTCTCATTCCTTATATCAAGACTGGAGATCACACTACTGATTTCAGTTCATTTAATATGTGAGTGCACAGATTCATTCTCAACTGGATATAAATGATGATCAAAGGTTGTATATATGATGAATTCATCAAATCCCAGCCTCTAACA